>NC_090269.1:301535461-301867336 GCF_040414725.1 Anabrus simplex | reverse complement strand
ACCTGTATTAGTCACCTCCTCTACCTGGATATTATCCTTACATTCAACTAGCTTTACATACTGCTGACTGAATAGATTTCTTCTGCTTATTGTAATTCTTCACATATACACTCCCCTTATCCATTAATTATCCATGAAATGTCCTTCCTAAAACCTGTTTCTGCCTCTTCACACCTTTGCATTTTCCCCTCAAATCCATGAATACATATATACATACATACATGCATACATACATATATCCTCATTATTCTCTTGGATTTTTTACCTACTGACATCAATTTAGTCTGGAAAGGCTAATTTTCATACCATACTCATTGCACCTGTTATCGAGTTCCAAGATACTGCAGGCTTTTGGCACAATCTGCCATTAAGACAGTCATCAGCATGGGCCAAACTGCTTATTACATTTTCACATATGGTCATAAATGGTAAAAAATTATATCTAAATAAAGAAACAACTTAATTCAAATAGAACTTACAACAATAATAACCTATTAAGTTGGGATTGGGACATGGACTCTAACCCCGATCTACCAAGGCAGTAAGTTAATAATGAGAGATTCTGTTGTAAAGACTTTCCAGATAAAGTTGTTCTTTCTAGCTACTGTACTTGGCTTCAAAGCCTTCATTTCAGAGGGTCCTGGTTTTGATTCCTGATCAGCCCAGATCAACTACATCTGGTAAATTCCTCTGATTAATGACTAGCTATTTTTGTTCATCCCAGTACAATCCTTTTCAAATACACACTACACTGGCAACCACCACTGAAACACAATAAGGAATTCATCCCTTCATATATGGTTGGCATCAAGAAGGGCACCTAGCTATAAAACCAGGGCAAATCCACATATGCAACTCAGATAGCACCCATGACTCCACTAGAGTGTAGGAAAAGTGGTGGAAGGAGAAGTGTCCTTTCCAATTATTAACCTGTAGCAGTTCAGATTGATATAGATAAGTAATTTGTAACATATTCAATGAACAGATACTCAGTACCCTATTACATACTGCACATCAAGATAGTGGGTCTGATGACATAGATGTTAATAAAAACTAAAACATTGATCATTTTAGTTCTGTATGCTATTCATTTTAATGTGAATCAGAGAGTATAATTCTAGGCATGCCCATTATCTAAGCGAATGACACCATCTGCAGCAGTAATAATCTTAATTTTCTATTTCATGATGAGTTTCCTTATTATTAAATCAGAGTTGATACAGGATGTAGATGTATATGAAGGTGATTTAGAAAATGAAGAACGTTTGAACATACAGAGTACACAGCTTGGTTATAGCTGCTGGTCATGAGTTGTATTGATTGCGATTTTGACATTTGCTTGGTGCAGTCGTTGACACGTAACGTATTCTGTCATTGAATGTAGTGACCTTTAAAAATGAACAGGCATATTGATCAGTTATTTGTTCTTTGAATGCTGAAAATGGTAGGCCATTTGACATTCATCAGAGAATTATTGCAGTCTATGGAGAAGGTGTTATGAATGAAGCCAATGTAAAGAAGTCGAACAAACAGTTCAAAAATGGAAGAACAAATGTTCAAAATGTTCAAAATAAAGAGGGATCAGGTTGCACCTCTGTCACCATGGATGAACTGAAACAAAAGGTAGATCACATTATTCAAGATACTTTTTGCTTTACAATTAGCAACGTGCATGCACAATGTCTGGAAGTGTGTTATGCAGCTGTGTTTTAAATTGTCACTAAACATTTGCAGCACTCCAAACTCTGTTCAAGGTTATTATTACAGATGCTCCTAGGTGGGCACAAAGCTGAAATGAATGGGTTGTGCCTTGATTTTCATGGAGTTTTATGAACATTATGGCAATGAGTTCATCGTTCAAATTGTCACAGGGGATGAAATGCATCCCTCGAAAGGACACAGCAGTCATGATTGGCATCATTCAAACTTACCATAAAAAGCCATATGAAGTCAAACAAACAGTGTCATTACAAAAACACATGACATCTGTTTTCTGGGACTGTGAAGGAGTCATACTCATTAAATTCACGCTAAGAAACCCTACCACAGTTGTTGATGCCTACTATGCTACTCTACGACATCTTCAGCAGGCTATTCAAAACCATCAAAGAGGCATGCTGTCATGCAGAATTTTTCTTCTCCATGATAATGCTTGACCCTATACTGCCAAGAAGACACAGGACTTGCTGCATAAGTTTCATTAGGAGACTTCTCCACACCCACTTTACAGTTCAGACTTTGCATCATCAGATTTTCACTTTTTTTGTTTTAATGATAAAAAAGGAGTACCTCACTGGGAAATGATCTGACAATGATGACAACATAAAGGATGCTTTCACAGGCTGGTTAAAGCAACAGACAGCAACTTTCTATGACTAGAGCATAGTGAAACTGGTCTCCAGGTATGGCAGGTGCCTAAATGTCTAAAATGACTATGTGAAAAAGTAAAGCACGTTAGGGTATGAGACAACACTTGTATATATAGTTTAAACGATATTATAACAACACAATTTTTATGGCTAAACGTTCTTTACTTTCCAAATCGCCCTCACTCATATCATGAGAACATGAATGCTATAAGTTGTGTTTTGTTCAAATGAAATTATGAGTATGTATTATTTAATAATTGTATGATATAGTGAAATATGTGACATGAAATTGACACAGAAATCTAATTCACAGGTCAAAAGTACAGAAATACCAAGAAAAGTAGTCAAGGAACAGGAGCAGCCTACAGCTGTTATCCAAGCAGAGGATACAGCTGAACAAGAGGTGACAGATGTAGGTCAAGAGGAAATAGAAACAGAAGCAGTCGTGTCTGAAGAAGAACCTATGGTAGGAGGTGAACAGGAGATAACAGAAGAAGAAACAGGACAAGAACCTGGAGAAGAAGAATTGCAACAGTTTGATGTACAGGAAGCAGAACAACAACCTGCTGAGCAGGAAGGAGGGGAAGAAGTAGAAGAAAGAGAAGAACGTGTTGATGAACAAGAGGTGACAGATGTAGGTCAAGAGGAAGCAGAAGAACAACCTGCTGAGCAAGAAGGATGGGAAGAAGCAGAAGAACAACCTGCTGAGCAAGAAGGAGGGGAAGAAGCAGAAGAAAGAGAAGAACGTGTTGATGAGCAAGAGGTGACAGATGTAGGTCAAGAGGAAGCAGAAGAACAACCTGCTGAGCAAGAAGGAGGAGAAGAAGTAGAAACAGAAGGAGTTGTGTCTGAAGAAGAACCTGTGGTAGGAGGTGAGCAGGAGATAACAGAAGAAGAAACAGGACAAGAACCTGGAGAAGAAGAATTGGAACAGTTTGATGTAGAGGAAGCAGAACAACAACCTGCTGAGCAGGAAGGAGGGGAAGAAGAAATAGAAGAACCTGTTGAGCCAATAGTTGTGTTAGAAGGAGAAGAGCCTGTTGAGCCAGTAGCAGAATTAGAAGAAGAGCCAGTTACAACTGGAGATGGAGGAGAAGGAGAAGAAGCTGAAGAAATGTTGAATACCTTATTGGAAGCATCTGCTGAAACAGGAGGTGAAGAAGCTGAACAGAAAGCTGAAGAGCTGGGTGGAATGGCAGAAGAGGAAGCTAAAGAATCGGAAGAACCTGTTGAGAAAGCAGAAGAATCAGCTGAAGCAGGAGTAGAAGAAGAAGAAGCTAAGATAGAATCTGAGGAACCGGCTGAGACAGAAGCAACAGCTGAAGAAGAGGAAGAAGTATTTCATGAGGCTCCAGCAATGCCAGAAGAGAAAGAAACATCAGAAACAGCTGAAGAAAAACCTTCTCTGACACCTGTATCTTCAGTAGCCCCACCTGGATATCGGATAGAGAAGATCAGCAGTAGCACATCACCAGTGTTTGCTGAATTTACTCTAAGCAGAAATCCTAAAGAAAGCAAAGGTGAACAAGAAATGAATTCTGAAGAAATGGGACGTTCAGAAGCTCAGAATGTAAATAGATTTTCACAAGCATTTTCAGTAATTCCAGAGACACCAGATGTTGAAAGCAATTCTGAGTTGCTAAACAATAATATTTTAGAAAGTGAATCTCAAGAATTTTTAGATGTTCTTTCAGAGCCGATAATACATGAAGAAGAATAATGGTGTATCTGTAATATTCAATATTTATTGACTTTGTTCTTGAACTGTGCGAGCTAAGTTTCTTGAAAAACTGTGACAATAATCATAGTAACTGCTGTAAGTATCAAACAGTGAAAGAATGTCTTTCTTGGTTTTCCACAGTAATTGCCCATAAACTTATCATCAAAATGTTTATCATTTTATCAAATAATCCAAGCATTATACGTTATTGTCCCAGTTGCCTCTTACCAGTATCTGGCAAGAGGTAATTACTGTGTTTTGCTCTGAGAATTAATAAAAGATATTGAAAATTATTGAAAGTACTCTTTTTATATAAAAAATAATAATAGTGCCAGTACTTTCTATTCAGAATGGAATATGAACATTACTCAGTATCTTGTTGCTACCATTAAGTGTGGAATCAGGAAGATCAATACAGAGGAAGAGTACCGTAAGTCACCTAATTAAGGATCTAAAATGTTATATTCTCATAGTATATCAGAACCACACAGAGAGAAAAATAATACCCACATAATTATGTCTTTATGAACCAGGAAAGGAAAAGAATGCTGACTGATGTAAAACCAAAATATGTCCTTATCTGTTACTCTAATCTGTTGAGTGTGACTTTCACATCCTTGCCTACTTTCTTCTTCATTGAAACCGAGTAAGTGCCTGCATACTGTCTTTGATTCATGTTCACTCTTATACTAAAACTTACTTAAAAATGAAATCCAAATTATTACTTCAGTTTTATTCCTTTTCACTGTCAGTGTTCATCTCTGTAACTAACAGCTCTATTAGCTATTGCCGTTGGAGGCACATGTTCCATTCCCAGTACGGTCACAGATTTTAGAATGGTAAGAGGGCTGGTATGTGTTTACCAAAGGTATACACAACTCATCTCCATTCAGGTTGAGCCTTAAAAGAGCTGCTCCACACCTAGGAATATGAAGACACAAGTTCATTTCACTATATCATATATGGTACTGGATTAGTTTTCAACAAAATTAAAACTTGGTCTTCCCATCTCATTTTTTCAAATAGCTTTTTCCTTTTTTAGTTTTCATCATTACGCAATCTCTTGGGCTAAGAGAGGTGAAAATAACTGAGAGATACGATAAATGAAAAAGGTGGGTAAGCGATTTGACAGACTGAAGGAGAAATGGCTACAGTGCTGTTAATGAAAGAGGATGTGCATTAGGCATGAAGTTTTTAAGGGAGATGGAAAAGTGAAGATTTACACAAGAGTGGCAGTTTGGAGGTTGCTGAGAAGGGTGAGGTGGTGAAGTGTTGAGACGATGTGGTAGAGGATGGTTGTGAAGTATCGTAGATGTTCAAGTGTCAGCGGTAGGAGGAAAGAGATATTCAGATGGGGAGAAGATGGGCGGACATAGTGTGTAGGTTGAAAGGAAAGATGATCTGGCCGGGTGTGACGACGTGGTGTAGGGAGGGGATGTCTAGAGTGGGGAGGAGAACGAGAAGGTTCAACTTTATGAAGACGGCCATAGAGGGTTGCACCGTTGGCTATGAGATGGTCGACGGCTGCTGCAGTAGATAGTTGAAGACGCACTAAGTACGTGGGGCCATAGGTGTTGAAAATGCGGAAAGCCTTCCGGACTGGAATGGAGTGAAGATGGAGGTGGTGTTGAATTTCTGTTGCTGGAAGGAGAGGGTTGACACTGCAAACGACACAGCTGTAGAGAGAAGTAGTAGATGAGGTTGACGGCAGTGATGACAGTGCTTATAATTTGTTCGTGACTGACTGTTCTTCCCACAAAATGTCACATTTCATTGATAGAAACATTATGTTCTCATGACATGGCGTTGTTTACCGGCGCCATCATTAAGGGTGTCGGGGAGCAAGTCTCTTACTGTGTTTACCAAGGGAATATCCTTGTAGAAGTTGTGGAAAACTGACGAGATAAATTGGAAGAGATCCATGAAATTCTTCTTCTTTTTGTCAGAGATGGGAACTGGACCGTTGTAAGCTGCAGGTGCATTTAGGATGGCGCGCTTACCCCACCTCAAAAACTATACCTCTTCAAATTCACTGGCATCAAGTTTTGTTTTATTGTGAATGGTGCCCATGTCACATTTATAATCATTATAAAATATCAAAGCCATTTCTTTTTAACAGTGCTGATGTAGTTATTTTATTATTATTATTATTATTATTATTATTATTATTATTATTATTATTATTATTATTATTATTATTATTATTATTATTATTATTATTATTATTATTGTTGTTGTTGTTGTTGTTGTTGTTGTTATTATTATTATTATTGATCATATACAGTGTTATCAGCACACTCTTTTTTTAAACATAACCGGTTTTTGGACACTAAGGTCCATCATCAGTGTTAGAATTTAAATTTAATTCCACATGTGTCCACTATCAAGTTTCTTAGCCAATATTTATTTAAATAACCTTGAGGAAACCATCTTGGACATACATCAAAAAGAAATAAAATTATGGGCCCGTTATGTTGATGACATGGTAGTATTTTTAAATGGAGACCTCATTACTCCTGAAACACTTCTTGGTTGTTTAAATTTGCTTGACAGCAACATCAGATTCACTATGGAGAAAGAAAACAATAAAAAGTTAAATTTCTTGGACCTTACATTAACAAAAACCAACAATAGGATAGATTTTTATATTTTTAGGAAACCCACACAGTCCATCACCACCATCACCAAAAACTCCAACCACCCAGGAACTCACAAACAAGCAGCTTACAACAGCTATATTAATAGATTATTAAAACTTCCTCTGAGTAATGAAAACAAACTGAAAGAAATTAGAATAATAAAACAAATTGCTAAAGCAAGTGGCTACAACCCAGAAAGGATAGACAATATTATACATAAGAAAGAAAACAGAGGGGGAAAAAAGAAAAACCATGAGAAAAGAAAGAAAATATCTTAACGTAGTCAATTTGTAACATTTACGTATTTTGGAAATCAAGTTTTTAAAATCGCGAAAATATTTAAGAAATTTCAACTCAAAACAGCATTTAGAACTAGAAATAAAATGTCAGAACATATATATAATGCACATAGTATCATTAAAAAAGATATATATACAAATTTGGGAGTATATAGGCTCACTTGTGACGACTGTAAAGTGTTTTTTATAGAAAGAACTGGACGAACATAAATCAAAGATATCAAGAACATTTCAAGGCAATAAAGTACAACAGCTATTCAGCTTTTGCAAAACACATTTATAATAATAACAATAACCATAGCTTTCTAGGGCTCGAAAAGAACATGAAATTAATTTTTAAGGGTAATTATGGATTTGAATTAAATGCCCATGAAAACATTGAGATATTTTTGGTGCAGACAAGGGATACAGATAAAATTTTAAATGAAACAGTCGCAAGCAACATTTTGTTTACAATCTCGAGTTGACGTAACATCAAGTGCTTCCACCGTAACCTTGAGATGACGTAACATCATGTGACTGCAGCACATTTCCGTTTGAACATTTGTTAGTACTCGACTAACAGCCTGAGCACGAGGAAAAGCCAGCCGTTCCTAAGGTATGTTCATACCTTTTACAACATCATTTTAAATTTATATTTGCATACTTTTACACTTTTCTTTTCTTTTTCTTATTTTACAGTTAATGTCAACAGGGCTACATTTTAAACTCATTTTAACTAATTTTGATGACACACTCATGTGGAATTAAATTCAAATTCTAACACTGGTGATGGACCTTAGTGTCCAAAAACTGGTTATGTTTTAAAAAAGAGTGTGCTGAGACGACTGTATATGATCAATAATAATAATAATAATAATAATAATAATAATAATAATAATAATAATAATAATAATAATATGTCACATTTGTCAAAATGCAACCATTTCACTTCCCTCCAATTGAGGCGAACTCCGTTTTTGTTTACTTTCCTGTGTTGCAGAGTACCTTGCAAAAGTTTTGAGAAATCCAAAAGTTCTTCCTAGTTGATTTCATTTATGATAACTGCCTAATCAGTTGGGCCCAGTCGTGAGGGTGATCAATGTTTCCATTGCTTTTGATCACAGTCACATTCCATATGGGCATGGCCAAGGACTAGGAATTTATGATCGAAGTTCTGAAGCATTTCAGAATCTTGCAAAGCCATCATACACATCGCTGAGATGTAACTGTTTTGTTTTGCCCATTGACACTTTCCCACTTGTGATACGGACAGATCCAGTTTCTTCAAAATCATGAAAAGGTTCATGCACTGACACTTGAAACTGTGTGGAATTTTTCAGTTAATGCAATGTCACGACTTTTCTCTCATTACTAAGTTCACTCTCTGAAGGGTTTAAAAAAGAACTACTCTCACCTTCCTTGTGCGATATCCTCTTCATGAATCAGACGAGAAGTGAATAATACTGGAGTCTGGACCCTCCTGGGAATCATCAAAGTTCAAAATGTACTGAAGTTCTTCAGGAATAGAAGGTGCAAAAATTGAATCTATAAATTAGAGAGAACTACATAACCATCAGTTTTAAGGCATTCCCCAGTTATAATTTTTGGTAGTATTAAGTTTTAAAGGAATGAAGTTAGCACATTCTAATTTTGTGCTTCTCGTCTTTAGTCCCAAGACAGAATTGATTCTTTAGACCTGATCATGAATCAGTAACCTAATTCACAAGATAACAACACAACTTTTAATAAGTAGTAAGAATGACAATTCAAGTACTTTTACTTAACATATTCTCCTCCATTGCTTTCAGTAGATTGATCCTTGCCTTGCTTTAATGCTAATAAAAAATATTTTTCAGTCTGGAAGACTTGCTCTTTAATTAACATACGAGTAAAGCAGAACAGCTGGGAAATGATGATTGATAATGGACTACGTGACCATCCTGTTGGCGAGAATTTAGTTCATTACTTACTCAGTGATAATGAGTGGTGTTTAGTGTAAGGAGTCATTATATATTGTTGGTCAACTTATCGAACAGCGCAAATAAAATGCACTTAGTCACTACCAAACTGACATAACGCACTTTGCATGCACAGAATAAAGTGTTGAATAGTGCTCAGTGTGGTAAGTCATGAAGGGCAAGACATAACACACTTTGCAGACCCGAAGTACTACTGAAGTAATTTTAACACGTAATACACAACACAATAACTTCTTTGCCATCCACAATATGACCTAACACACTATAAACGCGCAAGCAGCTCGCTCTCTTCTCTTCGATGCCACTATTAACTCAGTTCACACCATTTCTCGACTTAATGCACTTTACACCCCACCCGCCAAATATGAATGGAAGAAAGCATAATATGCACACATTGTTGGCTGTAACTTGATCTGAGTATATATAACTTCTTCCTGCATAAAGTGAGCAGTTCAACTCAGTTTATAGATGTGTTTGTGATGACTAAACAGTGCAATCTTGGCATAAAACATACATCCACACAAATCACACTGAATGGTTGAAGGAGGGCGGGGTTGTAATTGATGGAGCCTTCCTGCTTGTCGCTTGGCTTCTTGATGTCTGTGGCGTTCTCTTTCAAACAAGTTGACAACGTTGGATGTAATGTTCTGCCACAGTGAATAGTACACAGCACATTCTTCCCATGTCTGTATATTTATACCAGTTGTCTTCATGATGTGTTTCAGCTGGTCCCTAAAACACGTAAGAGGGTTTCCACAAGGTCTACTGCTGGACCAAAGTTCACCATAAAGAATTTGGCAGGGAAGCCTGGTATCACTCATGCGGTGAACATGGTCTAACCATCTCAGTTGTTGTACGATGATTGTTTGCCTCAATGCTATTTAGCTGCGCTTTGTTGAGAACTGCAGTGTTGGTCACATAATCCTCCCACTTAATATTCAAGATGTATCTCATTTTTTGTTGGTGGAAGCGCTCAAGTTTTTTTATATCAGCCATCCAGTAGCATGGAAATTACAACACCTTTGTACACCATGAGTTTAGTATGCAGTTTTAGGTCATTATTCATGAAGACTCTGTGCATTAACCATCCGAATGCTGCATGATTAGCCCCAGTTCTTTTATCAACATCTTATTCGCAGGTACACTGTTTAGACAAGATGCTTCCATGATATGAAAAGTGATCAACCTGCTCCAGTGTTGTTTCTAAGATGGAGATACTGAACTCAGGAAGAGTTAATCCTCAGGCAGGTTGTGCAAGTACCTTCATTTTTTCACATTAATGGCAAGGCCAAAGCGATCACATGCAGTTTTAAAGGAGTTGACTGACTGTTGTAGTTCTGCAGGTGACGGAGCAGAAGATGCGGTGTCATTGGCATACTGCAGTTCTGTCACTCGGGTAACCAGAGTACGTCCTTGTGAGTGAAGTCGTGCCAGATTGAAAAGCCTCCATCAAAATGAAATTTAATCACCATGCTTAAGTTGTTTGCAGATGATTCATGCAGCATGGCAGCCATGTACAGTGCAAAGAGTGTAGGAGCAAGCACACACCCTTGTTTCAATCCATGAATGATTGGAAATGAATCTGATATGTAGAGCCCGGATGCCCATTCAAATGCATTTTTTTAAATATGCTGGTTACACTTCCCAAACTTTGCAAATATTCGTTTTATGACTTAACGATTCCAAATAACCATTCTTTTTCCATGCATGTTTGCATGTTTTGGCCTTTTTAGGAGAAAATGCATGCATCATGCATATTCTGAAGATTTTGGATTTAATAGCGAGTATTTGGGCATTTATATTGCATAATATGGCTTTTCTTCTTTGGCATATATATAATGTTAAATTACATGATAATTGCAAGAGAGAGGCAGGAGTTGCCGGAACAGTCAGTTCTTCTTAGCACTACCTTGCCAAACAATACCCCTCCCAAAGGCTATTAATCAATTCTACAAGTAAGAATATTCACACACAACTGTTTGTAACATCAGGACACAATTCAACAATTATGCACCAGCCTGAACTTGGATTTACGACACTGCTTTATGCGACAAAAAGCATACGATCATTTTTCAAATGTTACAGCATTTTAATCACAAAACTCAACTTACCTAAATTATTCTCAATCTCTAGCTGTTGTTTATAACTATTGGACATTGTTTTCTTATCAAGTGCAGATACAGAATTCTTGGGATTATTATACCCAAAGAGGATTACAATCTTTATCACGACTGTTACTACTCCAAGACCTGCAAAGTCATGGTCTTCGTTTTTAAAAAAAATTCTTTTAGTTTTCATTTACATTCTTTTAAATTTATTTCCCATGAATTCAGACACTATTTATTCTCAATACTCTTAGTTTGTAATAAACATTTTTCTATATTATAACTGTAGCATGTTAACTTAAGATGTTTCAAAGTGTAACATATTATTTTCAGTGTATTCCTTGTATGATTGGTTAGTAATAGGCATTTTTCTACGTTATAATTGTAGGATGTTAACTTAAGATGTTTTTAAAGTGTAACATATTTTCAGTGTATTCCTTGTATGATTGGTTAATGATTCTGACTTTTGAACTTAAGGTTACCCACAGGCTGATGATGCCCTTAACAAGGGGCGAAACATGTTCCTAAGAAGTGTACGTAGTATTATGTAAATTTCACCTACGTAGCATGTGGCATGTATTGAGAAGGTGGTACAATAGAATAAATTATTTTGTGATAATTTGCTTACATGATAGCATCTTTTATTAATGTTTATTTACAAAATTTGGGACCATTTTTCCACATTACATGTCTATTATTGAGATATGGAGAGAAATAGAATGTATTTTCATGACATCCTACCTAACAACCAAAGTTAGTACATACAGTACAGATCCTATAATTCAGTTTACCATCAATGAACTTAATGCCACTGATTAGGCATAATATCACTTATCTGTCTGTCTGTCTATATTGGTCCCTCAATCCTGAGGATCATAATCTCTGAAGATCACCCATTTGTACCTGTTTCCATCCTTCATGGTCTTCTGCTGTACAGGTAGATTGTATGAACGATGTCTTTGTTGCATGTTTTATGCCATCTGTCCAGCGTATAGGTGCTCGCCCACGCTCCCTCTTTCCAGGCACGTTTCCCAAGATTATGTGCTTTTCAAGGCTTCCTTCTCCACGATTCAAAATATGACCAAAGAATTGGAGAATCCTCTGTTGACATTTTGCCGATAACCTGGTACTGATGTTCAGCTCCTTGAGGATGGATTCGTTAGTTCAAATTGCTGTCCAAGGAATGCGAAGCATTCTTCTCCAGCACCACATCTTGAATGAGTTGATCTTATTCAAATCTGAAGCTCGTAAAGTCCACGTTTCAGCACCATAGAGGAAGATAGATAATACCAGTGTCTGTACTAGTCTCATCTTTAGCTTTACCGAAATGGAGCGATCCTTCCAGATATGAGATAACTGAGACATGATATTCTTGGCCATGGCAATCCTCCTGATCTCTGTTTCACAGCTGTTGTTGTTAGTTATAATGGCACCCAGATACAACATTTCTGAAACAATTTCCATTTTGCTGAAGGCACTGAGCTTGCCAGACCTATCAACTACCATAATTTTTGTCTTTTGCATGTTGATCTGCAAACCCAAACTGATACTCTCAGTTTTAACATGGTCTAAAAGCTCTGTCATTTCTGCCTCATCCACGGCAATCAATACAGTGTCATCTGCATATTGGAGATTTGACATCTTTCTGCCAGCAATAGGAAATCCACCAGTCCATCCAGCCAATGGAGTTCTCATGGAGCTGAGCAAAGTGATCTGTCAAATCCTGATTTTGATTTCGTGAAGCTTATAAAAGACATTTTGTGTGGTGAAAATGCAAAAGATGTACAACTTGACCTCACATTGTCCCAAATGTCTTCATTTAAGTATGCACCTGTCACTTGTGACATAGATAATTTTTTCTGTGTTTAAGAATGTACTGACAGATAAACGGATGAGCTTAAGTCAAGGCAATTTGGAAAAATTAGTTGTTGTACAGTGTTTCAAGAGGAACTGAAAATGTAACCATATTGAAATGCGGTGCGACGTAAAGCCCCTAGCAAAAAAAATATAAAAAAAATATTGAAATGAATTTTGATAGTGCATATTTTCCATATTATTGTGCATGTGTTGCTATATGATAATGCATGAATGCACGCATATTTCAAGATTTGATAGTACATGGAAATCCAGGCTCTACTGATATGAGTTACCATGAAGAACCTGTCCAGACATGCCATCACGAAGAGCTTGAACCAATTCCACGTAACTTGCTGAACCTTTGCTGCTTTTACTATTTTCCACCAGCTATTCAAATCTTGTACCAGACTTTCCAGTCTCCCTCAACTACATTTAGTCACCTAGTTCTGGGTCAACCTCGTCCCGTTTCCCCAGCAGGGTTTGCATGTTTAAAAAAAATATATTTGTGTGTTTCATGAAAGTCACACTCTCAGCAAGCATAAATAGCTCCTTCTTTGTGCTCTTTATATGGGCCTGAAGTTGATGTTATAGTGATTTTGAGTGATACTATGGTATTCTTTCTTCTGGGACAGTAAATACATTTTGCTTCTTCTGCAGGTTCATTTGTGGGTAGGAGCAACATTACTTATTTGCTCCTCGAGATAAGGAGATCGGTTAGAATGGATATGCCTCTGATCAGATGTGGTTTTGACAAGCATTAATAACTGAGTTGTTCAAGAAATTTCCTTTGAAACAAGTATTTGCATTTGCCATGTAAATGATCTGTGCATTTATTGCTCTGATATTCATAACGCTGAAGAAGATAGAAAGAGACAAGCCATTATTATTCTTGAAATTAAATACTAAAATTTCAAGCAATCCACAGTGTCTGCACCTCATTACGTAAGATTATAAAACATAAATCCCTCAGGCTTACATGCGTGACAAAAGTCAGGATCAATGGCATCGTCGTCGTACATCGTAGAAAACAAAACAAGTTCTTGACCATTTTAGGTACCCGTACATCCAGTACATGCAATACTACTACTACCTAATTTTCTGCGTAATACAGAGTCAGGCTATTGCAAAGTTTGACAATGTGCCATCTGGCAACGACTATCACACATCTCTGGGGTGAAATAAATGATTATGAAGCTATGTTGAAATTAACGTGGCAGGGGAAATTGGGGTTTTGCAAGAAAACCTGATCTGCCTCCACTCTGTCCAGCAAGAATTTCACATTTCCGATTTTAACATTGGGCTCCATATTGAAATGACGTGGTGGTGGTGGTGATTAACGTTTTAAGAGGAAGTACAACTAGGCAACCATCCTCTATATAACACTAATCAGAGAGAAAAGATGGAAGGGGTCCGATATTTCGAAAAATGAAGATATCGGCCAAAGGAAGGCAAGGGCCATGAAGGGCGTGAAAATGAAAGACTCCCTAGCCCTCGCAAACCTAATAGCATCGGGGTCTGAAAAGAACAAGAGTTGACCAAGGGAGGTCGGATAGGATAGATGAAAGTGAGGAGCCTGGCATAAGTAAGTGGAAGCAATGCCAGGACTCAGCTAAGGGCCCCGTGGTCGCCAACCCACGCTCTAAAGTTCAGAGCCCCTGGGGCCCCTTTTAGTTGCCTCTTATGACAGGCAGGGGATACCGTGGGTGTTATTCTACCGCCCCCACCCACGGGGCGTAATTGAAATGACATCCAACCACCTTAGCCATAGAAGACCACTTATTATTATTAACATTCAGGTCTAAGAATGAAAACTATACATGATTGAAAGGAGAATGAGTATAATTAGTACTCAGACACCAGGTGTTGCAAGTAGAATAGTGTAGCGCAATCGCTTACACATTAGATTTTATTTCACACATCACATTACTATGAAGAAATCCCAATTTTGACAGATATATAACCTTCTGTTACACACTGGAGCTTTATGTATCACTGACATATCGGAAGTATATTATTGAAAGGTTTGAGTTATTACAAGAAATAGACAATTGTTAGATTTTTTAACAGCACGAGCAATGATGGGTTAAAGCATATAATTACTGTGTGTAAAGAAAGAACAAGGTTGAGAAAAGGATCCATCAACAGAAGAAATGTAATAAAATAATTTTTATCAAAGTAAAAATTTTATCTGTTGTTAAAATTCCCACCCTGAGAGGCACTCATTTGTTTCTGAGAGATAAGGCTTTTTGCAGATGATGTTATTCTGTACAGAGTATTAAATAATTTACAAGATTGTGAGCAACTGCAAAATGACTTTAATAATGTTGTGAGATAGACAGCAGGCAATGGTATGGTGATATGTGGGGTTGAAAGACAGATTGTGAGTTTCACAAATAGGAAATGTCCTCTAAGTTTTAATTACTGCATTGATGAAGTGAAAGTTCCTCATGGGGGTCACTGTATGTACCTATGTGTTAATATAAGGAAAGATCTTTGGGGTAATCAAAAAATAGAATTGTAAATAAAGGGTACAGATCTCTGCACATGGTTATAAGTGTATTTATGGGTTGTAGTAAGGATGTAAAGGAGAGGGCATATAAGTCTCTGGTAAGACCCCAACTAGACCCCACCAGGATTACTTGATTCAAGACCTGGAAAAAAATCCAAAGAAAAGCAGCTCGATTTGTTCTGGGTGATTTCCAACAAAGAGTAGCGTTGGAAAAATGTTGCAGGGTTTGGGGTGGGAAGACTTGAGAGAAAGAAGACGTGCTGCTCGACTAAGTAGTCTGTTATAGATGTTGATTCCCATTGGGAACCTGAAATATTTGTCCCGATTGTTCCGAGCTGTCAGCGGAGAGATGGAGTGAAATGACATTAGTAGACGAATAAGTTTCAGTGGTGTCTTTAAAAGTAGGAAAGATCACAATGTGAAGATAAGTTGAAATTCAAGAGGACAAATTGGGGCAAATATTCATTTGTAGGAAGGGAAGTTAGGGATTGGAATAAATTACCAAGGGAGATGTTCAATACATTTCCATTTCTTTGAAATCATTTAAGAAAAGGCTAGAAAAACAAAAGATATGGAATCTGCCACCTGGGCAACTGCCTAAATACAGATCAGGATTGATTGATTGATTGATTGATTGATTGATTGATTGATTGATTGATTGATTGATTGATTGATTGATTGATTGATTGATTGATTGATTCTTTCACAGCCCGCACTTATAGATGTGATATAGGCTTTTGGGCTTATGCCTTGTCAAGAAAATAAGGTGAAATTCTTTACGTTTTGCAGAGAACTTTACTCTGCGTCATCAGAAGAAAATCTCAACTGTCCACAAGAAAGGCTTCTCAAACAATGAGGTTTGAATTTAGACGTTATAATAGAAGTGGAAATGGTAAGTTCATTCATCACCAGATGGCTCCCTGGATGTGGTACATTGCTAGCGTTCGAAGCAGAAACTGATGGAACCATCAGAATCAGTCTGCGAGGGTCACATAACATAACAGGTGTACGCACTTATGAAAGTATGACTTTGACACAAGCCTGGAATGAAACATCTGGCAATGAGGAACGTACAAATTTGGAAAACACCGAAATGAAATAACAATTGTGAAGGGGCAGGGAAGGCAACTACCTACGTAAATTCTTAATGGCTGGTAACCAGGTATTACTTAATTGATAGCCAGTGTCCCTGTTGAAATTGTTAGGATTTCGATGTATTTCCACAGCTTCCCATATAATCCTGGACCTGTAGTGTCTAGTATGGGTAAAAGCTCAAGCATCTTTGAACATGACATCATGACCTGACGATAGAACGTGCTCAGCTATTGCTGATTTGCCTGACTGGTTGAGACGAATATTGCGTTCATGTTCCTTGATATGAGTACCAATGGACCGGCAAGTTTCGCCAATGTATACCTTACCGCAAGTGTAGAGAATTTTGTATACCCTATACCCCTGGATCTAAAAGTGAAGACAATTTGTCCTTGGTTTTACCCGGACTGTAAGCATTCTTAGTGATGGTGCCAAACACGGTTTTTATATTGTGTTTGAGAAAGACCTTGGCAATTTGATCTGTGCTCCAAGGTTACGAATTTCATTATTGGTTCCGTATTGAATTAAGATTGCATATAATTTTACAAAGTTTATTCCACCTACTCAATACTGTACAATAATTGCAATGTCTATAAATACATTACAATATGTTAACAAGGGACTAGTTTCGACCCTATGTGAGTCATCATCAGCCTAAATAAGATACACTTTTGATTTGCCAATGTCCTAAAACAAAATCACATTGTGGAAATAAAAATTAAAAGAGTGAACTATGTATGTGATGTGGTAATATACATATGAAATGGTGGAGTGGATGAAATGTTGATAGATAAAGTTATGTTGTACTGATCAATGACAAATAAAATTTCAAGTTTACATATGTTGCAATTAGACTGTAAGAATAGTATCACAATGATTTTCTACAATGATGATTAAAATATTGCCCCTTTTTCAGTGAATACTCTAAAACTGCAAAGTATAAGATGCCAGTCTGAATACAAAGTCTAGATGCTTGTATTGAGTTCTATATGTCAAGTGCATCTTCAGGTAGAAAACTGAGTGTTGAACATTGGCGTAGAGGGTGTCTGTCTTGCTTGAGGTCCAATATTTCTGATACAGAAATTAAATGTAGGCAAAACCATGTGACTTCTTATAACATAATGAATGGATTCTTGTGGTGTTGTGACTGTAAGGCAAGTAGGCAGTTCCCTTCACTTCTTCCTTCTGTGAGGTTTGCTTGGCCATCTTACTGGGATGCAGGGCTCTATGAATCTGAAAATCGCTGTAACCATTACCCTTACGTGACTTTGAGTGTGTCCATCTCCACCTGGATATTTGATGGCTCACAAATTCGTCTCACCCTCTTGGTGAGGGCCGTCAGAATGCCTTGTTTTTGTGCTGGATGGTGGTGAGAATCTGCATGAAGATAGAGATTTGTGTCAGTAGGCTTACGATAGATGGTATGTCCAAAGGATGATAAAGATGTTGATTCCCACAGGGAACCTGAAATATTTGTTTCGAATGAGTAAATTTATAATACCAATATAGTTGCTCCATTATTGGACATTATCAGTTTTCCAGCTAACTCATTCCTGGTTGCCAGCGTTTCACCCCAGGGTGCTAAGTCGGGCTCATCAGTTGGTAAATAGCACGCTCACCAAGACGCATGGCTAGTGCATACCGTGGAGGCCACTGCGTAGGCTACTTGGAGCCACTGGCAGTGCCAATGCACGATGAGACACTGGGGCAAAATGCTGGCAACGAGGAATGAGTTAGCTGGAAAATTTATAATATCCAAGAATGGACCAACTATTTTGGTATTATGTCCTAAGGAGCCGTCCGGTTTCTTTCTTACTAGAACATCCAAGAAAGAAGGCATCCATCTGACTCCATCTCAATAGTAATTTTAATTGAAGGATGTTGCTGATTTAGGTGGTTTAGAAACAGAAGTTTCTCAGGACCTTCTGTCCAGACCACAAATGTTTCATCAAGATACCTCCACCATATCATAGGTTTGATGGGCGCCGAAGCAATAGCCTCTTCCTCAAATTGCTCCATAAAAATATTAGCCACTACGGATGAATGTGGACTTCCCATAGCCACTCCGTCCGTCTGTTCGTAAAAATTTCTACCCCACAAGAAATAGCTGGAAGTCATGCAGTGGTAAAATAGCTTATTAATGTATTCATGGAACAGGTGTTTAATGAGAGAAGATTAAATGACAACTTTTTTTTTTTTAAATGTTGTCATTTAATCTTCTTATGCTAATTTTAAGAACACTTTCTCTCAAAGCATTGACACTTTGTCAATATATGCATTTTTCATCTGAACAGTGTTATGTGGCTGAAGATGTTAATAATATACAAAACATGTACCACTTTTAACCAATAATAAGTTGCCTTAAGCATCTAATGTATCTACAAGGTGGAAAATAATAAATACTTAGTTGTGAATCTGTTAAAGTGCGATACGGACCATGAAGCTGATTTTATGTAATCGGCCGTGATATGCGAAACCCATGTTTTGTCTCCCGTTACCATCTGACTCAACATGTTGTCACCTTCTTCGGCATAACGACTCAAAAACATCATCGAAACACTCAAATCTTTTGTTTTTTGTGGTCCTCCGTGAGGAGTTTAGAGACCCACAAGGAGCACAGTTTCCTAAAGTTTAGGTTTTCAGAAACAATTTTATAAAGCACTGACCTAGACACATCAGGAATGGCATTTGAGAGAGCTGTTATTGTGAAGCGTCTGTCTTCACAAATCTTCGCTTCATCTGAAGCCACCAAATCATCTGTGATCAGAGATGAGCGACTGGAGCCATCTTTGCCATCTTTGAAGTCTCGTACCCACTTACGCATTTTGCCTTCTGTCGGTGAATGTCTGCAGCAGACAGGTTCCTTGCCAACAAAACCGTATCACTGACAGAACTTCACACGGGGCAGTGAGTCGATAATCTTCAACATTCGAGCAAGCACAGAACAGAACCACACAGGGTAACAACAGAGCTGCAACTGAGCACCGTTGTTCCCAAGGCATGCTGGCACATGATGCACGTGCTCATTGCAACGCGTGCACGAACTACAAGTGTCTATAAAAATACATGCCTCGTATATCAGGAAGTCACACAGAGCTTCTGGGGCTCAAGAGGCTAATATTTCTTATAATTTGTATCATTGTTCATGTCTTGGCACCTGCTTCCCACAACACCCACTAGTACAGCAGATTCATGACATTCTAGCCATAATGTATGCTGATACAAGAACCACTTTTGCATGGCTCTCAAGCCATGTTAGAATTGTGCGATACAAACTTGCAGATGAAGCAGCAAAAGAAGCGGTACTTTTACCACCTAGACCAGTGATTATACCAGTTAAGGATATTTATTCTCAGCTACATCGATCCATGTTGGCATCCTGGGAATGCGAGTGGCTAGCTATCTGAATTCCCAACAAGCTGAGAGCAATTAAGAAGACAACCACCATGTGGTGGTCCTCCATGCAGCCTCCATGGTGAGAGGCCATAGCTTTGTGTAGGCTGAGGATAGGTCATGGAAGATTTACACACTTTTACCTCTTGAAGAGAGAGGACCTCCCCAGTGTGGTGCCAACTTTACCATGCCCACACCCTGCGCCGAACTCTCTGGCCTAAGATAGAACCTCGGCTGCAGGAGACACATGGACTCATACTAGGCGATGATGCAAAACTACTGATCTCACTGTTCGTTTTATGTGTGAGAGTAGATTCATCAAGGTATATAAATTTCAAGTGGTCTGTTACTCAGGGAACTTTACATTCCCTTTTGATGCTTTTGTGATCTTTTTGGCTTAATAATATAATTTTCGTTTTATTTTCAAATGTATTTTCAAATTCCTCTGTTGAATAGATTTATTCAGTTCATTAATTTTTGTCTCCATTTAGTTTGTTCATAGAGGATGATTACCTAAATGTACTTCCTCTTAAAACCACCAACACTACCACCACCACCAGCAAGGAAACACTGTATTGCTTGTGGCAAGCCTGACATGATAAGAAGTGTTGACAGCTCGGGTGGAAGGATGTTTAGCTCTGTTGCTCAATTCACTAGTAACGATTAGATTTTTACAGGTGTGTTGTAAGATTATTATCGCGATGGTTAAATACACTACAGAGCAGAGGATATTTTTTAACTAGTATTCTCTGCACAAGAAAAAGAAACCAGTTAAAGGATGCCTTCCAAAATTCCATAGACAGTTTTCCAGTTCTATGGCACAATCAAAACGTTACGTGCATCAACTTGTTCAAAAGTGGTGTAGTACTTGTTCTGTAGGTAATAAGAAAAAACAGTGAAGGAGAACAGCACACACACATGATAGGTTAGTAGATATACAGGCAAGACTGAAAGTCAGTCGACAAGAGTAACTCAGGAAACGGGTACCTATTTCACATTCATCAGCATGTAATTATTACATTTACAATCTTACCGGACTCATTCAGTCTATAAGATACAGCCTACAGGTTTCATTGTAAGAATAAGATTTTGCAACTGGCTAATGAATAGTGTCTGAACTTTCTTTTTATGAGTGACAAAACATGGGTTCATAGAATAGAATCTGGGATACAAAGAACCTGCACATTTTACAGCCGAAAACTCTGCACAACGTGAAAGTGGGTGTATGATGTGCTATTAGTGCCTGACGAATTATCAGTCCAATATTTTTTCAGGACAAAATTACTTCTGACCATTATATTCACAACTTTCTCAAACCATTTTTTACTGAACTTATTGAAGAAAAAAAAAGGTATGGCTATTTCCAGCAGGACTGTGCAATGGCTCATGTGGCGTGTAGCTCTTTGCGATGGTTGCAGAAAGTGTTTGATGATGATCAGATTATCAGTAAAGGCTTATGGCCCCCTCATTCACCTGATTTAAGCACCTGCTACTTTTATCTATGCAGAAATCTCATAGGAAAAGTTTACAGGAATAATCCTCGAACTGCAGAAGAATTAAAAATCAAAATTAGGAACACTGCATTCCATCAGTGTCCATGGACTCCAAAGTGTGTTTCAAAATCTCATTACAGGATGTGAAGCTTGCATCACAGCTCAGGGAGATCAGTGAGTTCAGTTTCATTTAGTACCATAATTGTTGTTGTTTTATTTATTTACTTATTTATTTTAATTTTTTTTCAGCATGTATATAGCTGGTGAGCTCAGTTCCATTTAGTTTCTACAGGCATAGTCATAAGTATGAAGGATGAGAGTTTTCCACCTAATCAATACTTTATTTTACAAAGTGTCTAAAATTTTAATTACATTAAAAGACAGTACCGGTTTTGACCTGTTGATGAACCTGCTTATTCAACAGCGACTGTCAGAATAAAACATTACTAAGGTTAAACATGAATGCCATTATTCTAATAAAATGCTTAATGTTAAGATATATACATATGGTACAGTTTTGAAGTTAAAAGGCTTTGATTTCCTAGAGTCCCATGAATGCCACATATTCCAAAAACTATAGGCCTATCTGCTATAATGTTGAAAATAGGATACAATTCTTAGAGTGTAAAGAGTCACTGACATCCTGGTGTCAACATATATGGATAAGAAAGAAATTCCACCTGTCAGTTCTGTTTATTGTAAATGTAGACTTACATCAGTACCTGTTTTGAGTCTATTTGGTCATCATCATCTAACAAATTATAATATTACATCTATTAGGCACTGGTTTGTGTTACTTATCTAAAAATATGTCGTCATCCATTAGCACATCCGGATGTCTAATGGGTATATGAGTTGGATGTTATCGTCATTTCGTTCATGTTACGTGAGATTAAAATATGGTAGTAAAAAACTTAACCTAAGCTTAAAACTAATTATACATGCACATTAAACACATTAAAAACACTGAAAACATGTATATAAAACACTTGGTGAATTTAAAAGTTCATGTCTTGCGTATTCCTTCTTCCGACTTCCTCGTTAGGGTCTTGTGCTCCTTTGTTTATGTTGATTGATTTTGAGCTCGTAACAGTGGTGTAGGTTCTTGAGAATATTCTATTTGACTAAAAGATGTCTTCATGTATGCTCAAAATCAATCAACATAAACATAGGCGCACAAGACCCTAACGAGGAAGTCTGAAGAAGGAATACGCAAGACATGAACTTTTAAATTCACCAAGTGTTTTATATACATGTTTTCAGTGTTTTTAATGTGTTTAATGTGCACATACAATTAGTTTTAAGCTTAGGTTAAGTTTTTTACTACCATATTTTAATCTCAAAAACAATTTTAATCTCACGTAACCACGAACGAAATGATGATAACATCCAACTCATATCCCCATTAGACATCTGGATGTGCTAATGGATGACGACATATTTTTAGATAAGTAACACAAACCAGTGCCTAATAGATGTAATATTATGATTTGTCAGCTGATGATGACCAAATAGAGTCGAAACCGGCACTGATGTAAGTCTACGTTACAATAAACAATATTGAGAGGTGGAATTTCTTTCTTATCCATATACATGTAATCAGTCAATACGGACATGAGACTCATAAATAGCAATCCTGGTGTCAAGTTCAAATATCTTATGCTCTAATACCAACATTATGTCCAATGGTTGTATAAGGTGAGCCACAAATATGCGGGGAATGTTGAGTTCAGTAGAATATGAGGTTCTGTACTTATTTTACAGGTACTATGCTCATTCTCAGTTTATATCATTGCTGATAAACATGCTAGTTTTTACTAGATTTCTTGTTGAGGCATAAGTTGCTGTGTATGACATATTGAAATCAATGAAATTAAGTGTGAGTGCTTCATACTTGCATTCCACTCTAAAGTCAAAAAGTCTGAGAAAGAAGAAAAGGAAGGTAGGAAGTAGAATAACTGATAGAGAGTGCTTGCTAAATGGGTTGTGAACTATTGTGTGTGTGTTACTTATGTGTGAGCTGGATATGTCCTCGAGCATGGTCAGGAGCGTGCTGCCCACTGTTGCGTGTACGTCGTGTGGCTGTTGTAGCATTAAGATTGAGAGGTAGTGGGGAAAGGGAAGCAGCTTGTGGAGGGGGTGGGGTGGAGTGGGGTGTGTCTTTTGGGGTGTGTGCGGGTTTGTGTTTGCTGATTCTTTTTAGATATGTGTCTTTTAGAATGGAGATGGCTGTGTTGAAAAGAATGTTTGTTTCACCCACCCATCATGAATTTAACAGACACGAACTTCGATGAAACAGAGACGAATATATATTGAGCAAAGGACCTAAACACAATTGGAAAAACACATCAACCTTTCATAACCTCAAAACCATCATTGCTGAAACTGCTCTAAATAAAGTTCCCCGTGATTTACGTGATGAGATCAGACGAGAGGTTAAGAAGAAATTACTGCAATACATAAACAAGGTTAGCAACAACGACAACAATAGAAGCACAGCTGATAATATTCAACTCAGGAAACTCAAAGACAAAATTAAGCAAAACAATCTGTTAATAACAAAGGTAGACAAAGGTAATACCACAGTCATCATCGACAAAAATGAATACATGACTAAAACTAAACAATGTTTCCTGGATGTTACCTTTCAAATAAAACTAAAAGATCCAACTATCAGTATCCAAAAAAATCTCTAAAACATTTTTGAAATACATCCATTTTCTCCTTAACGAGCAAGGAACCATGAAGCTTACCATAATGAATCCTAAACTGCTGACTGTGAAAGCCTACCCTAAAATCCTCAAAGATAAATTACCAATGAGGCCCATCATGAATTATAGATCAAGCCCGACTTACAAATTATCATGCTTCATACAAACATTTCTCAAAAAACACTACACATTCTTAACCAAGAAATCAGTACAAAATTCAATAGAATTCTGTAACATCACTAAAGAGCTGAAAATCAAGCAACACCACATTCTAGTATGATATGATATCATTAACACGTACCATAACATACCCACACAGAAAACAATAAGACTAATAGAATCAAATTTAAAAAATCACAGTAATCTAAGCATCCTTGAAATAGATGATTTCATTAATTTGCTTGAATTTGCCCCCAACAATAATTACTTTAGATTACACGATACTGTTTATAAACAGCAACGCCTTTCCGTGGATTCACCAGCTTCAGGAATATTAGCTGAGATCTACATAGACCACTTAGAACATTCAGAAATTAGCAAAATTAACAATATATCATTCTGGTGCAGATTTTTAGATGATATCTTTGTTGTTATAGACTGCAGGTTTACAAACGAAAACAACATACTTGAACAGCTAAACAAAATAGATCCACATATACAGTTTATGATGGAAACTTAACTCTTTATTATCTTGATTTATCTGTCACTAAAATTGAAGACCAGTTAACATTCAAAACCTATAGAAAACCTACACAAAGCTCCAATACAATAAAAATAGATTCCAGTCACCCTAACACACACAAAAATGCAGCATAGTACAGTATGATATACAGAGCTTTCAACATACCCCTATCTCAGGAAGAATTAAAAAAAAAAAAAAAAAAACCTAATTCACGAAATAGCGAAGCATAATGGATACAATAGAAACATGATAAACAAAATTATTCACAAAAAAAAAAAAAAAAAAACATCAGCCGAAATCCAAATTATGTAGAAACAGCAAACCTGAGAAAGACTATGCACTTTTTAACGTTAACAACACCCACATCCACCCCATAACCAATATTTTCAAAAGACACAATCTAAGAATAGCTTACAGAACCACACGTAAATGCTTCAATTTTTCAAATACTAAATCTGTCAATGAAAACAACAAATACAGCCACTCTTGGAGTATACTGCATAAAATGCAACGATTGTGAAGCCAGCTACATTGGGCGCAACGCCAGATGTTTTTCTATTCGTTTCAACGAACATATCAATGCCACTAAATATAATAATTTCTCATCCATAGGGCAACATGTCGAGGATCACAAGCATAAGTTCACTAATATTGAGAATGACATGGAAATTTTAAATATGAACCACACAGGCCCATTGCTCAATATAATGGAAGATTAATACATCAGTGTGGTCCAGTAGCTAATCCTAACTTCAACTTAAATGAAATCACAGATAAAAAAAACATTCTTTTCAACACAGCCATTCCCATTCTAAAAGACACATATCTAAAAAGAATCAGCAAACACAAACCCGCACACACCCCAAAAGACACACCCACTCCACCCCACCCCACCCCACCCCCTCCACAAGCTGCTTCCCCTTCCCCACTACCTCTCAATCTTAATGCTACAACAGCCACACGACGTACACGCAACAGTGTGCAGCACGCTCCCAACCATGTTCGAGGACATATCCAGCTCACACGTAAGTAACACACACGCACGCACGCACGCACACACACACACACACACACAAAATAGTTCACAGCCCATTTAGCAGGCACTCTCTATCAGTTATTCTTATTCCTACTTTCCTTTTCTTCTTTCTCAGATTTTTTTACTTTACCTGAGTGGAATGCAAGTATGAAGAGGGGAGCACCCACACTTACTTTCATTGATTTCAATATGTCATACACAGCAACTTAAGCCTCAGCAAGAAATCTAGTAAAAACTAGCATGTTTATCAGCAAAGATATAGACTGAGAATGAGCATGGTACCTGTAAAACGAGTACAGAACCTCATATTCTACTGAACTTAATGTTCCCCGCATATTTGCGGCCCAACAATGCACTTTTGAATCCACCTTATACAACCGTTGGACATAATGTTGGCATTACAGCATAAGATATTCGAACTTGACACCAGGACGTCAGTGACTCTTTACACTGTAAGAATTGTATCCTATTTTTAACATTATAGCAAATATAATTTTTGGAATATGTGGCATTCATGGGACTCTAGGAAATCAAAGCCTTTTAACTTCAAAACTGTACCTACCTAACTACCAACCAACCCACTCACCCACCCACCCACCCACTGACCGACCGACCAGATCTGCATTTAGGGCAGTCACCCAGGTGGCAGGTTCCCTATCTGTTGTTTCCCTAGCCTTTTCATAAATGATTGCAAAGAAATTGGAAATTTATTCAACATCTCCCTTGGTAAGTTATTCCAGTCCCTAACTCCCCTTCCTATAAATGAATATTTGCCCCAATTTGTCCTCTTGAATTCCAACTTTATCTTCATATTGTGATCTTTCCTACTTTTAAAGACACCACTCAAACTTATCTGTCTACTGATGTCCTGTGATATAGATGTTGATTCCCATACGGAATCTGAAATATTTGTCCCGAATGAGTAAATTTATAATACCAATATAAATGGTCCATTATTGGACATTATAAATTTTCCAGCTAACTCATTCCTGCTTGCCAGCGTTTCACCCTCGTGTGCTAGGTTCGGCTCATTAGTTGGTACCTAGCACACCTACCAAGTAGTGATGGGACATTCGATTCATTTTACTGAATCTATTCATTTGATTCCGTTCACGTTACTGAATCGATACAGTGATCCGATTCACGGCTCATTGGTCACCGCTCCTACTGCATCTGTGTAGTATGTGCTGGTAAGACAGCAGCAACAGCATTCAGTGCTCGCAGCTGCCATCTGGTCTTCATACTATGAACTCCTTTCTTAGAAAAAATGCTAGTTACTCTAATACATCGAAGGTTTCCGGCGACGCAGGATGGGAAAGGTTAGGAAGGTAGCAGCCATGGCCTGAATTAAGGTACAGTCCCAGCATTTCCTGGTGCGAAAATGGGAAACTACAGAAAAACCATCTTAACGGCTGCCGACGGTGGGATTCGAACCCACCATCGCCCGAATGCAAGCGCATAGCCACGCGATATTAACCGCATGACAACTCGCTCAGTCTTTTTTAAAAAAGTATTTTTCTATCAGCTGAGGATTTTTTAAATCGTCATATTTTGTATAGGCTACCCGAGATGTACAGTAGCCCGCTGGTTTTCTGATTCAACATACTGTTATTGCGTCTGTCCACATATGATTGAAGTCTTGTGCAATGATGTGACATATGAACTGAGAGAATACTGAGCCGTTCTTCCCAATATAAAACAGGTACTTTTGAGTGGTCATGACTCATGAGCATGACTCATAGTCATAGGGCAGGCTAGAGTCGAGTTTAATTGTCAAATGTCAACTAAGTTATAATACTAAGATTCATTAAACTAATAAATAGTATAACCTAATAGCCTACCTACTTACTAGCTACTTCAGAATTATGTTGTGACTACCTTTTTAACACTGCAAATAAATCCATCTATTATTTAAACCTCCCTGTAAGAAGAGGACAGTGAATGCAAATGGGTATTATTTTCAAATGAGCTGAGGTCGAGAGTCCATTATAGCATACGATTCTTTCAGTCTAGCATGGCTCACTGTATGTCTCGCTGCAGCGGAAGCTCGGCTCTCGGCGTGTCCAGTGAGCCGATAAGGAGCCGTGTGTATCATGTGTCTCACTGAGCCGCGCTCGTTCACGATTCTTTCGATGTGCCATGATTCACTGTATGCTTCGCTGCAGCGGAAGCTCGGCTCTCGGCGTGTCCAGTGAGCCGATAAGGAGCCGTGTGTATCATGTGTCTCACTGAGCCGCGCTCGTTCACGATTCTTTCGATGTGCCATGATTCACTGTATGTCTCGCTGCAGCGGAAGCTCGGCTCTCCGCGTGTTCAGTGAGCCGATAAGGAGCCGTGTGTATCATGTGTCTCACTGAGCCGCGCTCGTTCACGATTCTTTCGATGTGCCATGATACACTGTCTCGCTGCAGCGGAAACTCGGCTCCCCGTCAACGTCCAGTGAGTGCGCCACTCAGCACTGTCCGCTGGGAGTAACCTGAATCGTGTGCCGTGAGCTCGCCTTTCCTGTGAATCGATTCACTCGGACACTTGAATGAATTGATACACTGCTTCGAATCATGCATTCAGTAGCCAACACTACTACCAAGACGCTGCATAGTCAAGCAGCTCGTCTCCTTTCTCCCAAGTCTTCCGAGCCCAAACTTTGCAACATTTTTGTAATGCTACTCTTTTATTGGAAATCGCCCAGAACAAATTGAGCTGCTTTTCTTTGGATTTCTTCCAGTTCTTGAATCAAATAATCCTGGTGAGAGTCCCATACACTGAAACCATACTCTAGTTGGGGTCTTACCAGAGACTTATATGCCCTCTCCTTTACATCCTTACTACAAACCCTAAATACCCTCATAACCATATGTAGAGATCTGTACCCTTTATTTACAATCATATTTATGTAATTACCCCAATGAAGATCTTTCCTTATATTAAGACGTAGGTATTTACAATGATCCCCAAAGGGAACTTTCACCCCATCAACGCAGTAATTAAAACTGAGAGGAATTTTCGTATTTCCTATTTGTGAAACTCACAACCTTAACATTAAGCATTTTATTAGAATAATGGCATTCATGTTTAATCTTAGTAATGTTTTATTCTGTACTGTTGCTATTTAATAAGCAGGTTCATCAACAGCTGACGATGACTTATTTAACAGGTCAAAACTGGTACTGTCTTTTAATGTAATTAACATTTTAGACACTTTGTAAAATAAAGTAATGTATGAAGCTGAAAGATTATAGGCATAATCATATCGCTTTTTTGAGACGTCTACGTCCACTCACCATTGCGAGCACTGCGCACGCTGTCACCACTCCTCTGTGCTCCTATGCCTTGGTAATCCCTAATGATGTTTCAGAATATGCTCCTTGTACTTTACATCATTGAATTACAATTGATGCCATTGATTCTGTGTGTATTGTTGAGTTTGAACCCAAATATTCTATTGTACTAATCCTCTGCATAAAAAGGTACCAACAATTTATATTGTCTGTAAACTGCAGTTGCAAAAAAAAAAAAAAAAAACATTTTAAGGGGCTAGTGACTCATTCTGTATATACATTAGTGTCAAGAAGTTTAAACACACAAAGACGCACACACACGATGTTGTCAAGAAAACTCTAGTTCCTGTTATTTATTAGGCAGATATTGTGATATTTCAAATAACATATAAATCAAAGTACAAACAAAAACATCTGTTACACACAAGTTGATGCACTATAAAGCAATTTATGCTTCAAATAATGGAAAACAATGTATTTTAGAGCTATACCATTCAAACTCTATGCTTGTCTATGTGTCTCCCATTTGTTCTGATTACTGCTCTACAAAGTAATTGATACACGTTATATTTGACTTAGTTTTTTTTCTTTTAGTTTGTCTACCTAGTTGTGTAGTTCCACCATCTCTGTGATTATAGATCTCCATGGTTGCAAAAGGCATTGCCAGAGATCGCCACAGCTTTTGACGGAAGGTTATTCTGCCTTATGGTCGAGTTCATTCCACAACAAATTGTTGATAACTAGGGTAGAGACCAGGTCATTACTTCTAGAACTGCTGGGCTGAGTGGCTCAGATGGTTAAGGCGCTGGCCTTCTAATCCCAACTTGGCAGGTTTGATCCTGGCTCAGTCTGGTGGTATTTGAAGGTGCTCAAATATGACAGCTTCATGTCGGTAGATTTACTGGCACGTAAAAGAACTCCTGTGAGACTAATTTCCGGCACCTCGGAGTCTCCAAAGACCGTAAAAGTAGTTAGTGGGATGTAAAGCAAATAACATTATTATTATTATTATTATTATTATTATTATTATTATTATTATTATTATTATTATTATTATTATTATTATTATTATTATTATTATTATTATTATTATTATTATTATTATTATTATTACTTCTAGAACTCCTGATGATTTGTTTCTTACATACTTTGTGCACAGTTTAAATGTGTGTTTTGGGTCAGAATCCTGTTGCAGAACAATCCATCTTCCAATAACTTGAGTTTCAGTTGGTACTGCAATGCTTGATAGAATGCAATGGTACTGCTCCTTCCTCAAGATACCTTCCACTCTCACCAAGTCTGTGGCCTTATATTTACCATAATAACCCAAAACTACAATGCTACCATCCCCATGATTCATATTTGATGTTTGGCAGACTTCTAGCATACTTTCTCCTGGACAACAGTAGATATATTGACAATTATTTGACCCTAATCTTTCTATTTTTGTCTCATCAGTCCATAGCACACCTTTCCAATCTGTGGTCCAGTCCTTTTGTTGCCTGCCCTACTTAACCCACTCGACTCATTTGACGAGATATTTACGCGAGCATTGGCCAGGCCTTAAACTCAAATGACGAGACATTCATGCACCATACCGAGCCGTATGTACTAACTTATATTTGATCACCTCTGCAAGGGTTTCCCTTTTATGAACTTCTATAAATAGAACAGGAATGTGGCTTGTTTATAGCTCTCCTTCTAAGAACTTGCACCATTATTTGTTGCCTAATTGTGTTGTAACTACAAAGACGCACACACACGATGTTGTCAATTGTGTGCACTGTTTTGATTACAAATTATATACACATTATACACAAACATTAATAAACCACCATTTTGAACAAAACACTTCTACGAAGAGAAGAAGAAATCTGCTACATTAGCATGTCATGAGTTCACCCACTCGGCTAATGATTTCCACTACAAGTCTCGCTAACAACTCAACTCCAACTCCCAAGACTGCCTCTTTATATACGAAGAGTGTCGGGAGGAAACAAGGAATGTCACAAAATTGATCTCTTGAAGATTATGATGCCATCTGGTGGCATTAGTTGTGTACTTCACAGTGGTGAATTAGTTCAGGGAGAAAACGAGAGAGGTCATGCGCTAATCGAGGTTTTAAAATCAGCACGTTGGGAGAAAACAAGGACTGTCCATGGCAGATTGCGAGAAAACAGGGAATCTCCTTGACACTTCTGTGTTGGCACTGAACATGCAGTGTAAACATTAAGATGCTGTGAATGTTACAATAGGTTATGTGTGTTCGTGAGTTACAGTCTCTTATTTTGATTAGTTCTGTGTCGAGTAGTATCTAGTTCGGAGGTTTAAAAGGTTTAACGTGTGATACATATGACTTCAACATCATCAATATCTGCGGATGAAAGGGACGCAAAGCCTAGCTACAAACGGAAGAAGCAAGGAAGAATGTACGAGGTAATGAAGAAAATACGTTTGGGATCCCATGAACACGGTACATTTTGTTACTGTAAGAGACTTAAATGTATGGATACAGTGGGAGAAGATGACAGGAGAGATATTTTAACAAAATTTAATAGTATGACGTCACATGATGAACAAAATTCATACTTGTGCAGCCTAATATCTGTTAAGGTGGTTCAGAGACGTCGGTCTAGGAATCCAGAAGCAGAAGCAAAGTTTCATGACTGTGCTTACAGTTACCGGGTAAAAGTGAAAGGAAATGAACATGTGAAAGAAGTCTCCATTTGCTGTAAGTTCTTTATAGCAGTTCACGGTATAAGTAGAGGTAAATTGCAATATTTGCAAAAGTCGTTGAAGGAAACTGGACATTCACCAAAAGACAAGCATGGTGGGGTAAACTATAGGACAATAAGCCTGACTACCAGTGACATTATTCATAACCACATTAACTCTTTTAAAGCCAGACAGAGTCACTACAGCAGAAAAGATAACCACAGTAGAGTGTACCTTTCTGAAGAACTAAACATTAAGAGAATGTTCAACATGTTTATGGAGAAGTACCCAAGCGAGAAAGTATCTTACCAGACATACAAGGACATATTCCGAAGAGATTTCAACATCAGTTTTGGATATCCCCGTAGCGATACTTGCAGCCAGTGTGATGAATTTACAGCAAAGCTGAAGTTGCTGAACATGAAGGCAATGAAGCTGAAATTACAGTTCTTAACAGAGACAAGGAACTTCATCTGCGTAAGGCTGAAAGTTTTTACAGAAGAAAGACAAACGAACGTAAGAAAGCCCGAACATCCACGGATTTTGAAGCCATTACCTTAGACTATGGGAAAAACATGTCCCTACCTAACATTACAACTAATGACGTCTACTATCGTAGGCAGTTGTCAATGTACACTTTTAACATTCACGTATTGTCAAATGGTAATTCCTACTTTTACACTTATCCAGAGTATATCTCTAAAAATGGCTCTGATGAAGTTTGTTCTTTTCTGTTTGAATTTATTGTTCATTTTCTCCCGGGAAATTTACAGCACTTGCATATTTTTTGTGACGGGGCGGGTGGCCAGAACAAGAATGATACACTTGTACGTTTCATACATTACATGGTTAATGTAGTCAGAATTTTGAAATGAATGGAGGTAACTTTTCCAGTGCGTGGGCACTCCTTCTTAGAATATGACAAAGACATGGGACTTATCGACACAAGAAAGCGAATGGAAGTTCCCAAGGACTGGGAAGAAAACATTACCTCTGCTCGCTGTAAACCTCAACCATTTACTGTAATCTCTGTGCAACAGCAACATGTGAAGCAATGGACAGAATTCTTCAAACATAAGTATGTAAGAGCTTGCCCGTTTCCAATGCAAAAAATGAAGGGAATTATGAGCACTGATGATCACCCACGACTTATTCTGCATCGAAGTAACTACAACAGGGAAATGTATAAAGACCCCATCCGAACAGTCACACAAGCAAAAAGCACATCTGCGGAAGGAAACTCACATTTTTTACATATTTGCCATGAATTTGAACTGCCTCTTCAATCTTACTTTGAATTGCTCCCAATCAGTGATGAAAAGTACAAAGATGTTAAATTCCTGTCCAGGTTTTGCTTGGTTGAAGCCAATAAGATGTTCTACCCTGACCTACCTCAGGCTCCATCCAACAAGACTGCTGCCGGAAAGAGTGGAAAATCCAAACGGAATCTTCCGAAGGAATAGTTCTATGCAGTATTACATTAACTAACGTTAAACATGTGATGTCAGTGATCCTTATTGACTTTGGACATTCCTTGTTTTCAACCAGCATATTTGTATGTTATGTTAGTTTTTTAAACAGTATCACCTTTATGTAATACACTCTAGTACTTTTCATGTATTACTGCATTGAATACTAATATTGCTTTTGGGAAAATGTTGTAGTCTGCACCTAATCCACACAGAATAGAAATGGCAGACTTGTGAATCTTAAATTTATTATTTCTCAAACATGCATTCGTTGGACATTCCTTGTTTTCCCCCAACAGCCTTCTTACATTGCCTGGCCAAGCTTCTAGAAGGGTATGCCACAACATGTTTTCTCGTGATTTCTAGAGTGTCCAATAACCTATTTACAAATGGATTGAATGTTCTGTAACTCTTTAGTGACAAAGATACGTTGTTCTGGACTATTACCCTGTGTTGCACAAGATTACATTGGATTTATACATCATACTTACATGAAATAATAAATTATATACTATTAATTATGTATCCTTACATTAAATAAACTCTTACTAATATACATACAGCAGACGTGTCGTGACATAACCTCACAGGTTTTATTACAGAAGACACAAATAATAAATGAAACGACCACCATTTATACAAAATAAAGTCCGTACATAACTGTAATAATAATAATAATAATAGACGTAAACGACTTCATAACCACACCTCACAAGTCATAATAATAATAATAATAATAATAATAATAATAATAATAATAATAATAATAATAATAATAATAATAATAATCCTGTGTGGGGATTTACCGGTTACCTCCATTGGGTGCGTCCCATTGGAATTGGGGAAGCTCGCTGGCTCTGCCGCCAGCAGAGTCAGAGGGTAGTAGGGAAATAAAATACCACTGTGAAAAAAAAACTGGTCCCTTGCCAGGGTTACGGCGAAGACTGGTAAATGACCAGAAGCCAGAAAACATCTTGAGGCAACCTCTAGGGCTAACAACCCTAGTTGTAAAAGGATGGGTACCCGTCCAAAGCAAAGTCAAGTCAAAAAGCATGATGGCACAACATTTCAAGAAACATACCCCAGGGGGTAAATCTTCGGATAAATCCCTCGTCGTGAATGCCACGGTGCACGAGTCTCATTCGGATTCTGGGGGAGACTCGACATCATGCAAGAGACAAGTCGGAGCGTCTCGGTGTACCCCGAAGAGTCAAAAACTCAGGCCAAAATCTAAAACCTTTCTAGCAACTTTCAACATAAATTCACTTACACAAACTGGCAAGCTGAAAACCCTCACCAAAGCTCTTCACGAAAATCAGATATCCATAATGGCCCTACAGGAAACAAGGTACCCAGATGAAGAGATTTTTTAATCCGAAGGCTACCAAGTTTTCAAGAGCAAAGCGCAAAGAGGAATCCTCAATGGAGCAATCCTCAATGGAGCTGTGATGCTTGGAACCGCGTTTGCTGTTAGAACCAAGATCCTTAAATCGGTTGCAAATTTTGAACCTGTGAATGACAGATTGTCTATACTCACAATTAAATGCGCGAACAAAACCTACGCCCTAGTTAACGCACATGCTCCTACAAACGATAAGAATAAGTCTGATCCAGATGAAGTTGATAATTTCTGGGACCTACTGGATGAAAAATTAAACAAAATCCCCAAACACCATGTCAAGCTTCTTTTGGGTGACTTCAATGCCCAACTAGGTCATGAACAGAAGTACAAGAAAGTTATAGGAAATGACCCTGCTCACAAAAGAACCAATCTCAACGGCAAAAGACTGGTGTCCATTTGCGAAAATCACAACTTGCAGGTCATGTCGACCCACTTTCGCCATCTACCCAGAAAGCAAATGACTTGGCGTTCTCCCGTCCAAGCTCTCGGAGAGTTCCAAATTGATCACGTTGCAATCTCCAGGAGAAACAGCCCTGAGATTATGAATGTGAAGGTAAAGAAAGGCATCAATGTGGCCTCAGATCATTATATGTCTCTTATCAAATTCAAACCAATTCCTGCAAACACAAGGAAGACAACCAAACAGATCACACGCTTCGACAACGATAAACTTCGGCAAAGGGTCGAGGAGTTCCAGGAGAAGGCTAGACCAAATGACTGTGACTTTAACAACGCCAAAAGTCTCCTTGTTAAGGCTGCCAAAGACGTTGCAGAAATCAAGAGAAGCAAAAGGCATGCCTGGTGGAATGGTACTTGCGAATTAGTCCTCTAAGAAAGACTCAATGCATGGAAACAGTACTACTCTACGAAATCAGAAAATGATTGGGTAACCTACAAAACCCAACGTGCCCAAGCAGCTAGGGTGTTCAGAACTGAGGAACATAAATACGAAAAATCTCTCATTGAAAAGATAGAACAAAACTTTAGGAAGAATGAAAGCAGAGAGTACTACAGAGCCTTCAAACGCAAACTCACTGGCTATAAACCACCATCTCTATGCTTTGAGCGAAAGGACGGCACACTGGCGACGTCAAATGAAGAAAATTGCAGCATTCTGGCAGATTACTTCAAGAATTTACTTAATTGTTCTAAACCACAAAGTGCCATTGAGACCAAGGAACCCTTACTCAGGTACCCAGATTCCAGACCACCCGACAGAGATGAAATCAGGCGCCACATTGCCCGTCTCAAAAATAACAAAGCGCCGGGTGAAGACTCAGTAGTAGCAGAACTATGGAAATATGCCCCAGAGGAATTACTTGATATCTTGCAAAAGCAAATAGAAGAAATTTGGAGCAAGGAGACCCTACCCGAAGATTGGAAAATAGCTTTGATCCATCCACTACACAAAAAAGGCAGCATGAAAAATATCAACAACTACAGAGGAATATCTTTGCTACCCGTGACTTACAAAATTCTATCACTTGCCATCCTGGAGCGTTTGGAAGCACAAGTCGAACATCAAATAGGTGAATACCAAGGAGGGTTCAGAAAAAGTCGCTCAACAGCTGAACAGATCCAAAATCTCAAAACAATCATCAGATATTGTACACTAAGGTCCAAGCAGTATGTGTCTGTCTTTGTGGACTTTAAGAAAGCGTACGACTCCATTGACCGGGAAGTCCTGCTAAACATCTTAAATGAATTTGGAGTTGATTTGAAACTGCTGACATTAATTAGAGCCACCCTGACCGATACAAAATCGAAGGTGAAGTTCCACGGATGTCTCTCGCATTCCTTTGACATCAAAACAGGAGTCCGACAAGGTGATGGGCTATCCCCGATACTCTTCAACTGTGTTCTTGAAATGATCATCAGAACCTGGCGGGTGAGATTACAGGAAACCAACTACAGTCCATTGAGAATAGGAACCAAATCCAAGGGGATCGCAACAGACTGCTTAGCATTTGCCGATGATATTGCTGTTCTCTCAAACGACATAGAAACCGCTAGAGCTCAAGTTGAAATTTTAAAGGAAATTGCTGAACAGACTGGTTTGCAGATATCATTTGAGAAAACAGAAGTAATGACTAATATCAAAGAGGCTCCATCAAAACTCCATACAAAATACGGGGACATCACCCGAGTAGTTAAATTCAAATACCTGGGTGAGATCATCATGAAAAATGGACTGGACAAAGAAGCACTTCAGGAGCGAGTACGCAAACTGGAAATAGCCTACCAAACATCCCGCACAATCTACAACAAAAAATGCCTTTCCCAAAACACCAAGATACGCCACTATGAAACAGTTCTGAAGCCAGTAGTTCTATATGCAACCGAAACCCTGTCTCTAAATGCCAACAAAGGACTCCTTGAAGAACTGGAGAAAAGAGAACGCAAAATTGTGAGAGGAATCTTGGGATCAAAGTACAAAAATGGAATCCATCAAAAGAGATCCAACAAGGAAGTCTACAGTAAAATAGAGAAAATTACCGACACAATCAGAAAAAGACGGGCACGATTTTACAGTCATCTGAAAAGAATGGACGGAAGAAAGTTAACTAAAGAAATCTTTCACTTTTTTGATTCAAACCCCAAAACCACAATTCCCTGGTTTAGAAATACCAAAGAAGAACTGCAAATGCTACATATCTCAGCTGAAGACGCCCTTAACAGAGATCTCTTCCGCAAGAAAATATTGACGAACGGGCTAAACCGAGACGAGCAACCGAAGAGTAGACACGGTGCCCCTTGGACAGAGGAGCGTAAGCAGGCCCACTCACAAAGAACGAGGGAAATTTGGGCTCTAAAGAAGGCCAAGTTCAGTGTCATATGCAACAAGACTCAACGTGGTCCTTGATGGCCCCGGCGAATTATATATATATATATAAGAAGAAGAAGAACACTTACTAATCAAGTTCAATATTTCTACTATTTACCCATGGCTTTAGAGAATTGTTTCCAAGTTATACTAGTCCATTACACGTGCATCAATTGTAGCCTCTGAAAGCATAAACATTTCATCAGGTGTCAGTCATTCTTCTAGCCACAGCTCTGAGTGTAGTATAAGCAAGTGACACCAATGCTATTGATGAGTTAATTGAAAGTGTCTTAGATTGAGAGGAAGTGATAGCAATTATGGTAACATTGAAGAAGAGATTTGAACTAAAAGTGATATTTCATCTGATATGAGTGAGCGTGAAATCGTACCTAAAGCCCCATGTGTGAAACCAAAACAGTGACTGGGTGTGGGTTAGTAATAGAGATAACAAACCAATTATTCATCACTTTGCAGGTTCTCCAGGCGTATCATGAAAACTGAGACACAAATATTTAGATAAATGTTGATATTTGTCTGTTGTCTTGGAGGTTATGGACCCACCATTTCCCACATTGCACGGGAAACAAATATTTATGCTATGGAACACTTATCGGACCCACATGGAAAAAGATGGTGAAAGGTAGTTTGACATTAATGAGGCTGAAATTTAGGCCTAATGTTCCCCTCTGCATTTCGATGCCCCAGGTTCATAAGCCTTGCATCCAATCCTTTCATACCATGGCTTCTTGACTTGTGGATTAGATCATAGTCACATGGGCTCAGACCAGGTAAATAAGGCAGATGTGGAAGAACCTCCCATCCCCACCATTGTAAGCAACACTAAACGATGGCTGCTGTGTGAGCTTAAACATCTTTGTCCATGGACACTGGACAGCCTGGGGGCGGCAAATCGACAGTTGATACTCTACTCCATTTGAACGTCTCCACCCACCTTGCCACTATACCATAGGGCATGGCATGCGCACCTAGTGCTTCCCGCAGCTCTGCATGGCATTGGCATACATTTCTTCTGCGGAGAACTGCTATTTTAATATATGATCGTTGCTCCTGCTTGTTGACTTCCATTTTGTGACGCTCTAACTCGCACACTGAACTTGGAGGCATGCTTAGACCCACACTGTTGTTTACATACACCATCTAGTGGCATGATACGCAAGTACATACCGTACATTTCCTAATGCATATCTTAGATTTTCCGTGTTGTCTCCTGTTCCTGTTCACGAGAAAAAAAGTTTCCATTACTTATGACTCAACTTACATTTATATTCTTATCTGCCTCAGCTGCTACACTTAAAAATCTGTTGCGTGTGTGTGTGCGTGTGTGCATGTGTGTGTGTGTGTGTGTGAACTAACCCTGGGGTATAGACAATATACGAGACGTCATCTCCCTTGGAGGAGTGGAAGGTAAAGCGAGGAGGAACCCGACACTTTCTTACGATTTACACCCATGCATATACCGACTATTTGCAAGTTACTCCATATATTTAGCCATTTCTGGCCATTTTGGTAACCAGTTTTAACTACTTTTTCCCATCAGATGTTGGCAGCACTGCCTTGGGTAGTGTTTAGAGAATATTGTTCTGTTATTAGAAATTACAAATAATTTCCAATAATGAACTGTTGGAGTTATGAATTTACTCATTCAGGACAAATATTTCAAGTTCCTGTGGGAATCAAAATCTGTATCATTTAGAGAAGCTGTTGAGGATGGTTGCCCAATTGTACTTCCTCTTAAAACACATCAACACCTTAATCTAGGCATCAGGATCAATGGCAATGTCATTAAAAAACATCTGCTTTGCTGATGATATGGTTGTGTTAGCCTGTAGCCTTACTGATCTTCAAATTATCATTAATAACATTGTAAGGATCAGGGCAGCATTTGGTCTGTTCATGAATATTGGCAATACCAAGCTGATCATATTTTCAAAAACACCTGCACGTCAACAACACAGTTTTGTTCAGCAAGCATCATCCTTAATATATATCTTGGGATTATTGTGAATGAACATTGCAATGCCAAGAATAAAATCTTACCCATGATTGAGCAAGCCAAAAATATGTTCAGTAGTATGAGGGCCCAGTAGAGATCTCAGCTTTCAGTTCCGAATTCATATGTTGTGATGCTATGTTTTCCCTGCTCTTCTGTATGATTTTGAAGGCTGGATACTCAGCCCTTTGCTGGAGAGACAGACTGAATGTTTTAAAATGTAGTTGTACAGAAGAATGCTTCAAATATCTTCAAATAGCTTCCAAAAACTATCAAGGAGTGAAAGCTCAGGCACATCGGGCACATAATGAGAGGTAACCGATATGAACTTCTCCAACTCATCAGAGGGGAAAGTTAAAAGACAACAATCTGTGGGGAGACAGAGAAATTCCTTGCTTAATGATTTGCACCAGTGGTATGGACAAACCTTAACTGAAATATTTTGGGCCACTGTTTCACAAGTTATCATAATCAATTGGACTGCCAGACTTCATGGGGAGACGGTGTCCAAAGAAAGATAATAAATGTAAAAGTTTAGTAATCACATGGACTAAGGTTTTTGAAACACCTACTTGCTGTGCAATATGTGATAGCAATTTTCTTGGTGAGTGTTTGAATGATGTGTTAATTCTTCTTAATTCGATCCTCTAAGATCAGACATAAAGTCAGAATTGCTTCACATGTTCCTACATTTCTTCTGAAGCTGAGCTGATTTTCTCCCAACTCAGCTTCAACTTGCCTTTCCATTCTTCTGTAAATAATATATGTTAACATTTTTCAAGCATCAGATACTAAACAAATGGTGTGATAGCATTCGCAATTGTCAACACTTACTTTCTTGGGAATAGTTACAGTATAACAACATTCTAGCACTTCTCCTGTATTATACATCTGACATACTGTTTACTCCTGGCAGTCAGTAATTCTGAGGGTATGTCATCAATTCCAGATGCCCTGTTCCTGTTTAGGTCTCTCAAAACTTTGTTGAATTCTGACATCAGAATTAGATACCCCATTTCATTAACATCAATTGACTTCTCTTGTTCCAGAACTTTTTCATCTATTTCTTTCCCTTGATACAATTAATGAATACTTTCCCACCATCTGCCTACCTTGTTTTCTTTCACTGGAAGTGGTTTTCAATCTGAGCTCTTTATATTTATGCAACTAGTTTTCTTTTCTCAATAGATTTCCTTGATTTTCCTATGTGCAGCATCTATTTTTCCCACAATCTTCAACATACTTACATTTCTCTTTCAGCTATTCTTCCTTAGCTCTCCTGCACTTTCTCCCTACTTCATTCCTTAATCGCCTGTATTCGTTTCTGCACTCTTCATTTTTTGCACTCTTGTACCTTTGCCATCCTTCAATCAGGTGTGGTATCTCCTTAGTTATTCACTGATTCTTACTTAATCCTGCCTTCTTCCCTAAAATTTCTTCAGCAGCCCTCTTTATCTCATTCTTCACAACTGTCTGCTCTTTTATTCTGTTTCTTCACTCTTTTCATTTAACTTATGTAGAACCTGTCTCCTTGCATTCCTTCCTTTCTTCAATATCAACTCAAATCAAAATCATTTTATTTGCAAATCAGGTATCTACCTCGGTGGCAAATGGTACACTAAAATACATCATCAAGCACAAAATTTTAAATTAACAAGAGAAGAAGACATTTTCCTAGATTACAGTATTATACAATTTACACTAACAGTTTTTCTGTACACAGCTCATCCTTAATAAATTTATATTGTTTACAAAATTCTACTCATAATATCTTCTGCACTTGCAAAGATAATCAACTCATATACATGTGGGGTTTCGTCAATAATACTATACATATGTTCCGAGCTGTCAGCGGAGAGATGGCGTGGAATGACATTAGTAGACGAATAAGTTTGAATGGTGTTTATAAAAGTAGGAAAGATCACAATATGAAGATAAAGTTGGAATTCAAGAGGACAAACTGGGGCAAATATTCATTTATAGGAAGGGGAGTTAGGGATTGGAATAACTTACCAAGGGAGATGTTCAATAAATTTCCAATTTGAAATCATTTAGGAAAAGGCTAGGAAAGCAACAGATAGGGAATCTGCCACCTGGGCGAATGCCCTAAATGCAGATCAGTATTGATTGATTGATTGATTGATTGATTGAACTGCTACAAGATCAAAATGTACCAAGATAATGAAATGAACTCCGGATAAACAGGGTGTTAATGTTTGGTTGGAAGGAGAAAAATCATCTCCAAAAAATCAGTTCAGTTATTTGGGAAGCATCATTGCATCTGATGGGAGGTGTGGAAAGGAAGTCCGTTCTCGAATAGCCCAGGCTAAAGAAGCTTTCAATAAAAATAAAAAAGAAGTCTGTTGACCTCCAAGGCAATATCCCTACAAGTAAGAAAGCATTTCATTAACAGCTTCATTTGGAGCATTGCAACCTATGGCTCTGAAACCTGGACTCTGTTAAAGGTTGATAAGAAAAGAATAGATGCATTTGAAATGTGGTGCTGGCATCAAATGTTATGAATACTCTGGACTCACAGGCTAACAAATGAAGAAGTCCTCCGAGCTGAAGAAACCATCAGTCTAGAGAAAATGATCATGAAAAGAAGATGTAGTTGGATAGGTCATTTACTCCGGCATTCATCATGGTGCACCACAGAGCTTGAAGGGAAACTGAGAGGAAAGACTAGAAGAGGAAGACCAAGAGCAGGGTTCCTCGATGGCATTAAAGGGCGACATCCATATCAACTGATCAAGCAGCTGGATCAGGATAGAAGGTCGTTGGGTGAGAACAGTCATGCTACCCACCAACCATCAGGTTGAGGATAACGAGAGAGAGAGACCCATTTTGGAACTCAACAAGCATAATGACCTGCTGCATCTTAACCAGAGCCCCTTTTGCCACCACTTTTCAAAGTTCCTGAAGGGCCTTCACAGCTACCGTAGCAGTCCCAAGGCCTTCGAATTCACCCCTACAGGCAGTCCCTTACTTCAGCTCTCCAATCTCCATAGACCAGGGGATGGAATTACTTCATTCAAAAAAATTCTTTGTGTACAATAACCTACACGGGTCGAAGTCCTCTAACATTTCTTTTCTCTATTGCTGTTTATTCTTTTCTTGAATAGTTGTACAGATTTTGGAAAAGTATCAAACACTACCCCTGGTAAACTGTTCCACTCCTCCATGCCCTTCCCAATGAATGAAAATTTACCCCAATCGCTTCTGCTAAAATCCCTTCTAAATGTATACTTGTGGTAAGCCCTGCCGATATAATTATGTTCCAACTGAAGCCTCTCATGGATTTCTCCTAATGCATCCTCTCCTGAATAGGCTCTATATAAACCTATAAGTCTAACATCTTCAACTTCAAATGGCATTTCATGACCACCAAGTTGTGATCAGAGTCAACATCTGCTCTGGACCTGGTTTCTGAATCTTTTCCTAATCATAATGTAGTCTATATGATACCTTCCAGTGTTCCCAGGTCTTGTCCACATATGCAGCCATCATTTGTTATGTTTGAACAAAGTATTGTGAATGTCATTGTTATCATATGTAAAGGTTAATACTTCTTTAGCATTAGTCTCGTCCTCTATCTGGACATTATCCTTGTAACTAACAATCTTTACATACTTCTGACTGAATACTTCTGCCTTTTGAAGATCCTCACATACACACTCCCCTTGTTCATTAATTATTCCTGGAATGGCCTTCTTGGAACCTGTTTCTGCCTTAAAATATGTATACTTACCCTTCCATTTTTCACTAAAATTTGTATGACTGCCAATTATGCTTGCCATCATGTTATCCTTAGCTGCCTTCTTTGCTAGATTCAATTTCCTAGTAAGTTCCTTCAATTTCTCTTTACTTCCACAGCCATTTCTAACTCTATATCTACCAAGCTCGATAGTTGCAGTCGCTTAAGTGCGGCCCGTATCCATTATTTGGGAGATAGTGGGTTTGAACCCCACTGTCGGCAGCCCTGAAGATGGTTTTCCGTGGTTTCCCATTTTCACACCAAGGCAAATGCTGGAGCTCTACCTTAATTAAGGCCATGGCCGCTTCCTTCCCACTTCTATCCCATCATCGCCATAAGACCTATCTGTGTCGGTACAACGTAAAGCAACTTGCAAAAAAAAAAAAAATAATAATAATAATAATAAAATAATAATAATAATAACAACTCTATTTCTTTCCAGTCTGCACCTCCTTTTTAGTCTCTTTATTCCTCTATTATAATAAGGTGGGTCTTTACCATTCCTTATCAACTTTAAAGGTACAAACCTGTTTTCACATTCCTCAACAATTGCTTTAAACCCATCCCAGAGTCTGTTTACAGTTTTATTTACTGTTTTCCACCGATCACAGTTACTTTTTAGAAACTGCCTTATGCCTGCTTTATCAGCCATTTGGTACTGCCTAATAGTCCTACTTTTAAGATCGTTCTTTCTATCATATTTATTTTTAACTATGACAAAAACAGCTTCATGATCGCTAATACCATCTATTACCGGTTTCTCTACAGAGCTCATCTGGTTTTACCAGCACCACATCCAGGATATTTTTCACTCTAGTTGGTTCCTTCACTTCTGAGTCAGCTATCCTTCCCATATTAACTTAGCCATTTGTTGGTCATGCTTCCTGTCGTTCGCATTTCCTTCCCATTTGGTATCTGGTAAATTCAGATCACATTTCTTTCCATGTCGTTTCCCACATAGCTGATTATCTTATCAAATAATTCTGAATCCATGTCAGTGCCACCCTTTCCCAATCTGTACACTCCAAAGACATCAAGTTGCCTATTAGTTTTAGAAATGAGCCTTACACCTAGAATTTCATGTTTCTCATCTTTAACTTTTTCGTAGCTTACAAATTCTTCTTTCACCAGAATGAATACTCCCCCTCCCACCATTCCTATCCTATCTCTGCGATACACACTCCAGTTCTGTGGAAAAATTTCTGCATCCATTATATCATTTCTCAGCCATGATTCAACTCCTATTACAATATCTGGTAAATATATATCTATTAAATTACTTAATTCTATTCCTTTCTTTACAATACTTCTAAAGTTCAACACTAACATTTTTATGTCATCCCTACTTGATTTCCAGTTCCCTGTTCCCTTATCACTGCTCCCTAAGCCACCCCATTTCCCTGAATGTATCTCCCTATTACCCTTCCAAACAGATTTCCTTATTTATACGTACCATTGCGGTTTAAGTGAAGGCCATCTGAGCGCAGATACCTATCTTGTACCCACCCATTAGGATCTAGAAATTTCACTCCCAGTTTTCCACATACCCACTCCATAGTCTCATCTAAATCCCCAATCACCTTCCAGTCAGTATCCCTCCTACACAGTATTCCACTGATAACAATCTCCACTTCTTTAAACTCTACCCGTGCTGCATTTACCAGATCCCACACATCTCCAACTATGTTGGTACTTATACCACCTTGCCTTACATTGTTGGTACCAACGTGAAACACTACCACCTTCCCCTTCCCCTCCTCCCTCTCTTCACCTTTCCACAACATCTGCCTCTACCTAATTCCTGGATAACACTCTATCCTGGTTCCCTTTCCTCCACACACACTTTCCCCACATGTCTAACGATGGAATCCCCCATGACCAGAGCCTTACCTCTACCCACCTCATTTGATCCCCTCCTCTCCTGGTCAGCCCTATCTTTCCTGATAGCTGCAGAAGCTACTTCCTCCTCCCTTTTCTCCTTACCATGACCCTGTTCCACCTGTCTTTTCCTATCCTCTACTTTACATTTCCCTTTCCTACCTTTTCCCTTCCTCCTACTTCCACACATCTCAGCAACAGTTCCCTGTTCCTCATTTTCCCTCTGTTGTTCTACCTGGAGTGACTTGTACCAATTTCGCACAGACACCTGTCCTGAATTCTGATCCCGAGTAGAGCCCTTAGCCTGCAATCTCCTTCCCCTTAGAACGTTAAACCACCTGTCTTCTACAACTGCCCCCTTTCCTTCTCCTCCCTCTTATACACTTACTGTAACCTGTACATTGTTTGAGGGAGTCCTATCTTCCTTCCTGTCTTCTGTGAGAATCCTAATCATCTCCCTCATACTCTCCAACTGCAAGACCAACCTACAGAAATGGGGCCTTCCTGTGGAGACAGTTTACTGCAAGTGTGGTACTAAGCAGACTAACGAACATCTTCTACTGTGTCCATCTTCTCCAGCCACTTGTACCATTAAAGATCTAATGAGAGCAACTCCAAATGTGCTTGTCGTGGCCAATTTTTGGTCAACCAATGTTTAAAATTTTTTGGTTTAATTTTTGTCTCTCTTACTTTGTACTTCTGACACGATAAATAATAATACTCTCCAACTCCTCCCTCATACCCCTCAATGCCTTGCCACACACACAGTTTCTACACTTGCACTCCTTAGCCATTCTTTACGGAAAAAATGAAAAGGAAAGGAAAAATAAAATAACTTATTTGCAAATGAATGGAGGAATATATTGTCTGGGATAGTACTCAAAGATCACACGTCAATAACGTAATTAATGTATGACTACACTACAATACTACTTAGTCGTACTCTATTTTTATCCTACAACATCCCAACAGGGTAAAAACTGCTGTTAATTACTGAGCCATTTAGTGACAAACGAGAGTACCACTTACAACAGGCCAATGGCAAAACACTCTTAAATTCAAACTTCATTATTAGAGAAGTTTTGCTCGTGAACAGACACTTATTTTCTGGTCTACAATTCCCACTGTCACTGGATTTATAAGTGAACAGCTGATTAACCACATGTACTGTTACTGTGCGTTTCATATTAATGTACCAAACAGTTACAGGATGTCTGGGAAGATATGAACTTTTATGGTGAATCTTTAAGCATTTGAGATGCAATTGAACTGTTTAATAAGTTGTAACTACTAACAAGATGGCATTTGATTGTATCTTTTGGAAAGTTCTGGAAAGAGTGAATATTGGATTTTCCATATGTGATGCTATATTAAAGAGAACAAGGATTTATTATGAAGAAGGGGGAGACTTAGAGATGCATTGATAAATCATCCAGAGCTATAAGTTGAATGAAAAGTTCTTGCACAACTCACAAGAGTACCTGCAAATGTCTGCTGTTGATCTTGACTCAAACTAGATTTCTCCATTGATAATTTGGGAAAATGGACTAACCCAACTTTCAACATCTGATGCTGCCAAAGCTCTAACATGTGCTTGAAAGTATTAAAAATGTCTACAAAGTGAGTCATAATTATATTTGTTTCCCTGCAACTTAAGAAAAAGTTTATTCATGTAGGATGTGATGTCAGTGATAAATGCCTATTAATTAATTCATTTAGGGTCAGTGAATTCATGGACAGGATTCTCCTCCATGTCCTTGAATAAAACTATTTTGTCCAACAAATCGAAAAACAACTTAATGTATTTTGCAGTAAGGCAACTACAAGAGAATCATTATGAGTGGGGTAAATATCTATTGATGTCCTTCTTAGACTTTGAGAAAGCATATGATTGTATGTGCAGAAACAAGGTATGGGAAGCCTTAAAAAAATATGTCGAGAAGCAGACAGTAGAAAGAGTGAGGAAGATGTACTATAGGAATGTCAGTTGTGTGAAAGTAGTATGAGAGGGAACAGACTGGTTTGAGCAAAAATGTGGATTAAGACAAGGAAATGCTCTGTCACCTTTGCTCTTCGTTATAGTAATGGATGAGCTAATGACAAAAGTGGCAAAGAAAATTGGGGAAGGAAAAATGGAAGTGATGATGTTTGCAGATGACTTGTTAGTCTGGGGAGAAAAGGAAGAGGCTATCCAGGAACAGTTAGAGGTATAGGAACAGGAGATGGAACAATATGCAATGAAATTTAAGGCCAAAAGGAGTGAGATAGTGATCACAACTAGAAAGAAGGAGAGAACTAGGAGAGGGATAATGCTTGGAGTGGAACAGCTCTCTTCCCAATTGTGCTGTTTTTGTTAATACCTGGGAAGTATCGTAGAGGAAGATGGAAGAAATGGTACGTAATAAATGACAATGACGATGTAATTAAAATTTTCTTCTATTTCGTAAAAGTTATTTAATGTAGAAATATTGACAGTTAATTCATTAAAATTGTTGTTTCACTTCATATAAAATCTTCTAGAATGTTAGAGTTTACAAATGTAGATTTAATTAATTAATTAATTAATTAATTAATTATGTATACAGTACTGAATCAATTACCTTAATGAAATCCCTTTATATAGGAAGTTGACAGAACTAACAATCTACCTACGCCTAGATTTAACTATAAACTACGTACCTTAACATAAGCAATTATATCGAAGGCGTTTAACACTGAACAATACCCCTTTAATTAACACTACTTAACAATGATTTAACAATACTCACTGACTTCTGAGTACAGTGAACTAATCACATTTACAGATAGCTCAATACAATGAACCAATCATAACTAACCATAACTAACCCTAACTAAACATGACTAACATTCTAATATAATGAACTAACCCTGGGGTATAGACAATACACTAGACGTCATCTCCCTTGGAGGGGTGGAAGGTAAAGGCTTCCGCTATCCATAACCTCAGCACTTAATGGGGTAGAGTAGTTAGCTCTATGCCTGGCTGCCTTTGCCCCCCAGAATTTAACTTGGTGCTCATTTTTTGGTATAGGACCATATGCACCTCCAGAAGTGGAAATCTCATTTCTTAAATTTTTCGACTACCTGATGGGGAATCAAACCCATGTCCTTGTGGGTGAACCGAGCACGCCATTACCGCCTTGGCCAGGCAGCCCTGAATACAAAGGATCCCTCTCGATATTTACACATAATATCCTTGTCAACTCAAACAGCTGAGTATTTAATGAACTTACAGATTCACACTTGGCTGGCTTGCTGATAATTAGTATTAAAATTCAAAATCTTCCATTCAATATAGCCAAAAGTTCTTTTTACAAAACTCCAATTCAAAATTAAAATCTATATATATAAAATAAGAGTTTTGTCTGTATATTGCTCAGAATTTGAAAATAATGGTATTTCTGTATCGGTCATGTCCACAGTAACAAGGAAATGCACTTTTTTCTTTTCCATAATTTCTGTCTGTCTGTCTGTCTGTACATGCATCACTAGAAAACGGCTATAGAGAATTTAATGAAAATCAGTATGCAAAGTCGGAGAATAAGTCGCTACAATCTAAGCCATAAATAATTTTATTCACACTGATAGAAATGGTAGTTTAGGGGAAGGCCTAAAATGCTTTATATGTAACTCTGTTCTACGTAATTCGTATTTGTACGTAATTTCCTTTAGGTCCAGGCTAAATATAATTTAAAAGCATGTTAATTAAACCTTAATTATACGTAATCCGTTTATACATAATTCGCTTTTATACGTATTAAGTGTCAGTGAAATATAACTGAGTTTTGCATAATTGTAAAGAGAACGTGCTTTTTTTTAAAAAGAAACTACTGTATTTACGAAGTTTCCTCTTTGCCGGCGTAGGCGAAGTAGAGCGATCAGGTTTCGGTGCTGAAACAGAACACACAGAGTTTTGCCGAGTGACATTGTTGACCCTTACTTACTGGCGGCTTAACAAAGGCAAGTCCTCTTCGCTCCTCCTCTACCTTCGTCGTTTTTGGCACGCCGCCAAAGATTAAGATACATTATAAACAAAGTGGGCGGTTTTTGTGCGGAAACAAAGAAAATACAGTAAATTTGTTTGAATATGAGAATTTCTTTCGTGGGAACAACGGTGAAGTAATATGTCCACAGCGCCGGCATCTAGTGTTCACTGTTGAACAGTAGTTTTGTCATTCAGTTGCTTTTGATTAGCCACGGAGAACAGAAAAAGGAAAAGTTATACGAGAAATGGGCGCTAATCCACACAAAACAAAAACGGAAATTGCTTAGACCGCGCTATGTACAGTCATCAGTAAGAGAAACACTATTTTGGATGAGTTCCTAAAACTGGGTTCAAAATCAGCAAAGCACAGCCGTCAGCAAGAAGGATGGTACGCAGATTTCGAGAAATCACTTTTCACATGGTTCCAGCAAAAGCGGGCTGCAGCTCTACCAATTAGTGGCAACATGCTGAAGGCATAGGCGATAGATTTAGCTAAAATGATGAGTATCACTGATGATTTCAAGGCTTCATCAGGATGGTTGCAAGGATTTAAAGATCATCAAGGAATCACAGTGAGAACAATTTGCGGTGACTCAAAATCTGCGGACGACGTCACTGTGCAATACTGGAAAGAAGAGGTTCTGCTGGGTATCGTAAGCGAGTATCAGCCTCCAAACATCTACAACTGTGATGAGACGGGCCTATTCTACAATCTCTTTCCTAATAACACATTAGCTGAAAAAAATGGCTCATGCCATGGAGGGAAGAAGAAAGTATAATTCGTGTAATAGTACTTCTCGCCACCAATGCAGATGGATCTGACAAACTTCCTCCACTTGTGAAAGGAAAATCAAAGAATCCGAGGTGTTTTAAGGGTGCAAAAACAAAGCCTATGGAATATGAATCCAATGGCACAGTGGTTGAAAAAACTGGACATTAAAATGAAAAAGAAACATTAGAAGATCCTTCTTATGGATCGATGTACAGCACATCCACCTCAAATTGTTCTGGAGAATGTCGGAGTTGAATTTTTCCCTTCTAACTGTACCAGTGTTCTACAACCGCTTGATTTAGGCATCATTGCAAATTTCAAAATGCATTACAGAAAAATGCTGGTTCAACATTTGATAACACTGAGTGATGCAGGAAATGACTTTATTTCGGCTGCCTGGAAGCAGGAGTCATCCTCCACAACCAGCAACTGTTTCCGCAAAGCTGTTGTCTTACTAGAAGAGGCTGCCTCTAATGATGTTTATGGGGACGAAGTTTTGTCTGGCAATGAGCTAACGCTACTGGAAGGCATAGAAGTCGATACTTTTGTACATTTCGATGACAATCTGGCTGTATGTGGAGAACTACCGGATGAAGAGATTATTGCTGATGTATGCCAACAACGCGGCGGTAATGGACCAGCTACAAGCGATAGTGACATTGGAGATGGAAATAACAACTAAATTTTGAAACACCAGAACTGAGTGAAGTGTTAAGTGCAATCGATGTGTGTAGGAAAATTTGTAGTGAAAATGTTTTGAATTCATTACTAAGTTTGCAAAAGGAGGTTTATACTCTTAATGCAAGAAAAGTGAAACAAGCCAAACTATCTGATTTCTTTAAGGCTAGACTAAGTTCAAAATAATATTTTCTGTCTTAATGTGTTTCTTATTTGCAATGATTTACACATGTAGGTCTATCCCATTGGTTTTTGAGTAAATATGTGATGTATTGCGTCTGATTTCTAAGTAATTCTGAGTTACAAGTAGTTTTTTCTTTTCCTCTTGATATACGTATGTCAGGTTCAACTGTATTTACGTTATTAGTGGTCCTATCTTAATAAAAATTGGTATGCGAAGTCGGGGAATAAGTTGCTATAATCTAGGCTGTAAATAATTTTATTCACGCTGAGTGAAAGGGTAGTTTAGGGGAAGGCATAAAATGTAATTCTTAAATATTTACGTTATTAGTGGTCCTATCTCCTTGAAAAGTGGTATACTAAGTCGGGGAATGAGTCGCTACAATCTAGGCTACAAATCGTTTTATTCATGCTGAATGAAATGGTAGTTTAGGGGAAGGCCTAAAATTTAATTCTCAAATATTTATATTATTAGTGGCTGTATCGATACATACTACATAACCAAAGTTATATAGAATTAAATTTCGGACCATTTATGTCTTATACATTTTTACAGTACCGGCTATGATAACAGATATTCATGAATTTGTATTTTGGTTGCCAAGTCCATATCGACGCCGAGTCATGTGCAAATGGGTTAACAGGTTTTAATGAAAATTGGTATATAGAGTCTGGGAATAAGTAGCTACAGTCTAAGATATAAACAATTTTATTCACCCTGGACGAAACTGTGGTTTAGGGGAAGGCACCTGAAATTCAATTTTTAAATACCTATGTATTTGGTCCTATGAAAAAGTACTACATAACAAAAGTTACAGAGAATACAATTTCTGATCTTTTGTGTCTTATTCAGTTTTACGGTACCGACTATGATAAGAGTGGTATTTCAGAGTCGGAAGAAAACTAAATGTGAAGGACTACAATATCAAAAGTGTTGATCAACAATAACATTACATTGACCATTGTTTGTTGTGACATTATTTGTCTCTTATGCTGCCTCTCAACTCCGACAGATGGGATTACTGCTGCGTACCAAGTATAACAGCCTGACTGAATATTGGCGGGAAATAACCAGGGAGTTAGTAAACTTTCTTCTTTAGCATGTCATTCCTCTGTTTCATATATTTTCTGATACAGCTGGTACGTAACACACCGGTTCTTCATAGTATTCCAGTTATTCGATCCCTATTCTGACGCGCTGTTTTAAATGAGCAGTGTACATACTTAAGGCAGAGGCTGACTTAGTAGTGGTACTGGTAGTATGGCCTGGTCTAGAATAAAAATTTAGCCCTATTCCAAATTATAGCACCACAATTCACTAAATAACTCAAAATCCAACCGTAAAAAGAGCTGTCTCTTAAGAAAAGCTTCTTCCTCTTCAATTTTATTAAATTATGCATTCATTTTATTCCAAATTATCAGTGAAGAGGGGAATTTTTCCGCCACCAGTGTAGTGAATTGATATTTTCCGACTCATCGGGTACTCCTAGGAAACAGATTAGTAAAATGGCATAGTTTTTGCCCTGGGAGTCTCCACTATTCGACCCTCTCACCGCCAGAAAAAAGACGAAGAGTATTCACGAATCACGGCTGTCTGCGGCTTGGTCATTCCAGTACTGGAACTTTGGACTGTTAGATCGGCAGTGTAGTCCTGTTCGTTAAAAGTGAGAAACTATCTGATGTTTCATTTGATCGAGTATTTTAAATGAAAGCATTGCTTTTTAATCGCACCATTCCTACTGACGTCATTGTAATGTATATTAATTTCAGTTCGGAAAACCACTAAGACAGTCTTTCTGAGGATGTAAAAAGGCAGGTTGAGAGTGAGTGTCTCCCATTATAATGAAAACTCTCCAACCTGATTGTGACTGATGGAATGCAAGTGGGTCTACCATTACAGTGAAAATTCCCTAACTCAGTCTTCATGTGAGAAAATATGTTTGGTGATTTCCCGGTCGCGTTTCTAAAGTAACGTAGGCATAGTAACACTCAGTCAAATCTGTTTTGAACAAGCTCTCTTTGTGCAAAGGTTGTCAATTGTGCTGTTTGATATTTTTCAAGCTTTATTTGAACAGTTTTGGATTTAATTATGATCATATACAGTATTTTCCTATGTTGCAATCAAATAAATTAATATAACTGAGACTTTGGTATTGGTTACAGATTAAAGTTCTGTAGTTACTCTGAAATGAAACCAATTTTAACTATGAACAGCTAAGTGGTGTATGGTTCAGCAGCTTAGCTGTTAAACCACAGAGACAGCCAAATAAAACATATTAAAATTATTTTTTATTAATTGTACAATAGTGAAATTCCCTTTTTTTTTAAAATATAATTTGACAATATATTGCATATTGCATATTATCTACCTTCTGTATATTAGTTATTCATAGGTTTTCATTTTATTTGAGGGGGCCCGAATTTTTATTTTGGCAGGCGGGCACTTATCACATTTGTTACGCCCTTGCTGCTTTTGTATAAAATGTTGAAATTGGGGAACTTACTAACTTTTGAGATTAGGTGGTTGCTTTTCACATCACCCTTATATTCAGTGGCGGCTCGTCACAACATTTTTACGGGGTTCACAGCAATATTTTTGTTCACGCCTCAAATGTGCCAAAGTAGAATGCAAATCAGTACAAAATAACTTAAATAATTTTACCAAAAGTTCCTTGTATGGTTCCTTCTCCTCTCATAATATGGTACAACTCCTACAATTGACAATGCATTTTTCCGAAATTAATCTGTGAGTATACAATAAAACTAAAATAACCACTCCGGGATGATTGGCTCCTACGATTGAAGTGCAGGCCTTCTTACCCCAACTTGGCAGGTTCGATACTGGCTCAGTCCGGTGATATTTGAAGATGCTCAGATACGTCAGCCTCATTTGGTAGATTGACTGGCACGTAAAAGAAAACCTGCAGGACTAAATTCTGACAACTCGGCTTCTCCGAAAACAGTAAAAGTAGTTATTGAGACGTAAGAACAATAACATTATTATTATTATTATTATTATTATTATTCCTAAAATGTTTTCATTCCGTACACTGATCGTGGGCCTCCTAGAGGGTGACGTCCTCTAGGAGATTTACTGTGGCAATTCAAGGTGAGAAGAATGTGCAAGAGGAGCAACCATGGTCTATAAAATGAACTGTTGATGTATTTCATCATTTGCTTTAGAGAGGAAAATGGAAAACCATGGAAAACCATTCTCAGGACATTGGACACGAGGAGGAGACCAACCCCACCGCCTCCCGAATGTAGATCTGAAAAGCCACATTAAAGCCGTGACCACTGTTAGCCGAGATACTCATCTTGGTGAAAGTAAAATTCACAGCAACTTTGCTACAATGCTGTAGGCTATTGTAACGAATATTAAAAGATGCAAACACTATTCTTGGTTTTGCATAGCATGAAGTTCACCTAAGTATGACAACAAGCATAAAAATAATGTGTATTCGTACCACATTTACCGGTACTGAAATTAATTTCACTGGAAACGATTCTCCACCCATAATGTAAAGTAATCTTCTTCTTGTGATTACGAACACCTGTTCTGAATCACCTTCTGGCGAAATCTTCTGGTGATGTAATGCAATATTAACTTCTGGGAGCTGTGGCCAGCAGTAACAGGGGAGGTGGCAGACCCTTGTTGTTAACTGTAATACTATCTCTGGTTTTAGGGTGGTTTAGACGAAAAGGCACATACATACCTTCCCGTGCTCCTTGCTCATGGAATTATCTGTGCATAAACCATGACGTCATAAGCATGCGCATGCGTATGGTCTTCAGGCTTGTAGCACAATCGCTAGAGTTCGTGGTTTATAGCATTTAAAAATCAGAGATTTAGCATTTTGATTTTCAAATTTAGCGTTTTGTAGCATCTAAACTTCTCAAATTTAGCGTTTTGTAGCAAATTGGTTAAAAATAGACATAATTTGCTAAACTGCACACACAACAGTTGGGAGTAAAATCATACTGCTTAATCACACATTGCTCGTCATGCAGTTTTGAATTCACTATGGAAAATAAGACAAACATCAACATAAGACTGCAAGAAGTCACAGGAATATGCTTATTTTCAAATTTACAAACACAATTTCAAAGTGAAAAATACTATTCTGAACGTATTTATTTAGCACAGTACAACACACCTACAAGGCAGAGGAATTTCAATGATGATTTAAGTACAACATGCCAATTGTTTAAAAGGTGTCCTCCTTCATTTGAGACCGCCTATCAGTTACAATTATGTTTTACTTGCTAAGAAAACTCTACATCGACACTGTTCGTAGAAGCCCAAATGCACAGAGGTGTTGCCAAGGCAAAGGAAGGCCTGCAAAATATTTTTTTCTTCTTCAAGTTTTTGATTGCAGAGTCAGCACATCAATATAGGCCATCTGTATCCTTGCATAAAAATGTCCCGATTTGTGACTTTCAGCATGCTGTTTGATCGTTACTTCACTTCTACCCATGGCTAACAGACAATAAAATAAATCGCTACCATACTTTTAAACAGAACTACTACTCAACACCAATGTCAAGAATAACCGACTAAGATCAAGGGTCAACACACAAAGAGAATGAACATGGTGCTTGAAAGTGTATTTGCTGTTTGATTGACTGGTCTTTGCAGTGCTCTTTAGCCAGTGAAAGAAATTCCACACATTGAATGATTTAACCCTTTGGCCTGCCATTACTTGTGTTACCGTGTTTTAGCGGTAGGTAGAGGTGAAAGAAGGTGCGGGTGTGAATGGATCTCAAGATACGAAATTATAGTGCCTGTAAAGTAAATTTAAAATTTAATACGGTTATATTTTCTTTTCAAAATAAATAAGTAACAAGCATGGCAGGTACAGAATAGCAAGTCAAAATAAGGTAGTTACAATATTTACAGAATTTGGGCTTCGCGCCCCGAGTTCACAATGCTTGGGCAATCAGACCCGTTTTACCCCAAACACAAGTTTTAACAGAGGGGCAAAAAACCCCATTCATACCTAGGAGCCCTTGCTCCAAATTACACTGAAAAGCCTCCTCGAGGCATACAACATACCATTTTCAAAAGAGCCACTCGCTCTCAAATTTAAGCCTCTCCCAGGCCACACCAAACTCCACCTTCAAGCTGTCCTCAACGGACATAAACACAGGGGTAAAATACCCAATCTACTGAGGTCTATTAAACGAAAAGAATGTTAATTAAATGACCTCTAAAATAACAATTTGAGAGGAGGCGAACTTGCACTCCTAATACACTAGATTAAGACCTACTTGGCGCTAGGCCGTTAATACAAGGGCTAATCCCATACTAAAGAGGTGACTTAAGAAGAGAACAATTTGTTTTACATTAACGAAGAATAGGTTGAGAAAAATAAGTTCACCTCAAAACAATATGAGTGGGAGCTCGAGAGGGTTAGCACTCTCTATCCCAGAATGTAGCTTTCCAAGAGAATAGATGAAAAGAGTAGTTACATTTACATTTTAGGAAAAGGTTACATGGTGGAACGCTTCGCACCCGCCCCGAGAGTTAAACTGCTGAGCTAGCAAAGAAAGAATATATTAATCGGCCATTACCTTATAGTTGACCGCTGCTGGAGAAAGAGGCGCTTCCCGCCTCCTGCTATGTACTTAATACACTGAAAGATGGAACAGAAGTGGCCCGGAGACCCAAAAATCAGCTGTTTATATCCTCTCGCGGAAGGTTCTAGGTGTTAGGGGAAAGAAAACACCCTCCCACAAACTTTTTATTGGCTAGGGTATAGAAACATATTCAAGTTGGGGGAAGATACCAATGATTGGTCAGAAATTAATAACAGAAATTCGGGATTGGTCAAATGCAAAACAAGGGGAAAGAGAGGGGTATACAGCCAACTTAAACAATAACAGAAAGAAATTTAACAAAGAACAAACTTTTGAAATAAAATTTTCTCCAAAGAACAGTTATTTTTCTTCCCACTAGGGTGCACTATTGTAGTTTTTCAGTGGTGTCCTCTAGAAGAGAAAGTTCACACTTCTTACTTCAAGCAAAACAAAAGTACGTCGAAAATGACACAGTTCACAAACTCAAAAATTTCCAGGTGGTGACATCTTCTGAGAAACTAGAAAATTAATAGGGTAAATAAAGTTCAGACTTCCTCCAGCAGAGGAGTTTCCACAGGCGCACATTTTAAATTAGCGGAGTGGAGGTGTACCGCCCGGTACAGACCTCCCCCCCCAAAAGTTCCTCGAGGGATGACACATGAAGTCAGTTTGAAACAAGTTCCAAGTTATGATGTGAATATGAAGATAGATTGCAGAAGCATTTATGAGATTTTCTTAATTTGGTTTGTTTCAGTTTCAAAATTTTGTTGTTGCAAGTGAAGTAAAGTCTTTCTGTTTGTAGTAGTTGAATTCTGAGGATAAACTTTTAATACTTAAAAGTGAAGAAAAATTTTGCAATGTCCACCAAATATTGCTGTTGAATTCCCGTGAAACGGTATTAAGGTTGAACAGGAATGTCTATGTAGTTGATGTAGGCTAAGTTGGATGGCCAGACCGGCCGTTACAGCTTGCGTCCAAAGGAAGCCGCTCGGACCCCTCAAGTACCCTGAGATACCGCTCGCTCGCACTATGAGGGGAGCAGAGGTGTTGAAGCACGCCGCACCCGCGGTGAACATACACAGGCTGCGGGCAAGTAGCAGGTCGTGCGCCGCACATCAGCCTTGGCCGGGAGGAGAGCTCCAGCTCGCCGTGCACATGTCGTCCTCGCTGGGGCCGAGGGGGCCCGTCCTCGAACCCAGCCGCGGCACAGCGCCGCGCGGCTGCGGGGGCACTGAAACATTAAAGCTAGGCGGCAGAATTGTGTTGGACCATCGTTTTTCTTTTGAGGGCACAGGCATGTAGAGAGATTGAGGGGCCAGCGGCGTGCAGATATCCATGGCATTTCATCTAAGCCAGCCACTGTGTGTAGTGGAGCAGGAGACGGGAGCGTGGTAATGGCCGTGACAAGGACAGGATGGCAGTTTAACAATCGGGGGAGGTTTACAAGAAATGCTTACATATAAAATAAAATAGAAGGAGCAGAATGCCTTAAGAGTGGAACTCAAAAAAAAATATAACCATCATATTCCTATCAAATTATATGAAGCAAGTTGAAACAAATTTACACCGGTTTCACCTGGGACAGGTGAACCCTAGATATCCTCTCGGTGGCTGGATTGCTTACTAACAATGTAACTGGAGTAAGAAAATCGAGAATGATGCATGGCCCATGAAATCTGGGGGCAAGCTTGCCCGCGGGAACAAAATTCTTGACCATAACCTGGTCACCTACCTTCAAAGGGGTGGGTCTCCGTCCACGATCATACCTTTCCCTAACCTTTTCATGAGACACTTTAAGATTGGCTTTAGCCTTCTTCCAAAGATCTTTAATGTTGTCCGGATCTATTGTCTCGGGTAGAATGTCACTCAGAGACCAGAGGTTAGAGAGCGGCGTGTTGGGAACAAACTTGAACATCAAAGAAGCTGGAGTAAACTTGTGAGATTCATGAACCGCCGAATTCAAAGCAAAAGCTATCCAATGCAGGGACGTGTCCCACCTGGAAGGATCTTCATGATGATAGGCAATAAGTGCGGACCTGAGATTACGGTTAACCCGTTCAGCCAGAGATGGTTGAGGGTAATAAGCCGAAGTAGTTACATGAGAGATGGACAAGTCAAAACAGAATTTACGAAATAAATTAGATGTAAAAGCCTTAGCATTATCAGATACCATATATTGGCACGGACCAAAAGAAGCAAAAATAGAATTTAAGCAAGTAATGGTGGACTGAGCGGTAGCCAGCTTAGTCGGAAATAACCAAGAAAATCTGGTAAAACCATCTACACACACAAAGATGAACTTGTTGGCATTACCCTTTGACTGGGGGAAGGGTCCTACATAATCAATATACAGGCGTTCCATGGGGCGCGACGCTTGCTGAGAAGACAAGAGGCCTACCTTGGTGGACATGGTCGGTTTACTAAGCAAACAGGATTTACAAGCCTTTACTAGTTCACGGATTTCACCGTCCATACCTTTCCGGATGAACATATCACGAATTTTTTCACGAGTTTTAAAGATACCAAGATGCCCTCCTAATGGGGTCTCATGGTAATACTTGAAGATCATAGGTACAAGAACAGCTGGAACAACAACTTTCATCATCTTATCATGCCTCGAAGGGCAACATAGAACCCCATTCCTCAGAACATAAGGGACAACATGTTCCCCAGAAGAAAGGGTTTCCATTATCGGAGCCAGCGTCGGATCTTCACGTTGGTATTTCTCGATATCCCTAAAAAGCATGGGAGCATCTGTTAGGATGGCATTAACCTCAGATAGTATGGACTCGGAAGGTGATGAACTGTCGACCGGTTCGTGGGTCTCGACGTCGTTAGAAAACATACGGCTGAGTCCATCAGCAACAACATTTTCGATACCTCTGATATGTCTAACATCAAATTGGAAGGCAGAAATACGGATGGCCCAACGGGCTATACGACCAGTACGACGCGGTCTACCTAAGACCCAGCTTAAGGCTTGATTATCTGTCTCCAGGTCGAATTTGACGTGTTCCAGATAGAGACGGAACTTTTCTAAGGCGAATAAGACTGCCAAACCTTCAAGCTCATATATGGAGTACTTTGCTTCTTGAGCCGAGAGAGTCCTAGATGCATAGGCGATGGGGCGCCTCCCTAGTTCAGTCTCTTGGAGAAGGACTGCAGCTACCGCCGACGACGATGCGTCGGTTTGGACAATGAATTTCTTCGAGAAATCAGGCATAGCAAGTACAGGGGCATTACAAAGTGCTAATTTAAGGTCTTCAAAAGCGGCTTGTTGAGAAGGTCCCCACTCGAATTTGATGCCTTTCCTACGAAGAAGGTTCAAGGGCGCCGCTCTATTAGCGAAGTTAGGAATAAACTTCCTGAAGAAATTCACCATACCAATGAACCTGGCGATACCTTTAATGTCCTTGGGAGGTTTAAAATCACGGATGGCCTGTGTTCTAGAATGATCGACTGCTACACCATCGGGTGACACAATATGCCCTAGGAATGACATAGAGGGCTTAGCAAAGGCAACCTTGGACAACTTAACAGTTAACCCAGCCTTACGAAGGCGATCGAGAACTTCTCGCAGATGATCTAGATGTTCTTCAAAAGTCTCTGAAAATACGACGACATCATCTAAGTAGTGATATAAGTACTCGAATTTGATGTCGGAGAAGACCCTATCTAGTAGCCTAGTGAGCACAGCTGCCCCCGTGGGGAGCCCGAAAGGTACGCGGTTGTATTCATATAAATTCCAGTCCGTGGCAAACGCTGTAAGGTGTTTAGACTCTTCGGCAAGGGGAATTTGATTATAGGCCTGATTCAAGTCCAAGATGGTGTAGAACTTGGCCTTACGAAACCATGAAAAACAAGAATGTAGGTCAGGAAGGGGCACAGATTGCAACACCACCTTCCGATTGAGAGCCCTGTAATCAATGACAGGCCTGAAGCCTCCTTGGGGTTTCGGGACTAGAAAAATAGGCGATGAATACGCCGACTTAGAGGGCCTAATAATACCATCCTTCAACATCTGATTGATAATTTCTTTCAGAGCCTTCATTTTAGGTGGAGATAGCCTATAAGGTGGAAAACGGACAGGAATCGAATCCGTGACCTCAATTTTGTATTCAATAAGGTCAGTAACACCAAGAGTATCAGAGAACACCTCGGGAAACGACAGACACAGTTTGCGAATACTATCAGCCTGCTCCTCAGGTAGATGTCTAAGGTCTAACAACATCTCATCCTGGGTAGGCGAAATAGGAGAACATGACACAGAATTACACTTTAATAGTGGGATTTTACAATTAGAAGCAAATTTGAATGTGCACGACCTAGACTGGAGATCGAGCACAAGACCAGTGTGAGAAATAAAGTCAGCTCCCAATATAATGGGGCAAGACAATTGCTTGGCCACAAACAATTTAACTTTCCATGTAAACTTAAAAATACGAATTTTGACCAGTAAGGAACCTAGAATTTCTAATGGAGATGAATTAGCCGATACGTATTGAACAGGAGAAGAGACATAGTCAGGAAGTTTACAAACCGTTTTCAATTTAGAATACCATTCAGCCGAAATAATCGAACAAACACTGCCTGAATCTAAGAGAGCTGTTATAGGCTCGTTATTTAACTCAATCTTAAGAAAAGGAACAGGTGCGGGGGTATCCGCCGCAATCCTAAGACATTCTTTAGGGCATTCAAAAGATGAATTTGAAGGCTGATCGTTCTCTGCATTTACAACCTGTTTACTAGGGGCTGAGTCTCGGGAAGATGGATTAGTCGACTCAGCCGAAGCCACTAGTCACTTTTTAGTATTGGCATAGGTGGAATTTGCACCAGAAGTTGAGCAGGAGGGGGTGCTATTTGAGTTTGGGCAATTCTTGGCGATATGTGAGAAGGCCCCACACTTAAAACAGCCTTGTGATGACCCGGCTCCATTCCTTGTCCCACTTGACTTGATCAGTGGACACTTGTTGCGCAGATGGTCAGGCGACCCGCAAGCATAACATTTACGGGGATTGACTGGTCGGCGAGGTGGAGGCCGAGTATTACTAAAGGAAGGCGGGGGTTCTTTCGCGACACGCAAAGAATCGGCGTATCTAACTCCTTCCGCTGAGACGGCCAACGCTTCAAGTTCAGAGAAAGTTTGCGGGCACGCCGCGAAACACAAATATGACCTGTAGGGTGGTGAAATCCCTTCCACAATAGCTTGTACAATCTGATCCTCAGGGAAATGAAGAGCAAACACCCTAGTATAAAACTTAATGTCCTGTATGAAATCAGCCAAGTTTTCATCCAAGCGTTGTACACGGTAATAGTACTTCTGAATAAGGGAGGACCTGGCCCTAGCCGGGATGAAGTTAGCTAGCAAATGGGCATGGAAATCCTCAATAGATGATTGCTCGGCAATGGCTCTTACGATTTTATCTGAGAGAATACCAATGGCATACGGATAGATAATTTGCAAAATTTGACCTGGAGAAAGAGAAAACACAAGGGCATGATCCTGAAATTCAACTAGAAATCTTAAAAAAGAAATTACATCACTGGTGGTATTAACGGAAAACTTAGAGATACCTCTGAGCAACATTGCCAATGGATGAGGCAAGCTGCTAAACCCGGGTGACATAGTAGGTAAAGGTTTCAATGGCAAGGAAGTTAATTCAGAACGGATGTTACTCAAAGATGCACGACGTTCAGATTCGTTGTCCAATGGGGCAGGGATAGTTTGAGCAGCAACGGTTATCCTATTAACTTCTCCCTTGGGAGGCGCTTCCTCACTACCTGCATTCACTATGGTGGGTTGATCAGATTTGGGAGGAACTTCTCCAGTTAACAATTGAGTGACCTTACTAGATAATTCGGAAATATTTTCCAGGAGCGTACTAGCTTCCTTCCTCTGAACGTCATTCAGTTTTAGAGACAATAGATCGTTAACCCTATTCGAAAAATGATATAGCCTGCCTTGCACACGCTTAATTTGATTAGGAGACGGATCATTTTCATCAAAAAAACTAACTACAGAAGCTAGCCCAGTAATATTCTCGACGATCGTGGAAAGAGAGTCATCAATTTCTTTCTCTCCCAAATTGGGGATGGAAATGGGCAAATCAAGGGACTCTCTAAGCTTGTTAGTGTCTACTGCAACCGTGCCTCCAGATTGCACATTTCTGATAGTTAATTCATAGATCAACTCCTCCTTGCGCAAATAGTTAAGATGGAGAACATCGCGAGGGCCGGGCATGGTGACAGAACAATTTTGAAAAACTCAAAAAATTCCAGCAACTGGGAAAATAGTTAGAGTTCGGAACAAACAATGTTTAGCCGTCAAAAGGGGCTAAATTGAGACCCATTCGACCACGCTCTGCTACCACTTGTTACCGTGTTTTAGCGGTAGGTAGAGGTGAAAGAAGGTGCGGGTGTGAATGGATCTCAAGATACGAAATTATAGTGCCTGTAAAGTAAATTTAAAATTTAATACGGTTATATTTTCTTTTCAAAATAAATAAGTAACAAGCATGGCAGGTACAGAATAGCAAGTCAAAATAAGGTAGTTACAATATTTACAGAATTTGGGCTTCGCGCCCCGAGTTCACAATGCTTGGGCAATCAGCCCCGTTTTACCCCAAACACAAGTTTTAACAGAGGGGCAAAAAACCCCATTCATACCTAGGAGCCCTTGCTCCAAATTACACTGAAAAGCCTCCTCGAGGCATACAACATACCATTTTCAAAAGAGCCACTCGCTCTCAAATTTAAGCCTCTCCCAGGCCACACCAAACTCCACCTTCAAGCTGTCCTCAACGGACATAAACACAGGGGTAAAATACCCTATCTACTGAGGTCTATTAAACGAAAAGAATGTTAATTAAATGACCTCTAAAATAACAATTTGAGAGGAGGCGAACTTGCACTCCTAATACACTAGATTAAGACCTACTTGGCGCTAGGCCGTTAATACAAGGGCTAATCCCATACTAAAGAGGTGACTTAAGAAGAGAACAATTTGTTTTACATTAACGAAGAATAGGTTGAGAAAAATAAGTTCACCTCAAAACAATATGAGTGGGAGCTCGAGAGGGTTAGCACTCTCTATCCCAGAATGTAGCTTTCCAAGAGAATAGATGAAAAGAGTAGTTACATTTACATTTTAGGAAAAGGTTACATGGTGGAACGCTTCGCACCCGCCCCGAGAGTTAAACTGCTGAGCTAGCAAAGAAAGAATATATTAATCGGCCATTACCTTATAGTTGACCGCTGCTGGAGAAAGAGGCGCTTCCCGCCTCCTGCTATGTACTTAATACACTGAAAGATGGAACAGAAGTGGCCCGGAGACCCAAAAATCAGCTGTTTATATCCTCTCGCGGAAGGTTCTAGGTGTTAGGGGAAAGAAAACACCCTCCCACAAACTTTTTATTGGCTAGGGTATAGAAACATATTCAAGTTGGGGGAAGATACCAATGATTGGTCAGAAATTAATAACAGAAATTCGGGATTGGTCAAATGCAAAACAAGGGGAAAGAGAGGGGTATACAGCCAACTTAAACAATAACAGAAAGAAATTTAACAAAGAACAAACTTTTGAAATAAAATTTTCTCCAAAGAACAGTTATTTTTCTTCCCACTAGGGTGCACTATTGTAGTTTTTCAGTGGTGTCCTCTAGAAGAGAAAGTTCACACTTCTTACTTCAAGCAAAACAAAAGTACATCGAAAATGACACAGTTCACAAACTCAAAAATTTCCAGGTGGTGACATCTTCTGAGAAACTAGAAAATGAATAGGGTAAATAAAGTTCAGACTTCCTCCAGCAGAGGAGTTTCCACAGGCGCACATTTTAAATTAGCGGAGTGGAGGTGTACCGCCCGGTACAACTTGTGAAAGGAAATATTCCCTTACAAACTATTTATTTTTTCATCACTTTAACATAAATTTGATTGATCACATAGGCTACATAAGAATACACAAAGCTAAGTGAGCTTTTAGCTCGTCTATAGTAACAGGAAACCAATGTTTTTGTTCGTAAGTATTACTGGTTTCAAGGGAAGCAGATAAATTAGCAAGAAATGTAGAGGCATAGGCATTGGTTTCCTTAGTAATGTGATCCCAGAACTGTGGGGTTAGAAATTCATTCACTACGTCCACTTCTTTCGGATTATTACCCAACCTCCTCCTCACTATAGAGTGAATTTCAAAAACTGGTTTACATGTTACAGAAAGAGGCTTATTGTCAACAGGATCATAATTCCAAGTATCATTTTACTAGACTTCTCAACGGGCGAGTTGGCCATGCGGTTAGGAGCGCGCAGCTGTGAGTTCGCATCCAGGAGATAGTGGGTTCGAACCCCACTGTCGGCAGCCCTGAAGTTGATTTTCCGTGGTTTCCCATTTTCACACCACACAAGTGCTGGGACTGTACCGTAATTAAGGCCACGGCCGCTTCCTTCCCATTCCTAGGCCTTTCCTGTCCCATCGTCGCCGTAAAATCTATCTGTGTCGGTGCGACGTAAAGCAACTAGCAAAAAAAAAAAGAAAAAAAAAAAAAAGAGGAAACTAGACTTCTCACTCGCTCTTGTTGCATTCTGGTTTTGTCACGTAGTTTCAATTGGCACTATCATCTCGGAACTGAAATCGGAATCACTTTCATTACTGTCATTTGAAGAAGAAGAAGAAGAAGAAGTATTTTCACTCTCCAGATAATCTTTTCCACTTTCAACATCACTATTTTCAAGCCAGTTACGATTAAACTCATCCATGCCGCGCTTGGATGCCGCCGTGTTTGTTTACAACGAGCGGCAAAATTAGGTGCTTTTAATTTTCCGTATTTCAGCTCAGAGTTACTATTTACACAGAGAAAATAGCTTCAGGTATCATCTGACATCAATCGGCTAAGCTGCAAAACAAAGAACTTATAACTTAGATATTCCGTGCACCAAGATGGAAGTGTCCGTCAAAGCATGTTACCGCTTTACGATCGCAATGGGCACCGTAATAATTATTTCTCCTGAAATAAATAACATTTATATCCTATTTTTAAGAAAAAATACATCGTTTTTTACAAATATATATGTTTATTTCTTATAAAACTGAGAGTTTCGCATCTACTTCGCATAAATTGTATAATTTTGCATTTTGAACCAATTTCGCATTTTATCGCGAATTCCAAGGTTCTTAAACACTACTAAAGGTTGGGCCCAACGCGAGACGAGCTGCTATTGGTTAACGAAATGACGTCACAGTAGGAGCAAAGCAGCCGAGCCCAGAGCGCGCAAATCAGTAGGAATCTCATATCAGCAAACATTACAGTTTTTCAGAACTAATTGCAGACCAGACATAAAGATTATTGCTGTTATAAGATTGAAAAAAGAGTACAGCATAGTAACTTTTCATTATTTCTATTACGAATAAGGCGTAAATGTAACGAGACGGCACACTGACCAACGGTTGAAATTTATTAACATTTCCAAGTTCCTCTATTTAGTTTAAAGAAGGTTACGCGCTCTCAAATCTGTAAACATAAATATTTAGAGATATGAAATGTTTGTAATATTAAATCTTTACAGCAGAACTACCGTATGCTAACATACGATATACAGACTCACTTCCGCAGGTATCGAGTTTAAAGAACACATATTATAACAGCAGCAGAAGTAAGTTCATATTCGAAACCATGCATAGGTAGTCCTGGAAAACCTACAACCTGTTTTCCAGTCTTTGACTGGGTCAGGGATGTAATGAATGAACCATATTATTATTACAATGGGGTCGCCACTCCCAAAGTGATTTATTAATGACTGATAAATGCTATGAAATGGTAATGGAGAGTGTTGCTGGAATGAAAGATGACAGGGAAACCCGGAGTACTCGGAGAAAAACCTGTCCGTTTTGACCAGCACAAAACTCACATGGAGTGACCGGGATTTGAACCACGGTATCCAGTGGTGAGAAGCCGACCGACGCGCTGCCGTCTGAGCCACGGAGGCTCCGTATATATAGTCTACTTTTGAAAAATTAAACAATAAGGAAGAACAGGAGAACACTTCATTAGAACACAGTCCTACATGTGAGATTAGATGTCATGAAGTGGTTGCTTTTGAAGATGAAATCCACTGTCGTGCCTTTCACCGATGAGCTGCTATGGATTTTTCAGTTCTTGCCCGAATGTTCATTTGTCTTATGCGTATAAATATTCTCGTTTTAACATACATTTTTACTATTTCTGGTGGTACAGTGGAGAATTTACTGCTAATTATTTGATACACTTTGCGTATAATATTAGGTATGCGTCACAGTTCATCACCTCCGTGAGTGTCCGTGAAAATTAACTCAAATTCCTTTATTTGGTTTACCATTCTTCCGATGGAACGAGTAGACCTCCCCACAGGGGCTGTACCAGAAGAAATGGAAAGCATTTCCCCAGTGGGACTTCACATTGACCTATCATATTTTCTTTCACGGTAGGCGATGTAGCCGGCGAGGTACCGAAATCCCTCTGCTGAACAATCAGGTGTCGCTGTAGATTGCGGTGAATCATTAACGGCACGGTTTTCTATCGCAACGATACTGTACTATGAACACATAAATTTCACTCCAGCTACTATTACACTGTTTACGCAACTAACGAAAAGAAAATAAGTGCACCTCACTGCACGAAACACAGCAACTTAAGAGAGATCTCACAGAAACGAACTACGACACACATACTACGCAAAATACAGCAGGCCACTATATAAACCAACAGCAATATACGGAAAAAAATTACGTATAGTTATTATGTGGAAATCCTTTCTTTGTAAGACAGACATATATAAACAACGAAATGAGATACACGTGCGGTTGTATGCTACACAGTCGCGGTGCTCCTGTGATGACGTCACGCGCAGGACGAGGAAAAACTAACTTCTACTGCGCAACCAATCTGGGCCACCCGTGGCGAATTCGAAACCGCTAAAAACCACCCGTACGGGTCATATAAGATGAAGGCACATACACTGACAAAGTTTCGGCATATTTCGCATTTATCGCAAATGCTAAAAATCACAAACTCTAACAATCGCCAGTGTGTTTCTTGCATTGTCAGCCAAAATGAATTACTGTCAGCATAACGGAGCTTCAATATAAGTCAAATTGATTGATTGATTGATGAAATCAGGTCAAAAGAAAGGAAACAATTTTGAATTATCCATAAATGCGTGAATGTGCTCATGTGCTCCTGAGAGCCCACCGCCACTGCTTATATTGTACCATCATGTACTTAATTACAGCATTAATTACTGATTAACTGTTACACCTTACATTATGCTTGCCATAACCACAGACAAGAAGTGAATATTCACAAATAGAGTATGGTACAAAACAGAAAAGATAGTGTTCACAAAATGAACAGCCCCATAAAATCTCAAAATGAAAATATTCCTAGAATAGTAAAGAAGTGCACATATCCAAGATTTGACTGATAAAATAAGAAAAAGGCAGTAAGAAACCTTCATACCAGCAAGATATTAGACCTCAGAATGATACACCACGATCACAGTGTACTTACATGATCCGTCAAATAAATCCACAAAATCATCAACATTGAAGACAAAAGAAACAACACAGAGGTAATTTATCATCAAGAAGAAGCAAATGAATAAATTGGGAAAGGCACTCTCAGTACAATGGCCTCAGCTACCATGTGCAGACATTTCAATTTGACGCCATCTGGCTGTCTACTCACCAATTTCAACATTCTTTACTCTAGGCCTACTAGATGGTAGACCAAGTAAATCAAAACCCTCTTGGGCGTGTATGGGTGAGATTTAATTAATTTTGTCGGGTAAAGACCAAATGTGTCACCAGAGATCTTTAACATGCCAACATCCTACAACGAGGAGTGTTGAATGGACTTTTCTGCCCTTCAAAAATCTAACTACTTCTGCCAGGTTTGAGCTGGCTATCTTTGGATCCAGAGACCAACACAACCACTGATCCACAGAGGCAGCTATTCTGGTGCTAGCATCCCAACACCTGGCCAGCAGGTCCTGAATCCACTGCATAAGAAGGTGCCGAGGAAAACATATGAGTCGCTGAGAGCCAACTCAGTATAATTCAGGAAATGTTAGCTTTTGAGGTATACCATTCAGTGCACTCTCAGTGCATGGAAATTTGTTGTGGAGAAGTTATATAATGATAAATCCCATAGGAGGCGCTTGAGATCACTAGATGCATTCTTTCTCTCACTCCAGAGTGGAGTGCGTTTGTGGGAATAGTGGTAGAAGTCAAGCGGCAAGGCCATGTGGTCATGTTGTTGTGTTGTCTTAAATGTTTATTTATGCTCTAAAATCAAAAGGTCCCTGCAACTGTGCTGGTAAGTATTAACATTGTTTCATTTCTTCAGAATTGTAATATCCGGATCTTATTAAAGCAGATATTGTCTTTGTAAGGTAAATTTGCTGATTTGGATAAAAATCATAAAGGATTGAAGAAATGAAATCCAAGTGGTTGACCATGTTATCAGGGCACTCCTATCTGCCAAAAAATTGGATTTCGGAGTTAATGAGACAAAATCAGGAACTGTTCAAATCCCCCCCTGATGATTGGTGTAATGTCATTCAAAGGCAAGGAGAAAATAACCCTTTACCATTTTTAGAATGGCCCTTAATGAGGTTGTCTCACCAAAGGATCTAGAGAAAGTGTAACATTTAGAAAGAAGACGACGCAAAATCAAAATTTCAACTGGCTTCATGTTTGATAGTTTTGTTACCAGAAATACTGTCCATCTCATTTTTATACAAGCAATCCTTTTAAAAGCTTTGGATATTACAACTTCACATCATGCTCGTGGTCGTCCTTGCTTGTGTAGTGTTCAGCTCGTCCCTCTCAACAATGCTGGACAACCTGTCACCAAGGCAAAAAGAAGAAAAAGAGAGACATGATGACCCTTCTCCCACACATCCCTCTGGTCCACCATACTTTCTTCATCAAACTGACAATTGCAAGTCTGTCTGTAGAATACGGACCTCTGTCAACCCTTTAGCAGAGGAAGATGATGTACTCCAGACAGTAAAATCGAGTAAACTGACATGCTCCATCATAAAGCCAGTTTAAATTTCAACATGATAAGAAGTTCATTTTAAGAAACTTTGACATTTGGATAAACAATTTATTTATAATCCATGGGTGGACATACTTTTGAACTACTAGACCAGACTGAGTAGGTAGCAGTCTAACATTTAACAACAACAGTGCAATTATTTTAACACAATCCTTAAGAGAGAGATACGTAACAGGAGCCTTAAGTGCAATGTCACATTTACTGCAACATTACGTTTCATTTAAATTTACTTTACAAATAAATTATGATATTGAAGGTTAAAAACAGCATATTCCTTCTCTTGTATTTAGCTTCACCAAAACATTTATAAGAAGAGTGGTACAACTCTTGATTTATACCACTTCACCTTTCAGTATGAGTAAACTGCTGAGAGGAAAGGGACTATAGAAAGCAATTTAAGGTACAAATAACTAAAAGGTCTTTAATAAACGTAATGTTATTATTTCATTTGCACATTTCATCAAATGAATCATCAATTATTGTAAAGCATGAATTTACATTTAACAAAGCGCAAACCCTTCAGTTCTCAGAATTGGGAAAAATTGACTTATACCACTTTGGCTCTCAGTGGCTCATATATTAATAGATTATAGCGAGCTGAAGGAGTCGGCACACAGCAGAAAGTGCCGGCGCATATTGCAGAGCTCCACGGATAGGATAGAGCTCTGCTGTGTACACACTACAGGTTTCCGGGAGAGGAAAAAGAAACCTGTTCTTGTCAACAACTAACACACAGCCTACTTCCTCTACTGCCCTAGAACCATCCATGTAAACAACTACTGAATCTGAATACCAGCCAACAACAGACAGTAAGAGCCTCCAGTAAATGGAGGGTTGTGTGTTCTCTTTCAGGCCATTGTGAAGATCTAGAATTATTTCAGGTAGTCATATTATCCATGGAGGTACCCTACTTGGTTGTCTGACAAGGAACCGAAGGTACATCAAACAATCTGTGACTGCCATCCAAGCGTATACACACCGGCTGTGTTGCTCCTAGATAAGCACCATACAGCCGAAGGTTTCATTTTGGAATACGCAGGGATAGCTTCTGTGAAGTGGCATCTGTTGCAAATTTGCAGGATAGAACAAAAGTATTTGTTGACACCTCAGGTGTAAAGGTGGCACATCAGATTCAGCAAGCAGGCTAACAAAGGGGCTTATACGGAATGCTCCCGTTGCCAACCTAACTCTGCTGTGATTGATGCTATTCAGTTTTGCAAGGCTGCTTTGCCTTGCTGATCTATATGCTGCACTGCCGTAGTCTAACCTGGATAAAATATGTGTCCTATAAAATCAAAGGAGCACAGTGCGGCCTGAATCCCCACTTCCGTAAGTAGTGCCTCTAAGAAACTTTAAAATATTCAGCTTCTTAGCGCACTTGGCTTTTAACTAGTGCACATGTGGCTCCCAAGCTAACTTACTATCGAATAGGAGCCCAAGAAATCAGTAAGTGTCAGCTACAGGAAGAGCAATATCCCTTAAATAAAGCTCAGGAAGGGAGTGAAGAGTACACTTCCGGCAGAAGTGTACAACAGAGGTCTTTGCGGTTGAAAAACGAAAACAATATTCTAAGGTCCACTGTTCCACTCTCCTAATAACTTGCTGCAATTGTCACTCTATGACTGCCATATTTTTCAAGCTATGATGCAGAGTAAGATCTTCTACATGTAACGATGGTATTACTGCTGAACTAGCAGCAGCGACAATACAGTTTGTGGCAGTCACAAATAGAGTGACACTGAGAACCAATTGGGACTGCATTTTCCTGAACATGATATTGTGAATATGCCCTCCCTACTTGGACACAGAATAGACGGAGAGACAAAAAATTTGCAATAAAAACCGGCAAGTACCTCGGAATCTCCATTGGTAGAGAATTGACAGGATGCCATATCACCATGTGGTATCACAGGCTTTTTCTAAGTGAATGAAAACAGCTATGAAATGCTGTTTTTAGAGAAAAGCATCCTGGGTAAAACTTTCAGGCATACCAAGTGGTCAGTGGTAGAGCGAGGTGCTCAAAAACCACATTGGTATTAAGGCAAAAATCCCTTTTTCTACAAACAACACACAAGTCAGCAATTCACCATCCTCTCAAATAGTTTACACAGACAGTTAGTAAGACAAATAGGTCTGTAACTTCCTGCATACTTTAGGATTTTTGTCGGGCTTGAGGAGAGGAATTACCATATAATCTCGAATACCACCCACCACCGAATAAGACCCACACCCTTATTTTGAAACAACAAAATTTAAAAAAAGTGAAGTCAAAATTATTTACAATCTTTACTAACACACATCAAATGTTTAGAAAATACAAATAAAAGTGCCTAAACAAACATTTCCAGAATGATATCCAATGAGTTCATTCATCATCATCATCATCAGCACCAACTTCAGAACTTTCATCAACATCACCTTCTCACAAAATGTCATCATCACTGCCATCCTTAGTATTAGAAATGCTACATTTCCTAAAGCTCCTCCATATGAGGTCCCCAGGGATACGATTCCATGCCATCAAAATCCACAAACACAGCAGCTGAACTTCTGGGTGCTGAATGCAACCAGTTGGCATCAGTGTGTGATTATCGGCTGCCATCCATTCTGTATAGAGCTGTTTCAAGGATGCTTTAAATGTACGGTTCACACAGACATCCAGTGGCTGTAGCATAGACTTCATCCTGCCCGGAATGACCGCTAGGTCGGCTTTCCCATCCTTGATATGTTTCTTCACAGCTTCTGTTGTGTGGCCAAGGTAACTGTCGAAAACAAGCAAGCTCTTTTGTCCCAGTAATGCACCAGGGCAACGTCCGGCTCCATGGCTAAATGGTTAGCGTGCTGGCCTTTGGTCACAGGGGTCCCAGGTTCAATTCCTGGCAGGGTCGGGAATTTTAACCTTAATTGGTTACTTTCGCCGGCTTGGGGGCTGGGTGTATGTGTCGTCTTCATCATCATTTCATCCTCATCATGACGCGCAGGTCGCCTACGTGTGTCAAATCAAAAGACCTGCACCTGGCAAACTGAACATGTCCTCGGACACTCCCGGCACTAAAAGCCATACGCCATTTCATTTCATACCAGGGCAACATTGCCAGATACACTTTACCCAGTCTTCTACAAGTGAACTGTCCATCCAGCCGGAGTTCTGAGATCTGACGATAACACCAGCGGGTAGATTTCTAGGAAGCGTCTTTTGCTTGAGAACAATGTACGGCGGCAATTTAGTTCTGTCGGTGAGAATACATAACATTACCATACACGGTTGTTTTTCATTACCACCTGTTCTAATGGTAACACTTTTCGCACCCTTAACATTCATAGTCCTGTCCACTGGCATTTCAAAGTAGACTGGCGTCTGATCTGCACTGCCAATTTGGGAAAGCAAGTATGCATTTTCCTTCCACAACCGAATTATGTGACGCTGAAACGACAATAACTTCTCATCGTGGGCACCAGGAAGACGTGTGAAATTAGGTACGCCTTCGTACGCTCAACCCATTTCTTTTATAAAAATTACAAACCCATCCTTGGCTTGCCTTAAACCCTTCCGATGAAAGTTCCTATGCAATCTCTAATTCCTTTAGCTGATGACACACCATATCTGAATTCCTGCCTTTCTGTCACATATTTATTAAGATTTTTTAAATTTCTGGAAACTGTACACTCAGTGTACAAAAAGCTCTACAATCACCACTACATGTTAATAGCAAATTTTTCTTCTTTCTCAATCGCGAATAACACGGCTCATCAATGTCGTATTTCCTACCGGTGGCACGATTTCCAATAATTTTGGCTTCCCGAACTACTTTGTTTCTCACTCGCAGTAAAATATCGCAAACGCTTTGTGGAATTCATGTTGATACTCCAAGAATGTGCGTGAGACTGACGCCAAGCGCAGAAGTAGCATATATTGAGAGCGGAGAGAGCATTGTTGCCAAGCCGCACCGGCGGTGATGCCCGATTTATGCGCATTCGGAAATATAAATTTCCCAAAATTTTACGCTCGTAAATAAAACATGCACCCAATTTTGGACAATTGAAATTGGAAGCGGTATTTTTGAAAAAACAGTGCGGGTGGTATTCGAGATCGTACAGTACTATTCCCTCTCGCCACTCTGATAGAAACTCACCCTCTAACTAGATTCAGTTGAACACTCCAAAGAGATACAAGAGGCTATCCTCGTTGAGGTATTTCAACATCTGGTTATGGACATTATCTGGTCTGGGAGACGGGTCCTGGCAAAGCGCCCTGGCACTACAGAATTCCCATTCCATAAAGGGCACGTTGTAGTCCTCTGAAGCTTGAGTGGCAAACTGAGATTATGACGTTTTGACTCCCACTTCACAGCAAGGAAATCATTATGGTAATTCCCGGTACTAGACACATCTGCAAAATGACTTACTAGATGGCTAGCAATCATGGGTTGGTCAGCGACAATTCTGCCTGCAATGGAATTTCCCAGTACTGAGGATGCTCCTTGTATTCCAGAAATATGTCGAAGTTTAGTCCACACTTGAGATGACGGTATACGTGACATCTAAGATGTCACATATTTTTCCCATGAAGATTTCTTACTCTGTCGAATAAGAACTCGTGCAGTTCACCCCCATTGGGAGTGTGCCTGAAAAGAGCTTCACCACCTCTGGATGAGGATATGAGTTTACATTTTACTGTTACAATTCCACTGTAACAGTGCCATAGTATAGACTTTTTTAGTTTATAAATGGCAAGATGCTGCTTAACCTACACTCACATCCCCATCTGAAGATGGATGTAAATGCCTTTAATAATAACATGTTTCAGCATTCAGCTGTGCAGGGACCTGCGTTGTCAGGCGGATACTGCATGGGTATTGGCTCTCACACCTGGCGCGATTTTTGGGGATACCATTGTTCTTTCGAGCGTAGTCACTCACGTAAGAGACCCATCCCCAGTGAGCACACACATATCAAGAATTTTGAATCGGTCAACAACTAATCCTTAAAGAGGGGGGGGCACCCTTTTAATGGCCTTCTATGACACTACAACAGGCAAGGATTTCCTATGGATGTATTCAGCCCCTCCCATCTACATGGGGTACAACACATGGTACCAAAGCCACAATCTTTTTCCACTCTTACGTTGCCCCTTTTAGTTGCCTCTAATGACAGGCAGGGGATACCATGGTTATATTCTTCATCTGTGTCCCCCACCCACAGGGGATAAAGTTTAAAGAAAATCTTCCTAGCACAATACAAAATTCACATATTGACACAGAGTGCCTAGATCCTACATCTGACCATCTAATAAAGAAGAAAAGACTACAAGGAATCTCATATTAGATAAACATTGGACTTTAGGTAAACTTCACAAGCGTAAGTTCACATCTACAATTCAACAGTTACTCTTGTGAGTCTCAGCATTACCTGGTCTAATAGTATGATGGTGTAAACATGACTCACCCTATTTATCCCCGAGAAAAGAATGTACAATTCCAAAAAAATACTTTGCTACACATTAATTCACAATCATCATAGGCACCCTTCCTACAATATAGAGAATTCCTGGGCTGTTATAAAATATATGAGATGGAGAAATTAATAAACACACAATAGAAAGGCTCAACAGCTGATCAAGGAAAATTTTCGGTCGGTTAGACAATCCCAAAAACTCCTCCCTAATAAGGAATTTAGACACTGACCAGGAACATTTTGTGTGATACCATACTCATGCAGATTTGAACCAAGCTATAGTGGATGACAAAACACACAATACAAGGCGGGTAAATTGCGAATAAAATGTTGATGACAGAAATAACACTAAGGACAACGAATAGCACTCTACCAACTCACATAATAGAATGACACTATCATGGTCAGAAACAAAAGAAGGGATTGACACATATTGGAGCTGTATGAAATGAAACCATTTCTTACCTATAAATAACAAACCACTATGAAGTCATCAAAGCACAACCCTTAACAATAAATAATTGACAGGGTTAATGAACAGATATTTAGAATCACTGAACAAAATGTGACACATTGACAAAATTTCATTGAACATCATAATGGCACCATAAGCAAAATAATACATAATACCTCGAGGATAATAAAAAAAAACACGGCTGACATTAATTACTACGCTTGAGTTTAACATATGTTGAAATGTCATTACATGTCTGATGATTAGAAACAAGATTTAAAAATTATAGAATAATTTACCACAACACATGATTGATGGTCAAGAAGTAACACTCAAAAACACTACTGTAAGACTTACCAAGGATGACAAATGATTCACTGCAGAATTATTAGAATGACTGCTAAAATACTTGGGAACTTCATGTTTAAAGTCACAGCCACACATAGATCACAAGTATGACAATTATCACACTCTTAAAATATGTAGTCTGGAAGATAACAAGAAGAAGGAGGAGGAGGAGGAGGAGGAGGAGGAGGAGGAGGAGAAGAAGAAGAAGAAGAAGAAGAAGAAGAAGAAGAAGAAGAATGTGACGTGAGAAAATTAAAGATAGATAAATGCGTGCAAATCTCAAAGTAAGTCGGCACTCTAACTCCTTCAACAGATACGTAAAACAGCTGGACGAGGGAGGGAGAACGCAGAGCATGAACTTCACCAAATCCAGTTCATGACATCACTTTGAAAAGCAACAAGTGATTGCACTTTCTTTCAAACATTAGAGGAAACAGATACACACAGAGATTTTTACCACTTAGAAAAAGAAAATGAACTTGAACGTGACACACGTAATATGATAACATAGTTTAAACACAATGTTAATTTGGTTAGCAGAAGGCTCACCATCAATGAAAAGTATACTTTCATAGCAAAATTTTAAAAAATTGGAATTGTGCCAAATGATTCCTTTCAATATAGTGAAAGTGAATATAGTCGAATAACAGCAGAAGATTTTGATTTTGGAGAAGTCGGAACCTGTGAATATGAGCCATATCATGAGCTCATATTTACAGATAGTGCATTAGAGGTACCCTTTGATGAGGAAGTAGAGTCAGTTCAGCTAGATTCAAAAGAAAAGTTATTCATGAATGAATTCCCATCATTATGTATAGTTGGACCTGGGAAACCAGATAAACCAGCTCATGAGAGCAAGGAACCACCACAGGAGCAGAAACCACAAAAGCCTCAAGTCTCAGAAGAAGTTGCTGGAGGTGAAGCAGTTGAAAAACCTCAGGTATCTGAAGAAGTTACTTTCATACTTTCATAGCAAAATATATAAAAATTTGAATTGTGCCAAACAACTCACCTACAACTCATTAGCCATAATCAAAACAACCTTCTGGTTCAGAATAGTTATAACAGACATCTCAAAAATCGTTATTCTATCAACTCTTGTTGTATCATGCAGAACAATATGAAAAGGGAAATACCGACAGAGATTAGTGAGGACTCGGTGCCAGATTAAGGTATTTGGGGGCCCTGGGCTGTTAAAAAATGTGGGACCCCTTCTTCGTAAACAAGCCCCCCCCCCAGGCAGTGCCGGGGAAGGTACCTGGGTCTTCGGGGCTGGCAGTCATTATTGCTACCACTACACTAACGAGATCGGCAGTTTATTATTTACGACTCTGAGTATTCCATACAATGTGACTGAAGTTTAAAATACAGATTAGGATTCCCTTTCATTGTTTTTAAAACCATCTTCCTAATGCTCATGCTTTCCAATTCCGTAAAGACCTAATCTCTCTCAAAACAGCAGACTTAGATATTACACTATTCACTCACCTGTAGAAGATGTGGAAGATTCCAATTCACCAGTAATAGTCTCTTCAGTCGTCGATGCACTTGTAGACTTCCTGTCAAAAAATGTTGATATTTTTGGCAACTTTTCAATTTCTTTTAAATGTTGTTCTTTTAATTTACATTTTTTGGCACCACTAGGATATTTTCTATCCATTTTACAAGAACATTACAGTTGTAATTTACGAATGGTTTAATAATCAGAGGTGAACTGGAAGTTCTCTTCCTGATGCAAATATACAGTATAGCATGCACATTCCACCATGCTCTCCCTTTCCCCTCCCGGTCACTTCCTCGACCTCTTCCCCCTTTCCCCCTTTGCCCATATTTGCAAGCTGCCAGATTGATATTTTCATCAACAATAACCTTTACAATAATTACAGTTCGTAAGTAGTGAGGATTCGTGTCTCCGGACGATAATTGATTCTAGTAGTGATGGAATACTAACGCGGACAGCTGATAAGATGGAAGGAAGAGTGCGTGTTCGATATTTTGCAAGTGTAAATATTCATATACATGCACGGAGGTGGAGCAGCAGGCCTTCTTATACAATTTTAAGTTCGACCAAGGCCCAGGGCCCCTTGGCATGCGAAGCCCGGGGCTGCAGCCCGTTTAGCCCCACCCCTCCACCCCTTAATCCAGCCCTGAGTGAGGTACATACATATAATCATTACCATACCTGTAATTTTTATAGAACTGATTTTCTGTTAAAGGCTACAAGAACCTATCTCATTCAAGAGATCAAGTCCTACCAAAATGTATCATGCGTTAATATTATACACTTAAAAATAATTAACAAATTACATGAATGCAAGGACAACTAAAGTAATATGAATAGATGGACAACAGGATGAAAGATGCTGGACAACCCTGTCAAACATGTAACTTGGTGACACACTACTGAGTGAAACAATCAGGTTTCTTCAAATACCATTTATTAAACATAAAATTCCTTAAATTTTTCAAAAATTGATGTTAAAACATACATAGCTTAACTATATATGAAGGTAATCCAAAAAATAAGGTCTCCAAATTTTTTAAATATACATAGACCTACACCTATACATATTTCTACAATGGTTTACATGATTTTACAGCTTGAACATTTAGCTATTTTTCTACATAATCACCATTTCACTATTAATAATCTTGACTACGAAGGCTATTATTGGGTCCATATTGACTTAATCACAGTAAATATAGAGATGGATGATCTGCCTAGTCAACACAATGTGTTAATTTTTTTTTATATTTACCTTGACAACACGGTTTTATATCGTGAGAGTTATTACAGTATTATCTAAAGTATTAGATTTGTCATTCAATTCCAATATTATCAGGTTCTTTGGCTTTGGATATTTTGTGCCTTATTGTGTTTCTAACTTGAGAATATGCTCATATTGATGTATAGAGGACCATAGTATGAACTTGACTTGAAAAACATTTGTAATGAAAGTTTACATGAGTGCCCTGCCAATTGGCAGGACAATGCTGATGAACATGAACATGACGATGGGGATAAAAATTTACTTTAGTAGAAATCTACTCCTTCCTCAGTTGCATTGATATTCAAATAGCTCACTTTAACTTGTTGAAAACAATAAGCAACATTATAATATATCATGTATAGAATCAGGGTACAGTTATTATCTGACTCATGTTTCTTATGCCATAATGCATGAATTCTTGTATGACTTTTTTCACTTGTGCATGTTGTCTGTATTGTTTTCTTAGTATAGGTAAAGAATTTTGATGAGAGCCATAACACTTTTTTCGAAATAATAAAAATAAAATTAAACTGACATTAGTATAAATACTGTATATGTTCAAAAAATTCAGATAAAAGAAAGGAGAACAATTAAGTGATTATTTACATCTCAGATGTAAAAAAAAAAAAAAAATGCATGATGTTCCCTGCAATATCCATGTTAGTGAACTAGTGGTATAAAATATTTCCTATAATCCTGACCTATATCTAACCTGGTCTTGTATCAACACTGTGTTCTAATGTATTATTTGATTATTATTTGGATTTTCAAAAAGATTCATTCAAATATCTAATTCACAGGACAAAATTACTGCTCGACCAAAGACAGTTGTAATGCAACCAGAGGAACGTGAAGGAGGGGATCAAGTAGAAAGTGCTCCAGATGAAGCTGCAGAACCAGTAGTTTATGAAGAAAAAGAGCCTTCTAAACAGGAGGCTGAACAGCCAGCAGGAGCAAAGGAAGCTGAACCTGAACAAAAGGCTAGTGCTTTTGATATTAAGCAGTATTCAGATGATTCTTTTCAATATAGTGAAGGTGAATATAGTCGAATAACAGCAGAAGATTTTGATTTTGGAGAAGTCGGAACCTGTGAATATGAGCCATATCATGAGCTCATATTTACAGATAGTGCATTAGAGGTACCCTTTGATGAGGAAGTAGAGTCAGTTCAGCTAGATTCAAAAGAAAAGTTATTCATGAATGAATTCCCATCATTATGTATAGTTGGACCTGGGAAAGTAGATACACCAGCTGATGAGAGCAAGGAACCAACACAGGAACAGGAACCACAAGAGCCGCAAGTCTCAGAAGAAGTTGCTGGAGGTGAAGCAGTTGAAGAACCTCAGGTATCTGAAAAAGTTACTTTCATACTTTCATAGCAAAATATAAAAAAATTTGAATTGTGCCAAACGACTCACCTACAACTCATTAGCCATAATTAAAACAACCTGAAATACCAACAAAGATTAGTTAGGTACATATATACGACCAGTACAATACCTGTAATTTTTATAGAACTGATTTTCTGTTAAAGGCTACAAAAACCTATCTCGTTCAAGAGTTTAAGTGCACCAACTATGCTCTGCTACCAAAATGAAACATGTAATAATATTATAAACTTAAAAGATAATTAACAAAGTATATGAATGCAAGAACAACTAAAGAAATATGAACAGATGGACAACAGGATGAAAGATGCTGGACAACCCTGCCACACATGTAACTTGGTGATGCATTGCTGAGTAAAACAATCAGGTTTTTTAAAATACCATTTTTTAAACATATAAATTCCTTAATAGTTTTCATAAATTGATGTTAAAATGTACATAGCTTAACTATATATGAAGGTAATCCCAAAAATAAGGGGAAGGAGATTGCAGGCCAAGGGCTCTATTCAGGATCAGAATTCAGGACAGGTGTCTGTGCGAAATCGGTACGAGTCACTCCAGTTAGAACAACAGAGGGAAGATGAGGGACAGGGAACTGTTGCTGAGATGCGTGGAAGTAGGAGGAAGGGAAAAGGTAGGAAAGGGAAATGTAGAGTAGAGGATAGGAAAAGACAGGTGGAACAGGGTTATGGGAAGGAGAAAAGGGAGGAGGAAGTAGCTTCTGCAGCTATCAAGAAAGATAGGGCTGACCAGGAGGGGAGGGGATCAAATGAGGTGGGTAGGGTTGAGGCTCTGGTCATGGGGGATTCCATCGTTAGACACGTGGGGAAAGTGTGTGGAGGAAAGGGAACCAGGGTAGAATGTTATCCAGGAATTAGGTTGAGGCAGATGTTGAGGAAAGTAGAAGAGAGGGAGGAGGGGAAGGAGAAGGTGGTAGTGTTTCACATTGGTACCAACAACGTAAGGCAAGCTGATATAAGTACCAACATAGTTGGAGATGTGTGGGATCTGGTAAATGCAGCACGGGTGAAGTTTAAGAAAGCGGAGATTGTTATTAGTGGAATACTGTGTAGGAGGGATACTGACTGGAGGGTGATTGGGGATTTAAATGAGACTATGGAGTGGGTATGTGGGAAACTGGGAGTGAAATTTCTAGATCCTAATGGGTGGGTAGGAGATAGGGATCTGCACTCGGATGGCCTTCATTTAAACCGCAGTGGTACGTATAAGTTAGGAAATTTGTTTGGAAGGGTAATAGGGAGGCACATTCAGGGAAACGGGATGGCCTAGGGAGCGGTGATAAGGGAACAGGGAACTGGAAATCAAGTAGGGATGACATAAAATTGTTAGTGTTGAACTGTAGAAGTATTGTAAAGAAAGGAATAGAATTAAGTAATTTAATAGATATATATTTACCAGATATTGTAATAGGAGTTGAATCATGGCTGAGAAATGATATAATGGATGCAGAAATTTTCTCACGGCACTGGAGTGTGTATCGTAGAGATAGGATAGGAAAGGTGGGAGGGGGAGTTTTCATTCTGGTGAAAGAAGAATTTGTAAGCTACGAAAATGTTAAAGATGAGACACATGAAATTCTATGTGTAAGGCTCATTTCTAAAGATAATAGGCAACTTGATATATTTGGAGTGTACAGATCGGGAAAGGGTAGCACTGATGCGGATTCGGAATTATTTGATAGGATAGTCAGCTATGTGGGAAACGACATGGAAAGAAATGTGATTGTAGCGGGAGATCTGAATTTGCCAGATGTCAATTGGGAAGGAAATGCGAACGACAGGAAGCATGACCAACAAATGGCAAATAAGTTAATATGGGAAGGACAGCTGATTCAGAAAGTGATGGAACCAACCAGGGGGAAAAATATTTTGGATGTGGTGCTGATAAAACCAGATGAGCTCTATAGGGAAACTGAAGTAATAGATGGTATTAGTGATCATGAAGCTGTTTTTGTGGTAGTTAAAAATAAATGTGATAGAAAGGAAGGTCTTAAAAGTAGGACTGTTAGGCAGTACCATATGGCTGATAAAGCAGGTATGAGGCAGTTTCTAAAAAGTAACTATGATCGGTGGAAAACGGAAAATAAAAATGTAAACAGACTCTGGGATGGGTTTAAAGAAATTGTTGAGAAATGCGAAAACAGGTTTGTACCTTTAAGGGTGGTAAGGAATGGTAAAGACCCACCTTATTATAACAGAGAAATAAAGAGACTAAGAAGGAGGTGCAGACTGGAAAGAAATAGAGTTAGAAATGGCTGTGGAAATAAGGAGAAATTGAAGGAACTTACTAGGAAATTGAATCTAGCAAAGAAGGCAGCTAAGGATAACATGATGACAAGCATTATTGGCAGTCATACAAATTTTAGTGAAAAATGGAAGGGTATGTATAGGTATTTTAAGGCAGAAACAGGTTCCAAGAAGGACATTCCAGGAATAATTAATGAACAAGGGGAGTGTGTACGTGAAGATCTTCAAAAGGCAGAAGTATTCAGTCAGCAGTATGTAAAGATTGTTGGTTACAAGGATAATGTCGAGATAGAGGAAGAGACTAAGGCCAAAGAAGTAATAAAATTTACATATGATAACAATGACATTTACAATAAGATACAAAAGTTGAAAACTAGAAAAGCGGCTGGAATTGATCAGATTTCTGGGGATATACTAAAGACAATGGGTTGGGATATAGTACCATATCTGAAGTACTTATTTGATTATTGTTTGGCCGAAGTAGCTATACCAGATGAATGGAGAGTTGCTATAGTACCCCCTGTGTATAAAGGAAAGGGTGATAGACATAAAGCTGAAAATTACAGGCCAGTAAGTTTGACATGCATTGTATGTAAGCTTTGGGAAGGCATTCTTTCTGATTATATTAGACATGTTTGTGAAATTAATAACTGGTTCGATAGAAGGCAATTCGGTTTTAGGAAAGGTTATTCCACTGAAGCTCAACTTGTAGGATTCCAGCAAGATATAGCAGATATCTTGGATTCTGGAGGTCAAATGAACTGTATCGCGATTGACATGTCTAAAGCATTTGATAGGGTGGATCATGGGAGACTACTGGCAAAAATGAGTGCAATTGGACTAGACAAAAGAGTGACTGAATGGGTTGCTATATTTCTAGAAAATAGATCCCAGAGAGTCAGAGTAGGTGAAGCTTTGTCTGACCCTGTAATAGTTGAGAGGGGAGTTCCTCAGGGCAGTGTTATCGGACCTTTATGTTTTCTTATATATATAAATGATATGAGTAAAGGAGTGGAATCGGAGGTAAGGCTTTTTGCGGATGATGTTATTCTCTATAGAGTGATAAATAAGTTACAAGATTGTGAGCAACTGCAACGTGACCTTGAAAATATTGTGAGATGGACAGCAGGCAATGGTATGTTGATAAATGGGGCTAAAAGTCAGGTTGTGAGTTTCACAAATAGGAAAAGTCCTCTCAGTTTTAATTACTGCGTTGATGGGGTGAAAGTTCCTTTTGGGGATCATTGTAAGTATCTAGGTGTTAATATAAGGAAAGATCTTCACTGGGGTAATCACATAAATGGGATTGTAAATAAAGGGTACCAATCTCTGCACATGGTTATGAGGGTGTTTAGGGGTTGTAGTAAGGATGTAAAGGAGAGTGCATATAAGTCTCTGGTAAGACCCCAACTAGAGTATGGTTCCAGTGTATGGGACCCTCACCAGGATTACCTGATTCAAGAACTGGGAAAAATCCAAAGAAAAGCAGCTCGATTTGTTCTGGGTGATTTCCGACAAAAGAGTAGCGTTACTAAAATGTTGCAATGTTTGGGTTGGGAAGAATTGAGAGAAAGAAGAAGAGCTGCTCGACTAAGTGGTATGTTCCGAGCTGTCAGCGGAGAGATGGCGTGGATTGACATAGTAGACGAATAGGTTTGAATGGCGTCTATAAAAGTAGGAAAGATCACAATATGAAGATAAAGTTGGAATTCAAGAGGACAAACTGGGGCAAATATTCCTTTATAGGAAGGGGAGTTAGGGATTGGAATAACTTACCAAGGGAGATGTTCAATAAATTTCCAATTTCTTTGAAATCATTACAGAAAAGGCTAGGAAAGCAACAGATAGGGAATCTGCCACCTGGGCGACTGCCCTAAATGCAGATCAGTATTGATTGATTGATAAGGTCTCCAATTTAAATACATAGACCTACACCTATACATATTTCTACAATGGTTTACATGATTTTACAGCTTGAACATTTAGCTATTTTTCTACATAATCACTATTTCACTGTTAATAATCTCTTGACTATAAAGGCCATTATCAGGTCCATATTGACTTAATCACAGTTAATATAGAGATGAATGATCTGCCTAGTCAATACAAAGTGTTAACATTTTTTATATTTACCTTTCACTATTACATTATATCTAGTACATCTTTTGAGAACATGCACTTTCTCATCTTCAGCTAGTTAAGTGTAAATTCAGGTATACAATAAGACCTAGTGAAAATGGGGACCCCCTTTAAGAAATCTAAAACTATGACAAGTACAATGTAACATGTTAAAAATTGATGGATGGTGGCATGGTGGCATGGTGGCATAGAATTAAATTCCACACAGCAGGATGATGTGTATATGAATAAAATGTTGAGCACTTAGTCGTGTTGTGATGTGATGTCACTGTGTCCTTAGTGTTCAAATACTTTCCTGTAAAATTCAAGTAGGGTGATATTAAGAATAGTATTAAATAATATAATTCTACATGGTTTATGTCCCAGGGTTTATCATGGATCGCAGAGGTGAAAGAAGGTGCTGGGGTGAATGGGTCTAACTACAACATCAAAATTAATTAAAACTTAAGCTGAAGGTTATATTATCAAAATTCAAAATTTCACAATTTACAGGTACAAGTAGCCAACATTAAACAACTCTAGGAACGACAAAATTGGTGGTATAAGCAGATCATGGGCTTCAAGCCCTCGCTTAACTTTTCCTGAGCTCCTTGCTCAAATTTACAAAAGAGCACAAATTTCATACATAGGCAGAACTCCCCTAATACATGGAGCACTTGCTCCATAAATTACAATATCAACCCTCCCAGAGGCACTTTTACAACACTTGAAAAAGAGCTAACGTGCTCTCCATTTTCGAAGCTTACTCAAGGCAACAAAACATAAAAATCTATAATTACTTTCCTTACAAGCCACTATTTACAAATAGAAATCTTAAGAAATCTTAAGAACAGGTTAAATAAACGGCCCGAGTACAATTTGAATGGAGTCGAAGACTGAGCTCCAAAAATTTTAAACCTATAAGGCGCTTGGCCGACGAAACAGGGGCTATTCCCAAACTACTGAGGTAGCACGCATGGAAATCACTTTAATACATTGTAGAAACAAAAGCGTGGCACCTCAAACCAAGATGAAGGAGAGCTCGAGAGGGTATATCACTCTCTATCCCCGATTTACAGTTAAAGATTTTATGAAGTTATTTCATTAGCCGTCAGAAGTTACATTTTCAGAAAAGTAGGTTACATAGTTGATGATTCAGACCTTTTCCTCGGGTTAAACTGCGGATCTAGCAAGAAAGAAAGATGTTATGTGGCCATTACCTTGTAGAAGTTCTAGCAGGTGACGAAGAGCCTCCTACTTGACACACACACACAGTAAGATGATGATCAATTGGCCAAGAGACATGACAATCCGCAGTTTATAAACCCTCAGGGAAGGTTCGAGATCATTCATGAATAATCAAGACACACCCACAGAATTTTATTGGTTGAGTTCAAAAGTGACTCTCAGAATCAGAGAAGAAGCCTGTGATAGATGGAAAATTAATTACAGAAATTATTAATTGGTTGGATTCAAAACTGGCAGAAAGCACCACCATCTCAATCTTTATATACTGCCTGCTCTGTGCCACGAGAATTGCGTTTACAGCGACATTGCAGATGGCAGCAGTTATCGCACCCAGAGCACATTTTGGTTAAATGGGAGTTGGCCCGTAACACCAATATAAAATAAAAAATAATCCTTAACATGTTACCAATTGAGAAGATAATGCACATACAGAAACATTTTAGCTTAGCTTAGGATATAGAAATGTAAAATATGAAAAATCTTACCAGTTACAGTAGATATGTTAGGATCATCCCATGCTGCATGGTACATACAAATTTTAGAATTTTCTCGACACGAGTAACGGAGCACCTAATCAGTCCTCTTCTTACTGTTATTTACCAGCAGTGGACGCAAAAATATTTCTATCACTATTTTGCTGACCCTTTGTTCATGACCAGTTTTCAGAATATGTTTTATAGCACACAATGTGGTGCGTGCATTCGTCATGTAATTAAAACCACCACCCAATCTCACTGAACTAAATAGAACTTCTATTGTGTCTCCAGAAAATCATCTAGTGAGAACATAAAATAACCAATTTTGTAACAGATAAGACACACATTCCACTATAGATTTCATAGTTAGCGAGACAGCATCTGCCGTCTCATTAGTCAGATACGTTTTTCACGTTTTGATTCCAACCAAATTATTTTAACGTATTCGATGAAATCATCATTGAACAATTGTAAGTATTTTGTCTGCTAGTGAATAGAAATGCACACAATCTGGATTGTTTTGCCGAAAGGCATTACAGTAATCATTACTGAACTAAAAGCCTTTGACGAGGAAATAAGCAGCAGGACTACAGAACTACTTTGAAAGTCGGATTACAAGGAAACGCAACAGTTTATTCACGAGAACAGGAGATTTTACAATATCTGTACCGCATACACCTTCAACATTGACCACGCAAACGAACTTGTCACTGGTTTGGTTGTAGAAGAGCCGTTCCTAACTAGCCATTTAATCGGCAATCATTGTTACACTCCTCTCTCTTGGTCTGAGAGTTTTACATTCAACTCTAAGTCTTTCCTTCACTAATTGGGAAATCCAGACAAACACTATCAATATTTTCCATTTAGGCTACCAGTCTAGAGTACTTTGTGACGGAGATGACACTAGACGAGGAGTCCTGCCATATTCGTGAACGTTTGGGATACTATTCCCCACGCCACATAGTACCGCTTGATTTGTTCTGACTGCCCGGATTTTTTCTTGGGAAAATTATGGATTTGATTTAAAAAAACGGTCAGTTTTCCTTTAAATTTGGCTGATGTCTTTATGTTATTCAGACGATCAGTTTCTGGGTTTTCTTTGAATTGTCTCTGTAGTCTTTTAACTTCATTATGGTTAGTCATCAGCTGTTATCGCAGTCTCAGAATTCTTGATTGGAGCCTCTAATGTCTGATTTTCTCATCACTGCTGTAATTCTTACTCGTTGGAATATTGACTTGGATTGATACATCGTTGTTCAAATGAATTTCGTACTCGTCATCCAATGTATTTCCTGTGGTTGAAGAGCTTATTTCATTACAGATTTCTTCCGAAGAAATATCTTGTCACTGTCTGATCTTTCGTGGAGCTATTTTTCTTGTTTTAAGATAATGGGGACACTTTGAAGACCGACTAGGCACTCTCTCTTGCTTCAATACCGTTTTTTTTTTTTTTCTTTTAGTTTTATCTTCTATCTCCATCTCAAAAATTCAGGCTACAAACACAAGAATAATTGGATGGAATATTGATTACCCTTGGTTGATCCTTGCCTTGATAAAGTGTCAGGCCAATTTTCCCAAAGTCCTTTACTTAGGGAGATAACAGGAGTCCTCACACCTGAAGAATTTGGATTTCCTGCTTTGATATACAGAGAGGAACACAACAATTAATCATTTTACAACCAGAGACACACACATAAATGTTTGATGCAAACGCACTGTAACACAATAACGTGGGTACGGAGATAAGTTTGGTGCGTTAGCTGGCGCCCCTAGCGGAGGTTCGTGACACTAAGAGCTCACGCTGAGAAGCATGTTAACCACATAGCATAGAGCAGGGAGTATATAGGATTGAAACGGCAGTGGCGGAAAGAAAAGATAAATATTGCCAACCCAAATATAAATGAACATCAATTAGAAAAAACTTATGAATACAAAACTTCTTTAAATCTAAAGTTCTTTTACTTTGCACCAGGGTGCATGATCATAGTTTTTTGTAGTGACATCTGTGGAAGAATGTCCAAACTTCTTGATGAATGGCAAACAAAGCAAGTAGAAATGCAGTCAGTTCAGGAAACTTCACAACAACAAAATAATATCATATTTTAGTGGTGACATCTTCTGAGTAAATTTCTAAGTTGGAGTAGTTTCAATTTCACGGTTTCTCCAGTAGAGAAGTTCTTTTAGGTGCTAGATTTAAATGCACGGCGTTGGGGTGTACCTCCCGGTACAGACCTCTCCCCACCAAATGTCTTTCCTAGGGGTGACACAGAATAATTTTGAAAAATTATTTCCAGTTAAAGAAAATTTCTAAGTTTTGTTTTGTTGATAGGTAGAAACTTGTTAAACTCCAGCTTTAGAGTGTCTTTGTTGTAGCAGAATATGAAATACATGTTGATAAATTTGACGGCAAGTCCTGCCGCCACTGCCGATATCCAGTAGAGATCACCCGGACCCCTGAAGTACCCTCAGATACAACTCTCCCGCTACTATGAGAGGGGTAGTCATGGTGATGGATGCTGCAGATTAGAAGTATATACACAGTCCACAGATGAGTTGGCGGTAGGGGCACCGCACTTCAGCCTCTGCCGAAAGATGGACCCTCGCGCGCCGTTCCCGAGGAGACTTCACGGGAGTGGAGTGGGCCCGTACCCCACTTCGGGTGCAGTACGGTGGCAAACGGCTGAGGGGGCACTGAAACAGTAAGATCTCGGCAACAGAAAAGTGTTGTTGGAGTTTTGAGAGTGCGATCTTTATTGGTGATGCTGAGGGGGGGGCGGCGTAGGAGGAGTTTGTTTGCCCATGGTGTGGATATGTGGCAGACGGGGGCTTCGTAATGGCCACAAGGGAATTGACAGCAGGAAAACCAGAGGGGAAGATTGTACATACAGATCATATACATACTATAATAAGATAGTCGGGGCAGAAGGCCTCGAGAGATTGTTTAAAAAATATATATAACCTTCAAACTCCTGCTAAATATTAGCAGCTATGAATATCAAAAAAACTAATTATACAGGTTTAATCTGAGAGGGGTGGTCTCTAAAGATCTTCTCTGTGGCTGGATTGCTCACTAATAATGCAACGGGAGTCAGGAAATCCAATATGATGCACGGCCCATGAAATCTGAGGGCAGCTTGCCAACGGGAACAAAATTCCTAACCATGACTTGACCTCCGACTTTTAAATTGGTGGGCTTCCATCCACGATCATATCCTTCCCTAACCTTTGCATGTGACACCTTAAGATTGGCCTTAGCCTTCTTCCATAGATCTCTAATATTATCGGGATCTATTGTGTTGGTAAGATATCATTAAGTGACCAAAGCTTAAAGAGCGGCGTGTTAAGCACTTAAACATCAGAGAAGCTGGAGTGAACTTATGAGATTCATAAACTGCTGAATTCAAAGCAAAGGCCGACCAATGCAGGGACGTATCCCACCTGGAATGATCATCGTGATGATATGCAATGAGAGCCGATCTCAGATTACGACTGACGCGCACAGCCAGAGATGGTTGAGGATAATACGCCGATGTAGTACATGTGATACAGACAGATCAAAACAGAATTTGCGGAAGAGGTTAGATGTAAATGCCTTAGCATTATCAGAAACTACATATTGACATGGACCAAAAGAAGCAAAGATGGTGTTTAAACAAGAAATGGTGGACTGAGCGGTAGCCAGCTTAGTCGGAAATAACCAGGAAAACCTAGTGAAACCATCTACACACACGAGAATGAATTTGTTGGCGTTCCCCTTTGATTGGGGGAAGGGTCCGATGTAGTCTATATAGAGGTGTTCCATGGAGTGCAACGCTTGATGAGAAGATAGTAGACCTATCTTAGTGGACAAGATGGGCTTACTAAGCAAGCAAGATTTACAAGCTTTTACCAATTCTCAAATTTCACCATCCATACCTTTCCAAATAAACATCTCTTGGATCTTTTCTCAAGTTTTGAAGATGCCTAAATGCCCCCCTAATGGAGTCTCATGATAGTACTTGAAGATCATAGGTACAAGCACGGCTGAAACCACTATTTTCTTCTTTTGGTCATGCCTCAACAGGCAACATAAAACCCCATTCCTCAACACATAAGGGACGACATGTTCCCCAGAAGAAAGGGTTTCCATAATAAGGGCCAGCACTGGATCTTCACGTTGATATTTTTCAATATCCCTAAACAACATGGGGGCATCAGTTAGAATGGCATTTACACCCGAAGGTATGGGCGTGGGAAGAGAAGACCTGTCTTCCTGTTCAGAGGTCTCCACATCATGAGCAAACATGCGGTTTAGTCCATCCGCAACAACATTTTCAGATCCTGTGGTATGCCTAACATCAAATTGGAAGGCCGAAATCCTGATGGTCCAGCAAGCTATACGACCAGTGCGACACGGCCTAGCTAAGACCCAAATTAATGCTTGGTAATCTGTTTCCAGGTCGAACTTGACATGTTCCAGATAGAGGCGGAACTTCTCTAATGCAAATAAGACTGCCAAACCCTCAAGTTTATAGATGGAATACTTGGCTTCTTGAGCCAATAGTGTCCTATATGCATAGGCGATGGGTCGCCTTCCGAGTTGAGTTTCATGAAGAAGCACAGCAGCCACGGCCGCCAACGAGGCGTCGGTTTGAATAATGAATTTCTTTGAGAAATCAGGCATAACAGGGACAGTGGCATTGCAAAGAGCTAATTTCAGTTCTTCGAAACGGCTTGTTGAGACGGCCCCCACTCAAATTTGATGCCTTTCCTATGAAGTAAATTCAAGGGCGCCGCTCTGTTAGCGAAGTTAGGAATAAATTTCCTGAAGAAATTTACCATGCCTATGAACCTGGCAATACCTTTGACGTCCTTAGTTGATTTGAAATCACGGATGGCCTGTGTCCTAGAATGATAGATCGAAACGCCATCGGGCGACACATTGTGCCCTAGAAGGCTTAGCAAAAGCTACCTTAGATAACTTCACAGTCAACCCTGCCTTATGAAGGCGATTAAGGACATCTTTTAGATGATCAAGGTGTTCTTCAAAGGGCTCAGAAAATACGACGACATCATCAAGATAATGGTACATACATACATACATACATACATACATACATACATACATACATACATACATACATACATACATACATTATCATTATAGACTGTTGTGCCTTTCGGTGTTCAGTCTGCAAGCCTCTGTGAATTTACTAAACGTCACCACAATCCTCGAATTGCAATTAGTGTTGTGGCCTCATTTAGTTCTATACCTCTTATATTTTAAATCATTAGAAACCAAGTCTAACCATCGTCGTCTTGCTCTCCCTCTACGTCTCTTACCCTCCATAGCAGAGTCCATTATTCTCCTAGGTAACCTATCCTCCTCCATTCGCCTCACATGACCCCACCACCGAAGCCGGTTTATGCGTACAGCTTCATCCATCGAGTTCATTCCTAAATTAGCCTTTATCTCCTCATTCCCACCTGTTTGTACCAGCAGTCATTCTTGCTACTTTCATGTCTGTTACTTCTAACTTATGAATAACATATCCTGAGTCCACCCAGCTTTTGCTCCCATAAAGCAAAGTTGGTCTGAAAACAGACCGATGTAAAGATAGTTTCGTCTGGGAGCTGACTTCCTTCTTACAGAATACTGTTGATCGCAACTGCGAGCTCACTGCATTAGCTTTACGACACCTTGATTCAATCTCACTTACTATTATACCATACTGGGAGAACACACAACCTAAATACTTGGAATTATCGACCTGTTCTAGCTTTGTATCACCAATATGACATTCAATTCTGTTGAATTTCTTACCTACAGACATCAATTTAGTCTTCGAGAGTGTAATTTTCATACCATACTCATTGCACATTTTTTCAAGTTCCGCGATATTAGACTGCAGGCTTTCTGCACAATCTGCCATTAAGACCAAGTCGTCAGCATAGGCCAGACTGCTTATTACATTTCCACCTAACTGAATCCCTCCCTGCCATTTTATACATTTCAGCAGATGATCCATGTAAACTACGAACAGCAAAGGTGAAAGATTACAGCCTTGTCTAACCCCTGTAAGTACCCTGAACCAAGAACTCATTCTACCATCAATTCTCACTGAAGCCCAATTGTCAACATAAATACCTTTCATTGATTTTAATAATCTACCTTTAATTCCATAGTCCCCCAGTATGGAGAACATCTTTTTCCTCGGTACCCTGTCATATGCTTTCTCTAGATCTATGAAACATAAACACAACTGCCTATTCCTCTCGTAGCATTTTTCAATTACCTGGTGCGTACTGAAGATCTGATCCTGACAGCCTCTCTGTAGTCTGAAACCACACTGGGTTTCATCCAACTTCCTCTCAACGACTGATCGCACCCTCCCTTCCAAGATGGCACTGAATACTTTACCTGGTATACTAATCAATGAGATACCTCGATAGTTATTGCAATCCTTCCTGTTCCCTTGCTTATAGATAGGTGCAATTACTGATTTTGTCTAATCTGAAGGTACCTTACCAACACTCCATGCTAATTTTACTACTCTGTCAAGCCATTTCATCCCTGCCTTCCCACTATACTTCACCATTTCAGGTCTAATTTCATCTATTCCTGTTGCTTTATGACAATGGAGTTTATTTACCATCCTTTCCACTTCCTCAAGCATAATTTCAAAAACATCATTTTCCTCCTCCCCATGAGCTTGGCTGTTCGCAACACCACCAGGATTATTTTTTACATTGAGAAGATGTTCAAAATATTCCCTCCACTTCTCCAGTGATTCCCTGGGATCTATTATGAGTTCACCTAAATTACTCAAAACACTGTTCATTTCCTTTTTCCCTCCCTTCCTAAGATTCTTTATTACTGTCCAGAAAGGTTTCCCTGCTGCTTGACCTAGCCTTTCCAGGTTGTTACCAAAATCTTCCCATGACTTCTTTTTGGATTCAACAACTATTTGTTTTGCTCTGTTTCTTTCAACTATGTACAAATCCCTGTCTGCCTCGGCCCTTGTTTGGAGCCATTTCTGATAAGCCTTCTTTTTACGTTTACAAGCTGTTCTCACTTCATCATTCCAAGGTGTTCGCCTTTTCCCATCGTTACACACAGTTGTTCCTAGGCATTCCCTTGCTGTTTCTACTACAGCATCCCTGTATGCCACCCATTCACTTTCTATATCCTGAACCTGCTTACTGTCTACTGTTTGAAACTTCCCACTAATCTTATCCATGTACTTCTGTCTAATTTCCTCATCCTTGAGATTTTCTACCCTTATTCGTCTGACAGATTTCCTGAATTCGAAGTCTGTTAAGATATAGTCTATTATGGATCTAGTACCCCTAGCCTCCCATGTGTAGCGGTGAATAGCCTTATGCTTGAAGAATGTATTCGTAACAGCTAAACCCATACTAGCACAGAAGTCTAGCAATCGCTTCCCATTCCCATTAGCTTCCATATCTTCCCCACCTTTACGAATCACCCTTTCGTATCCTTCAGTTCTATTCCCAACTCTTGCATTGAAATCGCCCATTAGTACTATTCTATCCTTGCTGTTGACCCTGACCACGATGTCACTCAATGCTTCATAAAACTTGTCAACTTCATTCTCATCTGCACCCTCACATGGTAAATACACGGACACAATTCTAGTGTTAATTCCTCCAACTGACAAATCTACCCACATCATTTGCTCATTTACGTGCCTAACAGAAACTATGTTGCGTGCAAAGGTATTCCTGATAAAGAGCCCTACCCCAGACTCTGCCCTTCTCTTTCTAACACCCGTCAAGTACACTTTATAATCTCCTATTTCTTCCTCGTTATCTCCCCTTACCCAAATATCACTTGCTCCACATCCAAATGCATCCTCTTTGATGACTCAGCCAGTTCTACTTTCTTTCTTCCATAAGCCCCATTAATATTGATAGCTCCCCATCGAATCCATTTCGTTCGCCTAGTTGTTTCCAAGGAGTCCCTCGCCTGTCAAATGGGAGTGGGACTCCGTTACTCCCATAGGTCCGAGGCTTGCTTTAAATGTTCAGAGCTCGGTAAATTCATGAAGCAGGATGCTACCCTACCTGCACATAGTCCAAGTGAGAATCTCTCCTCTAATGGGTTATGGACCACCGGTGAATTGTATAGTCCTAGCCGCCTGAACACAAGGAGGGCCATGACTCAGAATATGTCCGAGATGCCCACTCCCATTCCATGGCAACTGGTATCCCGACTCTCAGGACCACTTACTAGGCCACTCAGCCCTTGCCCATGGTTCACAAACTAGGACGTGACTACAGTAACCCACAAACCTGTACCACAAGATAATGGTACAAGTATTTAAATTTGATATCCAAGAAGATCCTATCTAGCAGTCTCGTGAGCACAGCTGTCCCCGTACGGAGCACGAAAGGCACGCGGTTGTACTCATACAAGTTCCAATCCATGGCAAAAGCTGTTAGTCATTTTGATTCTTTGGCTAGAGGGATCTGATTGTACACCTGATTAAGGTCTAAGATGGTGAAGAACTTAGCTTTCCAAAACCATGAAAAACAGGAGTGAAGGTAGGGAAGAGGCACAGATTGTAACACCACCTTCTGATTTAAAGCACTATAGTCAATCACAGGCCTGAAGCCACCTTGGGTTTTCGGAACCAGAAAAATGGGCGATGAATACACTGACTTGGAAGGTCAAATAATACCATCTTTTAACATCTGGTGGATGATCTCTTTAAGAGCCTTCATTTTAGGAGGAGATAGCCTATAAGGTGGAAATCTAACCGGGATCGAATCAGTAACCTCAATTTTATATTCAATAAGGTCAGTAACACCAAGAGTATCAGAAAATACATCAGGAAACGACTGACACAACTTACGAATACTATCAGCCTGCTCCTCAGGCAGATGTCTAAGGTCTAACAACATCTCATCCTGGGTAGGCGAAACAGATGAAAATGATGCAGTATTACACTTAAGCAAAGGAATTTTACAGTTACTAGCAAATTTGAAAGTGCACAACTTGCTCTGAATGTCGAGCACTAGACCGGTATGAGACATGAAGTCTGCTCCTAATATTATGGGGCAAGACAAGTGCTTAGCGACAAACAATTTAATTTTTGAAGTAAATTTAGAAATCTGAATTTTGGCTAAGATGAAACCTAGTTTTTCTAATGGAGAGGAATTTGCCGAAACGTATTGGACCGAAGTCGAACAACAATCAGAAAATTTACTGACAGACTTTAATTTTGAATACCATTCAGCCGAAATGATGGAACAAACACTCCCTGAGTCTAACAACGACTGATTTTGAGAAAAGGTGACAGTGCAGGGGACTCCGCTGCAATCCTAAGGCATTCTTTAGGACCTTCGAATGATAAATTAGAAGAACCCTAATCCGTACCTGAGCTTTCGCTGGGTTTAACAGGGGCTGAGCCTGGAGAAGATGAACACGCCAACTCAGCTGATGACACTGGTCATTTCCTATTATTAGAGTTTGCAGAGGTTGCACTAGAAGTTGAACAGGAGGGGTGCTATTGGCGTTAGGGCAATTCTTGGCGATATGAGAAAACGAGCCACATTTAAAACATCCTTGTGATGAGCCTTCTCCATTCTTTCTCCCACTAGATTTTATTACTGGGCACTTGTTACGGAGATGCTCCGTTGACCCGCACGCGTAGTATTTACGGGTGGTGAGAGTTCGGTGAGGTGAAGGCCGAAAACTATTAGAAGATGGAGGAGGCTCCTTAGCGACTCTTAAGGTGTTGGCATACCTAACACCTTCAACTGAGACCGCCATAGCCTCTAATAATAATAATGCTATTTGCTTTATGTCCCACTAACTACTCTTTTACGGTTTTCGGAGACGCCGAGGTGCCGGAATTTAGTCCCGCAGGAGTTCTTTTACGTGCCAGTAAATCTACCGACACGAGGCTGACGTATTTGAGCACCTTCAAATACCAGCGGACTGAGCCAGGATCGAACCTGCCAAGTTGGGGTCAGAAGGCCAGCGCCTCAACCGTCTGAGCCACTCAGCCCAGCGCCATAGCCTCTAAGGCGGTAAAAGTTTGAGGACGTGACGCTAAACACTGATATGAGCTATAGGGTGGGGAGATGCCTTCCATAATAGTCTGCATGATTTGATCTTCTGGGAAATGAAGAGCAAATACCCTTGTGTAGAACTTAATATCTTGGATGAAGTCTGCCAGGTTTTCATCCAGTCGCTGTACTCTGAAATAGTATTTTTGAATTAATGATGACATTGCCCAAGCCGGAATGAAGTTAGCTAAGATATGGGCGTGGAAGTCTCCTATAGAAGATTGCTCAGCTATTGCTTTGACTATTTCATCAGAGAGGACGCTGATGGAGTAAGGGTAAATTATTTGAAGAATTTGAGGGTGAGAAAGGGAAAACACTAGTGCGTGATCTTGAAATTCAACTAAGAGTTTTAAAAATGAAATAACTAATTAGTAGAACTATTAGAAAACTTAGAAATTCCCCTAAGCAACATAGCCAAAGGATGAGGCAAAGTACTGAACCCGGGTGACATAGTAGGTAATGGCCTAGGGGGTAAAGAAGCTTCAGACACAGCATTATTTAAAAAGAATGATTTATTGGATGTACGACGAACAGGCTCATTTCCTAACGGGGCAAATGTTTGTTGCGCTGCTACAGATTTTCTGCTTACTTCGCCCTTGGAAGAATCCTCCTCGCTTACGATGTTTACCACAGTGGCTTGGTCGGTTTTGGGAGCAGCTCCCCAGTTAACATTTGACTAACTTTATTGGACATTTTTGATAGATGATCAACTAAATTACTCACCCCCTTAGGATGATCTTCTTTTAAGTTGAGAGACAATAGGTCCCTAACTCTATTGTAAAAGTGAAACAATCTTGCCTGTACTCTTTTAAGTTGGTTAGGAGATGGATCACTCACTTCAGAAAAACTTACTACAGAAGCTAGCTCGGTGGTGTTGTCCATGATAGTGGATAGAGCCTCATCAATAACCTTCTCTCCCAAAGTTGGGATACTAATAGGCAATTCTAGGGACTCCTTCACTTTGGTTGTATCTGCCGCAACCGTGCCTCCAGTTTGAACATTTCTAATAAGCAATTCGTAAATCAATTCCTCCTTGCGCAAATAGCCGGGATGGCGGATTTTGCGAGGGCCATACATGATGAAAGCAATTTGCAAATTTAGAAAAGGAAAAAATCCCAGCGACTGAGAAAATTCTTAGAGTTCGGTATATATTCAATGTTTAGCCATCAAAAGGGGCTTAATTGAGACCCATTCAACCACACTCTGCTACCACTTGCTCTGGGGTTTATCGTGGATTGCCGAGGTGAAAGAAGGTGCCGGGATGAATGGGTCTAACTACAATGTCCAAATTAATTAAAACTTAAACTGAAGGTTATATTTTCAAAGTTCAAAATTTCACAATTTACAGGAACAAGTAGCAATATTAAACAACTCTAGGAACGACAAAATTGGTGGTATACACAGATCGTGGGCTTCAAGCCCTCGCTTAACTTTTCCTGAGCTCCTTGCTCAAATTTACAAAAGAGCACAAATTTCATACATAGGCAGAACTCCCCTAATACATGGAGCACTTGCTCCATAAATTACAATATCAAGCCTCCCAGAGGCACTTTTACAACATTTGAAAAAGAGCTAACATGCTCTCCATTTTTGAAGCCTACTCAAGGTAACATAACATAAAAATCTAATAATCACTAGCCTTACAAGCCACTATTTACAAATGGAAATCTTATTACACACCTACAGGGCCTTATTGAAAAAGAACAGGTTAAATAAACGGCCCGAGTACAATTTGAATGGAGTCGAAGAATGAGCTCCAAAAATTTTAAACCTATAAGGCGCTTGGCCAACAAAACAGGGGCTAAACCAAACTACTGAGGTAGCACGCATGGAAATCACTTTAATACATTGCAGAAACAAAAGCATGGCATCTCAAACCAAGATGAAGGAGAGCTCAAGAGGGTATATCACTCTCTATCCCTGATTTACAGTTAAAGATTTTATGAAGTTATTACATCAGCCGTCAGAAGTAACATAATCAGAAAAGTAGGTTACATAGTTGATGATTCGGACCTTTCCGTCAGGTTAAACTGCGGATCTAGCAAGAAAGAAAGAAAGAAAGATGTTATGTGGCCATTACCTTGTAGAAGTTCTACCAGATGACGAAGAGGCCTCCTGCCTCCTGCTTGACACACACACACAGTAAGATGACGATCAATTGGCCAAGAGATATGAAAATCTGCAGTTTATAAACCCTCAGGGAAGGTTCGAGATCATTCATGAATAATCAAGACACACCCACAGAATTTTATTGGTTGAGTTCAAAAGTGACACTCAGAATCGGAAAAGAAGCCAGTGATAGGTGGAAAATTAATTGCAGAAATTATTGATTGGTTGGATTCAAAACTGGCGGAAAGAAAAGATACATATTGCCAACCCAAATATAAATGAACATCAATTAGGAAAAAACTTATGAATACAAAACTTCTTTAAATCAGAAGTTCTTTTACTTTGCACCAGGGTGCATGATCATAGTTTTTAGTAGTGACATCTGTGGAAGAATGTCCAAACTTCTTGATGAATGGCAAACAAAGCAAGTAGAAGTGCAGTCAGTTCAGGAAACTTCACAACAACAAAATAATATCATATTTTAGTGGTGACATCTTCTGAGTAAATTTCTAAGTTGGAGTAGTTTCAATTTCACAGTTTCTCCAGTAGAGGAGTTCTTTTAGGTGCTAGATTTAAATGCACGTTGTTGGGGTGTACCTCCTGGTACAGACCTCTCCCCATCAAATGTCCTTCCTAGGGCTGACACAGAATAATTTTGTATTTATAAAAAATAGACCTTATTCTTCTGATTACCATTGTAAGTGGGCTTTTGCCACTGAGTTCTTGTCGGCACTTGCAAAATGACCTGATGATATTATTTATGTTATTAATCTGAAATCATCACCTGCCTTACAAATAAGGTGGCCATTGAGGTCCAGGACTATAAAACAATAAATATTACATTAAGATACTACCTTTAAAAACACTGAAGGCAACCAATCAAATTGACAACCATACTCACAAGCACGTGAGGATTGGTAGTCCTGTCCTCAAAACCCGAGGGATGTCCCTACTGATACAAATTGCCATCTTGCTTAAAAAATTATCACCAAAGGGTATTTTAAATCACAATAAATTGATGGTTGATGAAAGGAAAATGACTTAGCAAAATTTATTTATTTAAAATCGCATCAAGGGGACTCTGAAAACATGACTGTGCAATTACTTCCATATAATCAACTCCCTTATTGCAGTGGGTTAGCTCCATTCTACTGGAAACAGGCAAATAAAGAAAAATTACGATGATGATTTTTATATTACAATTTATATGGTAACATTACCTGCTCCCAAATGCTGAAAAGTGCTGTTTTAAATTAAATTATTGTAGATATGAGACTGCCTCATAAAATTCCTGCAAGAGAAATTAGTTCATTTAAGACATGATAACGAAAATAAAATTGATTTTGTCTCATCACCTAGGCTGAAACTCCTGTTGGAGTGAGAGCTTGGAATGGACACATCCTCTCTGACAGAGAACCAAAATGAGAATGCCAAACGCTAATTTAGTGTCTTAGGATATAATCCCCCATCCCACCTTTTATTAGTCCCTCTTCCAGAACAAAGGAACCAAATGACCAGTCACGTGCAGAATTTCGACAAAGCAGCAATCACTTTACAAAGGTAAAATTAAGTATATCCTCCTAATTCAATACATCATTAGATGGAGTAATCAAATTCAAACATATTTTGACTCATTTCAGCCATTTTCAGTGAAAAAGTAATTTACATAATACAAGCTAAAATGTGCCAAAAAACATAATGAAGGAACAAACGGAAAAACAAAAGAGAGGCATGATGGAAATAAAAATATACAATATTTACATCATGATATGGAGCAATAAACAACTTGCTGCAATAAAATTCAGTGAAAACAGGGGTTAATACAAAACATAATTGAATCTAAAAACTGTGTTAACCTAAGAAGAAAAGAAATGAAAACAAATGATACAGTTGGAAATGAACAATAAGTGCACATGGCAAGGTTGCAGAGCTCTTAGTCTACAAAATTTTGGTTCTATAACAATTCAAAACAGGATGAAATCACTGTGTCGAAAATTCAGTAAAAGTAAAAGAGCAGTAATCACATTTTCTTAGATGAGAGTGGAAAATTCTCACACCCTCTCACATTCACCAGAACACCACAAGAAGGGTTCTTTCTAGCATCATTTCCACACTCTCTGATACTGACCAGAACATCAGTAACAAAGGTTTTCCTGGTGCCAGAAAGATGTGAGAAATAAAGGGCCAGGCTCCTTCCATATGTTGTTTAAACAGTTCCCTTCTATATTTTAATGCAGAGTACAAATACTCGGTTTTCTTTTTAATAATGATAATAAAAAACTGGTACAGTTTACAGCAAGTTATTTAAAATTAAATTTGAGTATGATCCTAAATATTTGATAATTAATTTAATATACCATACTATATTAATTGGAATCTGTATACTAAAAAGATTTCCTAGAAACAGCTTTGTCCAGTACATCTGTCCATTCTACTGGACAGATTTGCTTCATTTTTGTTTTATTCTCTCTGGAATTACCTGTTGGTGAATCATCAAGCATTTTTAGGTCTCTAAGTTCAGTAAACTTTGATTAATCATACATTGAAATCATTATCACTCTAATAATTGCAGGTGAAGGTTTACCCTAGCCTGCAATACATCTAAGCTGATTGCACATAGTTAAGGAGCAAAATCTTAATGTAAAGATTTTGAACCAAAACGATTAGAAATGATGGCGTCTAAAGGCAAACCTGCAATTACAACCAATCTTGGTCACATATGACCGAATACTATCTAGAGAGAAATACAGTTTGAGAAAGATGCACCTAACACTCCTAGGGGTGGTGTGGGGAGGGAGTGATATGTAAAAATAATTGGAAACGACTAATATTAGTGTCAAATCTATGCAGTTCAGCATCAGTGGGATGAAATGTGACACTCTGGATGTCATTTGTCAAAGTTCAGCGTCCATCAGCATGCGGATCAGAAGAGGCGAGAAAGGAAATGTCAAAAATGACTGAGATTAGTAATGAATTCACAGATTTGGGTTTGATACTGGCCGTGCGGTTAGGAGCACCCAGCTGTGAGCTTGTATTCGGAAGATAGTGGGTTCAAACTCCAGTGTCTGCAGCCCTGAAGATGGTTTTCTGTGATTTTTATACCAGGTAAATGCTTGGGCTGTATCTTAATTAAGGCCATGGCCGCTTCCTACCCACTCCTAGCCCGTTCCTGTAACATCATTGCCATAAGACTTATCTGTGTTAGTGCAACATAAAGCAGCCTGTAAAAAAAAAGATATAGTAACTGAAATGATCAACTGCTTCCCAGACAATCTGGGTTGCCATCATCACCATAAGACTTATCTGTGTTGGTGCGACTTAAAACAAATTTTTCTAAAGGTTTGTAAAATATCAGTCAATGTCACAATAAAGAAATTCACAAAAGTTTACTTCACACATAATTCACAGGTAATACAAATCCTAAGAGTAAACATTCCAAAAAGTAACTGGGCAGAGCATGGAGCATTTTCATATTAAGACAGGTTATTGGACCTATTTATAATGAATGCTGTGGAACAGCACTGGTCCTGTAGTATATTATTAAAAGCATTTTATATGTAAACAAAATATGAATATTGTGCTTCAGTTGCTCAATATGTTTAAAATATTAGGTACTGTATAAAGAAAAAGTTAATGTAAAATAGCCACTCTGCGGTCTAGGGATAGCATGCCTGCCACTCACCCGGAGGTCCTGAGTTCAATTCCTGGCCAGACCAGGGACTTTTACCTGGATCTGAAGGCTGGTTCCAGATCCACTCAGCGTATAACTGAGGAGCTATCTGATGGTGAGATGGTAACCCCTGTCTAGAAAGCCTGAGCGGATTCATTGCACTGACCATGTGTCACCTCACAATCTGCAGGCCTTTGGGCTGAGCAGTGTTTGCTTGGTAGGGCAAGGCCTATAAAGGCTGTAGTGCCATGGGGTTTGTTGTGATTTTTATATAAGTAATTAATTAAATAAATAAGTATTTATTAACTAAATTATTTATAACTAACTAAACTAAAAGTATGACAAAACACACTATTTAAATCAATATTATGGGCCTATATGAATTTAACAAGAGTCATCGACTTACACTGGAAGAATATAAAGGAGAAGGTAATTTAATTGTTAGGTGCTTAGTAATTTAGTTACAACATAAGATATCCTAAACAGCTTTTTTGAAAGTGTTTGTACTTTAATATTTTTGAGAAATTTGTTCCATTTACGTGATGCAAAAATTGTGAAGGAGTTGGTGAACGTGGTGGTTCTGTGGGTCAGCATGCAAGAAGGGTGGCGTTACATACTTGAGTATTTCTGCCATTGTGTGAGAAGTAATTCAAGGAATTTCTCAGATAGGTGGGTTGTGAATAATTCAGTATTTTATGAAGGATATTTAGGGTGTGGTAAGTACAGTGCATGTTTAGATGTGGCCAAGATAGGTGAATAAATGATGGCAATACATGGTCGAAGTACATCATTTTGTAGATATATCATCCACATGTGCTCTGTCCTTGTAGTTGATTTTATAAGCTAGCTTCTGTGTCCATGTACACAATATCACAATTATCAAAATGAGGAAATACATATGTATTTTGAAAACTGTTCATTTTACTTTCTCCAGAAAAATATATTTTTGCATTTTGGAGAGTGAAGAGAAGAAAATACTCATTTTATTTTATCTGAAACATGAGCAGTCCAGGTTTTTTTTAAATTCATGTTAATGCCAAGTCAATTCCCTGTGGATTTAAGTGGTATTCTACTACCACAAATGATGTGATGAAGTATCACTTGGTTAACTTTTGAGAAGAGCTTGAAATATTATATTGCTTGAGATTTTTTTGCTATTTGCTTTACGTTGCACTGATACAGATAGGCCTAGGGGTGGGAAGGAAGCAGCCTATAGCATTAATTAAGGTACAGCCCCAACATTTGCCTGGTGTGAAAATGAGAAACCACGGAAAATCATATTCAGGGCTGCAGACAGTGGGGTTAGAACCCACTATCTTCCAGATCAAACTCACAACTGCAAGACCCTAACCGCATGGCCACCTTGCCCAGTGCTTGAGATTTAGTAGGGTTAATTTTAAGATTGCACAGTGAAAACCATGGTACTATGGACATACGAGCCAATAGATGTGGATGCAGGAAAGAGCCCAGTGGTATGGCACTCGCTCAGAGTAAGCCATGATGATGTGCTCTGACCATCAGAAATACACTGCCATTGGTCATGAAGGTAGGAATATATCCACAATAAGGCACTGTCTGAAAAATGAAGTGAATAGAGTTTAGACAGTAAGATGTCAAAGTCTACAGTATCAAATGCTTTTCTTATGTGCAGCAGTACAAGAATTGCTGTTTGTCTATTGTCCAGCACCTCAAGTATGTCAATAGTAACATTTACCATAGCAGTGGTAGTAATGTGTCCTGGTCTGAGGCCTGTCTAGAGGATCTAATAGATTATAGCTGTTCAAGTGATTGGTTATTTATACATTAACAGTGTATTCAATTACCGTCAAACGGGATGATTTCGGACGGTTTTGGGGTTATTTTCATCTTAACTCACAAATGGAATCTTAAATTGTATTGTTTATCATCCTAATAATGAGGAATATATCCAATTAATGCACTACCCTACAAACGAAAAATATATGCCAACGCAGGTTTTCCTGAGAAAACAAAAAGTAGTGTCCGAATTCACCCCATACTTCGGGGTGATTTCGGACGCACATGCACTTTAAACCGTTGTCCGAAGTTTCAAAACCGTATTAGGTGTTTTCGGACATAAATAGTCGTTTATTTTAATTCTTCGTTCTTTTTTGCTTTAGTTTCGTGATATTTAAAGTGTTCTGAGGGTGTCCAAAATATGATTAGCTGGTTAAAATCATTGTAATGATAAATGTAATGTGTTACTGATCGATCTATTTTTCTGAGATGGTAAATGTAAAGTTTTCCGGTCTAAATTGAAATATTAATAGTTATAAACTGTACAGAGATCCCACTGAGAAATCTTAATAAATTTTCTTACAAACGATACAAATCTTAGAGAAAAAAAAGGTTGATACAATGAACACGTAGTTGTCACGGCCTATAAATCAAAAATAAGTTTTCTTTGAAAATAAACATTCCTCTCTTCTCAACTTGGACTGAAAGTATTTTCGAAATTTGTTCTTTAGCTATTGCATCCTCAGCAGGGATGTTAGGGAACCCAAATACTTTTCTGCTGTTTTTATATGGGCGCAAGTATTTGATATTGACATCCCTTGAACAAATATTTCAGGCCAGGCCACAATACTGCACGTATGCTCTTTGTTCCTCAACTTGTATTTATAATATGCAACAAGGAAAGCCTCTTCTTGCAACACCACAACGTCATTACATTCATTGTGTACTTCATCGCATTCATTTTCACTGCTACAGCCAGCGCCATCTCTTGTTTCTGCACTGCTTTCATCTCGACGGTAGTCACGGCCAAAAATCGACTTCCCAGGAAGGACATGTTATTTTCGGCAGCGGCGGGAAGTAGCAGGTTGTGTTGGGTTGGAGCATGGCCGGAGGGTGACGAACTTCTTTGAGCATTTCCTTCATTTAGCATTGGTTGTCTTCCCATTTTTTGGACGTACATTCCGCACATTATTTTGTAGGGTGGACAAAGGCATACCATAGAAATCAAATGCTTTCCTATAAGACAACTTGCCATTTTTAATATCACGTACAGCTTTTTCTAATAATTTTGGTTCGTAATTACCCCTCGAAGCAGCTTCTTTCTGCCTCTGGTAATTTTTAGGCATTGTCCGAAATCAATCATCCAGACTGCTTTCAATTTTCAGTAAAATGTGCGTAAAACACTATTTTTCACTAAATCACACCAAAATTCCACAGCAATCGTTTATAAACACTTCAGTCAGTTGATCTCACTAAGAACCATAGTTATAATGCATTCCTTCCGGCCGCGACAATCGAAAGAATCCACTTAATGATAATGCATGAACTTTCAACAATGCCATTGCACATGGGAAGTTTTCCAAAGTATGAAGTCGATTCGTAATGAAAAGAACAGAATGTGGGAAACATATTCTCAAGGTCAAACTAAAACACGCGCAGAAGTGCAAAGCACCGCCGGCTCGTCGCTATGCGACTAAATACGGCAAATCCACCATACTGTCCGAAACTACCTCCGTGTCCGAAATCGCCCTGTTTGACGGTACCTTAGATAAAGCGGGTCCATACAGATAAATTGGTTGTCAAAGCTTTAAGACCATACTTTTGCTTGATTCCGGATATTAGGAAATGTTTAATGAACTTGACTTGAAAAACATTTGTAATAAAAGATTACCTGAGGACCCTGCCAATTGGCAGGACAAATGCTGATGAACATGATCATGATGATGGTGATACAAGCTTAGCTTAGTAGAATCTACTCCTTCCTCAGTGACATTGATATTCAAATAGCTGACTTTAACTGGTTGAAAATAATAAGCAACATTATGATATATCATGTATAACATCAGGGTGCAGATCTTATCTGACTCATGTTTCTTATGTCATAATGCATGAATTCTTGTATGTCTTTTTTCTTGTCTTGTTTCTTTTGTCTTGTTTTCTTAGTATAAGTAAAAAAAATTGATGAAAGCCATAACACTTCTTTCCAAATCATAAAAAAGTAAAATTAAACTGATATTACTATAAATACTGTATATGTTCAAAAAATTCAGATAAAAGAAAGGAGAATTAAGTGATTATTTACATCTCAGATGTAAAAAAAAAAAAAAAAAAGAGGCATGATGCTCCCTTCAGTATCCCTGTTAGTGAACTAGTGGTATAAAATATTTCCTATAATCATGACCTATATCTAACCTGAGAAGCACTCTGGTCTTGTATGAACACTGTGTTCTAATGTATTATTTGGATTTTCAAAACGATTCATCCAAATATCTAATTCACAGGACGAAATTACTGCTCAACAAAAGACACTTGAGATGCAACCAGAGGAACGTGAAGGAGCGGATCAAGTAGAAAGTGTTCCAGATGAAGCTGAAACTTTACCTGCAGAACCAGTAGTTTATGAAGAAAAAGAGCCTTCTAAACAGGAGGCTGAACAGCCAGCAGGAGCAAAGGAAGCTGAACCTGAAAAAAAGGCTAGTGCTTTTGATATTAAGCAGTATTCAGATGATTCGTTTCAATATAGTGAAGGTGAATATAGTCGAACTACAGCAGAAGATTTTGATTTTGGAGAAGTTGGAACCTGCGAATATGAGCCATATCATGAGCTCATATTTACAGATAGTGCATTAGAGGTACCCTTTGATGAGGAAGTAGAGTCAGTTCAGCTAGATTCAAAAGAAAAGTTATTCATGGATGAATTCCCATCATTATGTATAGTTGGACCTGGGAAACCAGATAAACCAGCTGATGAGAGCAAGGAACCACCACAGGAGCAGGAACCACAAGAGCCTCAAGTCTCAGAAGAAGTTGCTGGAGGTGAAGCAGCAGAAGAACCTCAGGTATCTGAAGAAATTACTGAAGGTGAGGCAGCAGAAGAACCTCAGGTATCTGAAGAAGTAGCTGAAGGTGAGGTAGCAGGAGAACCACAGGCATTTGAAAAAGTTGCTGAAGGTGAAGCAGCAGAAGAACCACAAACGTCTGAAGAAATTACTGAAGGTGAGGCAGCAGAACAACCTCAGGTGTCTGAAGAAATCACTGAAGGTGAGGCAGCAGAAGAACCTCAGATATCTGAAGTTGCTGAACTTGAGACTGCAGAAGAACCTCAGGTATCTGAAGAAGGTGGTGAAGGTGAAACTGCAGAGGAACCTCAGGTATCTGAAGAAGTTACTGAAAGTGAAGCAGCAGAAGAACTCCAGGTATCTGAAGAAGTTGCTGAAGGCAAGGCAGCAGAAGAACCTCAGGTATCTGAAGAAGTTACTGAACAACTTATGTTAGATCTGAAATCAGAAGACCAAGAAGAGGCTGCTGTACTTGAAGAAAAACCAGGAATACCTGCTCCTAAATCTATAGTAGAAGATGTTTCACAGATTTCAGCAAATGCACCACCAGGATATCGAATAGAGAAAGTGACTAGCAGCACATCACCTGTTGCAGCTGAATTTTCTATTATAAGATATAAAGTGGCATACCAAGTAGGGAGTGAAGTGATAACTGCTGTTGAAGAAGAAGTATTAGATGGAGGAGTTATTTCAGAAAAACCTGAGAAAAAGCCTGAAGATACTGAAGGTGTTCCTCCGGAACCAATAATTTATGAGGAAAAGGAAGAAGTGCCACCTACAGAAGGAGAGGGTGAAAGTATTCCTAAAGGAGAAGAAATTACAGAGAAAGGTGATGTAACAGAAGGTCCTGAAGAAGAAGAAGAGGTTGCTGATAAGGACATCACTCAACCATCAGAAGGAGTAGCAGAAGAAATTCCAAAAGGAGAGGAAGAGGCATTAGAAGAACCTGAAGGAAGACCATCTGAAGTAGGTGAGGAAGAAGAAGGTATTGAAGGAAAAGTTGAAGGTGAAACAGCAGAAGAACCTCTGGTATCCAAAGAAGTTGCTGAAGGTGAGGCAGCAGAAGAACCTTGGGTATCTGAAGAAATTACTGAAGGTGAAGCAGCAGAAGAACCTCAGGTATCTGAAGAAATTACTGAAGGTGAAGCAGCAGAAGAACCTCAGGTATCTGAAGAAATTACTGAAGGTGAAGCAGCAGAAGAACCTCAGGTATCTGAAGAAATTACTGAAGGTGAAGCAGCAGAAGAACCTCAGGTATCTGAAGAAATTACTGAAGGTGAGACAGCAGAAGAACCTCAGATATCTGAAGAAGTTGCTGAACTTATGACTGCAGAAGAACCTCAGGTATCTGAAGAAGCTGCTGAAGGTGAGGCAGCAGAAGAACCCCAAGTATTGGAAGAAGTTGGTGAAGGTGAGGCAGCAGAAAAACCTCAGGTATCTGAAGAAGTTGCTGAAGGTGAGGCAGCAGGAGAACTACAGGCATCTGAAAAGGTTGCTGAAGGTGAGGCAGCAGAAGAACCACAAACATCTGAAGAAATTACTGAAGGTGAGGCAGCAGAACCTCAGGTATCTGAAGAAATTACTGAAGGTGAGGCAGCAGAAGAACCTCAGATATCTGAAGAAGTTGCTGAACTTGAGCCTGCAAAAGAACCTCAGGTATCTGAAGAAGCTGCTGAAGGTGAGGCAGCAGAAGAACCCCAGGTATTGAAAGAAGTTGATGAAGGTGAGACTGCAGAAAAACCTCAGATATCAGAAGAAGGTGCTGGAGGTGAGACTGCAGAGGAACCTCAGGCATCTGAAGAAGTTACTGAAGGTGAAGCAGCAGAAGAACTCCAGGTATCTGAAGAAGTTACTGAAGGTGAGGCAGCAGAAGAACCCCAGGTATTTGAAGAAGTTGCTGAAGGTGAGGCAGCAGAAGAACCCCAAGTATCTAAAGAAGGTACTGAAGGTGAGGCAGCAGAAGAACCCCAGGTACCTAAAGAAGGTATTGAAGGTGAGGCAGCAGGAGAACCACAAATATCGGCAGAAGTTACTGAAGGTGAGATGGAGGAAGAAGTTCAAATATCTGCAGACATTACTGAGGGTGAAACAATGGAGGAGCCTGAAATATCCGAGGAAATTACTGAAAGTGAAACTATAGGAGAGCCTCAGGTATCTGAGGAAGTTGCTGAAGGTAAGGCAGCAGAAGAACCTCAGGTATCTGAAGAAGCTGCTGAAGGTGAGGCAGCAGAAGAACCCCAGGTATTTGAAGAAGTTACTGAAGGTGAATTAGTAGAAGAGCCTCAGATTACAGAAGAAGTTACTAGGGAAGAGGTTGTGGAAGAGCCTGAGGTATCTGAAGAAGTTACTGAAGTTGAGGCAGCAGAAGAACCCAAGGTATCTGAAGAAGTTGCTGAAAGTGAGGCAGCAGGAGAACCGCAGATATCAGCAGAAGTTACTGAAGGTGAGATGGAGGAAGTAGTTCAAATATCTGCAGACATCACTGAGGGTGAAGCAATGGAGGAGCCTGAAATATCTGAGCAAATTACTGAAGGTGAAACTATAGAAGAGCCTCAGGTATCTGAGGAAGTTGCTGAAGTCAAGGCAGCAGAAGAACCTCAGATATCTGAAGAGGTTACTGAAGGTAAGGCAGCGGAAGAACCTCAGATATCAGCAGAAATTACTGAAGGTGAGATGGAGGAAGAAGTTCAAATATCTGCAGACATCACAGAGGATAAAACAATGGAGGAGCCTGAAGTATTTGAGGAGATTACTGAAGGTGAAACTATAGAAGAGTCTCAGTATTCTCAGGAAGTTGCTGAAGCCAAGGCAGCAGAAGAACCTCAGATATCTGAAGAGGTTACTGAAGCTGAAGAGCCACAGATAACAGAAGAAGTCACTGTAGTTGAGAGAGTAGAAGAAGAATTAATTGAGGTAGAAGCAGTGGAAGAACCTGTGATAACTGAAGAGGTTACTAGGGATGAAGTAGTAGAAGAACCTGTGGAATCTGATGAAGCTCCTGAGGAAGATATTCCTCATGTTGAAGAGTTACCTGCTGGTGAACCGATACAACTGAAGGAGAAAATCTCAGCTCCACCTGAAGGTATTTTTAAAGTTATCACTTTTCTCTGGTAGTTGTACAGAATGAAATAGGTACAGGGAGAGGGAGAGGAAGAGAGGGAGAGAGAGAGAGAGAGAGTAAATGTGTGTGGAGTGTTGTTTGGATCATTAAGGGAAAAGAGACAGATATGTCACAGCCTCCAGGCTACAGTATGTTATTATAATCATTTCATTTCCAAGTAATTATTTTTAACCTCTGTTTAACATATCAGTATTCAGGAGGTAGTGGGTTCGAACCCCACTGTCGGCAGCCCTGAAGATGGTTTTCCGTGGTTTCCCATTTTCACACCAGGCAAATGCTGGGGCTGTACCTTAATTAAGGCCACAGCTGCTTCCTTCCTCCTCCTAGCTCCTTCCTGTCCCATCATTGCCATAAGACCTATCTGTGTTGGTGTGACCTAAAGCCAATAACAAAAATGTTTAACATATTCATCCTCAACTTTCCTCATTTATTCTTATCCTGCAAACAATACTTCCCTCTCAAATGGGAATTACCAGGTATTTGAAAATGCTTCCAATTCACTTGTGTTAATGTCATTAATGTCACCAGATTGTGATCTTTTTGTTATGTGTTAAGTACAGTATTTTTTTAAATTATTCAGTCCATCCTATCACCTTCAGTATTCATCCATAGCATCATTTCACAGTTTATATTATCTTTCCTTCTATGCCAGTCCTTACCCATTTTTCACATATATACAATTCCACTTTCAATTATACATCACCTTCCGAAACTACTCTCTAATACTTCTAATGTAAGTAATGGAAAGGAAAAAAACAAGGAAGTTTCAAATCAGATCTTATATAGAAAGGAATATGAAAAGGAACACATAATATTTTAAACACAATAACAAGTCTGTGTGGGAAGGGGGAACAATAGAAAAAGAAAACAAGGATAAACATGAAAACATGAAAGGACAGGGATAATCCTCACATCTTCAAACCCTGGCTCCTCTACATCCATTTTTATCAGCCCCTGACAAGCTCATTTCTACCTTCGAACTTCATCGGAAGGGTAGACATCAACACTCATTGAGAAGCAATGTCACTGATCTTCAGTCTTGATATGGGAAGAAAGCTGGATAAACAAAGGAAAGGGAAAACTTATAAGTTAAAGATAAATACAGGTGGGAAACTATAGGAACACAGCAGTTCAATATAAGAAGTTCCATATTGTATCATATAATGGGATAAACACCATGCCAGGTCAGAGTGGAATGAGGAAGCAGTAGAAATAGGGCAAATATGAAAACACAGAACTGCAATTGATGACAAAAACACATCTATTTGAACTGTGTTTCCTATTTTGTGTTCCTTTTCATGTTCCTATCTCTTCTTCTTCTTCTTTTATGACTGCATAGGACCACTTTAGTCAGTCCATCGTTCAGGTCTCTTTGAAGGGACTGTTCAGGCTTTGTGGTCCTCCCAGTACTTCTTCAGATGCTCCGATCTCCATGCCCTTTCCTCAGTTGAAAATATGCGTGTTCTTGGTTTGTTTTATGTAAGGGTAAAGCTGAGGTTTGTATTCTTGAGTTTTGTATTTTAATTTTATTTTATTTGTGATGTCTTCTGTTGTAAGGCCTATTTCCTTCAGATCCATTTACATCCTGTTGTGGTATTTTTTGAGACAAGATTTTGTTGTACTAATTGTTTAAGAAATCTTGAATCCTGCATCCTCATGATATGTCCAAAGAATCCCAGTCTCCTCTTACGCACAGTATCTGTAATGGGTCTAGCTCTTTGTACACAACTTTGTAAAGTATTATCTGCCACTGTCCATCTTTCTAATATTTTTTGTTGATGTAGGTTCTTCCAATCCTCCTTTCAATTTTCTGAAGTCTGTCAGTCTTTGATTGTTTATTCTGGTGATTACTTACTACTATATACAGTATAATATCATTTGCAAAAAGGCTTATTTGTGATTCCAGTTATATACAGGGTTATTCTCCTAATATGTTATACCAAAATAGATTTTCAATCCATTGAAGATGTCAATATGCTGTTTATGTATTCCTAAATGGTATTAAGGTGTTTGTAAAACATTGTACTGAGTTTTCCTGTTGGAATATTATTAATGGAGGTATCAACATATTACAGTAATTTCTGACACTAGCTGAAAATTGTTCATTATTATGACTTCAGACATACAATTCATTCATCTTCTCCTTGTGCTATCTTCATAAAATATTGGTGATCATCATGGCAATCTTTGTAATTATTTCACACATTGGCCAGCTATGTTTTGAGATAACAAATCAGAATCACTTTATTTGCAAATGAGGTGCCTATCTTGATGGCAAATGATACACAAAAATACGTTATTATCAAGCATTAAATTTTAAATTAAGAAGAGAAGAAGAGATTTTCCTAAAATACTGTATTATACAATTTACATTAATAATTTTTCTATAACACACAGCTCATCTTTAATAAATTGATATTATTTACAAAATTCTACTCATAATATCTTCTTTACTTACACATAAAATCAACTTATATACAGTATGTGGAATTACTTCAAATAATACTATACAACTGCTATAAGAATTAAATTTACACTGCAATTTTTTTTAAACCCATTTTGGTACCTATCGTGCATAATGATCTGTGCATCTTAACTAGAGCACCATTTGCCACTGCTTTTAAGATTTCCTGAAGGGCCTTCACAGCTACCGCAGCAGTCCCAGGGCCCTTGAAGTCCCCACTGTACTTCACCCCTTCAGGCAGTCCTCTACTTCAGCTGTCCAATCTTCATGGATCAGGGGATGAAATTAATTTATTCACAAAAATTCTTTATTTACAAGTCCTATGCCTTGTAATATTTCATTTCTTTTCTTTGTTGCTGTTTATTCATTTTTGAATATCTGTACAGATTTTGGAAAAGGATCAAACACTTCCCATGGTAAACTGTTCCATTCCTTCACGCCCTTCCCAATGAATGAAAATTTACCCCAATTGCTTCTGCTAAAATCCCTTCTAATTTTATACTTGTGATCAGCCCTGCCGATGTAATTATTCTCCCTTCTCTTACTTAAAGGTCTCCACCGAAGTTTCTTTAGCATTTCTGATACACTACTTTTTCTCCTGAATTCCCCTGTTACAAATCTTGATGCTTTCCTCTGCACACCATCTATTTCTTTTATTAGGTATTCCTGGTGAGGATCCCAAACACTGTTTGCATATTCCAAGAATGGACAAACCATACTTAAGTAACTTTTCTCTTTTACTTTTTTGTTGGTTACAAGACATATAACGAACTGTATGCTTTCCCTACAATGTCATCAACATGACCCTTCCAGTGCAAATTACTTTCAAATCTCACACCTAAGTATTTGCACTTGCCATCTTTTGCGACAATTACCTCATCCAAAGTATATTTAAATTCAGTTTTTATGCTCCTGTTTGTAAATGTTGTAACAGTTGATTTGCCTCCATTAACTTTCATATTTTTCTCTTCAACCTGTTGTTGGATACTGTCAAGGTCCCTTTGTAATTCTGAACAATCCTCAATGTTATTTATTTCCCTATATACAATTATGTAATCTGAATACAATCTTATTTTTGATGTTACATTGTCCCATAAATTGTTTGCGTGTATTAAGAAAAGTAATGGACCAATTATACTACCCCGTGGAATTCCCTTCCAAACTTTCTCTTCCTGTGATACTTGATTTCCTACTTTAACTGTCTGAACTCTTGATTTAGAAATGTTTTTATCTAATGTATAACCCATATGTCCAATCCTATTCCCTCCAGTTTCTTTAATAATGTTCCATGTTCCACTCTGTCAAATGCTTTGGAGAGGTCTATGACTACGGAATCCCACTAGTTGTGCCTCACAAAAAAATTTCTTTCTCGACACAGGCTCTCATGAACCAATTTTTATCTTTACATACCCCTCTAACGTACTTTGCAATTAAACTCACCAGTATTTTACAAATTACACGGGTGAGGCTGACTGGCCTATAGTTCACAGGTTTCCTTTTATCACCCTTTCCTTTATAAATTTTTATTACTATAATATTGTCATTAATGCTTTCACGGCCCATACTTAAAGACATGATACTGTATAGGCTTTTGGGCTATGCCGTGTCAAGAAAATAAGGTGAAATTCTTAACGTTTTGTAGGGAACTGTGCTCTGCGTCCTCAGAAGAAATCGCAACTGTCCCTGAGAAAGGCTTCTTAAACAATGAAACTTTTTAATTTGAACGTTATAATAGAAGTGGAAAATGGTACATTCATTCATCACCAGATGGCCCCCAGGATGTGGCAATGCTAGCGTTCTAAGCGGAAGCTGACCGAACCATCACAATCAGTCTAAGCGCTTCACATAGCGTGTTTGCGTAACACATGACATTGGCAGATTACTATAGATTCCTTCCATTCCTTTGGTGTTATTCTAATATTTATGATTAGTCAAACAGAAATTTTAAATAAGACACTACGTACCACCCCATTGTCTTTAATACCTCCCCAGTAATTTGATCACTTCCTGTTGCATTAATACAGTAATACTGTACTTCAATTTGCATTTCTAGCAGGGTGTGAGCCAGTTCATATCTTACCTTATCAGATGGTATTCGCTGGCACAAGCTCTTTCCTTGTTGTGATCTCTACCACACAATTCTACTCTACATTACTCTACAGTATGTACAAGCATTTATCATAAATAAAATATGTGATGTATCTTCTGGTTTTGCAATGTGTTTATTATAAACAAACTAAAGACAGGATAGGGAAATACCATACATGTGAATTGAAAAATGGAAATAACACAGGGAAATTGAACAGCTCCTTTTAGAAAAGTGAATGATTGAGGTCAAAGTTAGACTTCTTTAGTAATGACTGGGCACAGAAACATAAAATGCTATCATCTGTTTTATATTATAATACTGATGGGAGTTTTGCATTTGGAGATGTTGTAGGCAACAATAAAATTATCTTTATGTAGTAAAGCCATTAGGCTGATTGTCTGCTTTCAGTCAATTGTTGGTTGACTAAAAGTGGAATTATCACAAAAATAATTGATACAAATGAATTGCAAGATATTTGCAAAGGACCTCCTTAATTAACGACCCTCACTTTAATGTTTCTATTTTATTGCGTGTTCAAACGGCAATACACATTTGCAGTCCTTTCTCAAGAGCTGATACCACACACCAAAGAGTTTCTCTCAGTATTATAGCGCATGCTGCGATGATACCAACAACACCATAAACACAATGCAAATATAAAGAATACATCACATTGTATTTACAAGACATGCTTGTACTATTGTAAAGTACAAGTTAGGAGGCTGAGATCATAGCAAGGAAACAGGTTGCGCCAGTGAACACCATCTGATACGATGAGAGCAGGCACTGGTCTACTCCTACTTACTCCTACTAGAAATGAAGTACACTGGCAGGAAAAAATATCCAAACACCATGGAATAAGGAATGTAGAATATGGAAATTTTGGCAATATATTTGTCATGGTAACATATTTAATTGATTAAAGGTACAAGACTACAGGTTAATATCCATGCGAGAAAAGCCATCACAAATGTGCCATGCTGGTCTATTAATAACCGGTGTAATATCCTGACTATTGAATGCAGGCATGCAAACGTGCAGGCATTGTGTCATACAGGTGCTGGATGTCAGCTTGTGGGATGGAGTTCCATGCATGTTGCACTTGCTTGGTCAATACAGGGACGGTTAATGCCGGTTGTGTATTACGCTGGAGTTATCGTCCAATGATGTACCATTCGTGCTCAACTGGGGACAGATCAGGGGATCGAGCAGGCCAAGGCAACATGTCGACAATCTGTAGAGCACCATTGGGTTACAACAGCAGCATGGGGGCATGCCTTATCCTGTTGGAAAATAACCCCGGGAATGCAGCACAAAAGGTTGAATATTTCTAATGAATGACCAGTAGACTAAAAGGTGGTTCAATATGAAGCCAAGACTTCCTACTGCTAGAGCAATGCCAAAAATACATAATCCAGTGATACCCATCAGATCTATCATAAATTACTAGTCCAGCTAGTGTCTCAATATGTTCACAAATTTCTTTGAACACATTTCAAATTTGGCAACAATAAATCTATAAAGAAGGGCCTTCATGGCTCATATGGCAGCACATTGGCCTCTCACCGCTGGATACCATGGTTCAAATACTGGTCACTCCATGTGAGATTTGTGCTGGACAAAGTGGAGGCAGGACAGTTTTTTTCTCTGGGTACTCCGGTTTTCCCTGTCGCCTTTCATTCCAGCAACACTCCATTATCATTTCATAGCATTTATCAGTCATTAATAAATCACTTTGGGAGTGGCAACCCCATTGTAATAATAGCCTATGTATGTTTCATTTATTACATCCTTAACCCAGTCAAAGTTTGGAAAATAGGTTGTAGGTTTTGAAATCTATAAAGAACTCTGTCGAATTCTGTAACACTACTAAAAATTTAGAGTTAAATTCCAATCGCAGAATACACTCATTTGATGTTAAAAATATTATCCTAGTATTCTAATAAAAGAAACCATTGACATTATTAAAGAGAATTTGGGCCAATTTAGCCACTTGAGCCTTCAAGAAATAAATTAATTTTTAATCGTCCTAGACTTTGTCTTAAATAATAATAATTTAATGTTAAACAACAAAGTCTACCAACAAAAGGATATTCCGATGGGTGCCCCAGAATTGGGCGTCTTATTACAAGTGATTACTTTCATTTTGACCAAATTGAAATTTAATTATTAAATGTTAAGCAATTAATTTATTGAAACCACCTATTCATTACTTGTAAAGTCTTTTATTGTCATTACATTAAGTTTAAGTGTGGTACATGTTTCGCCTGTCATTGCAGGCATCGTCAGCCATGAATTCTAACTCCAAGTCAGAGCTCTGAGTGGATGCTTACTAGGATTATTCTAAAACAATATTTTCTATAACAATTTGCACTGGAGTACAAGAACATTAGGTCATATTGGAGTGAACAAGCTGTTCTAATTTAAAAGTTCAAATGTGACATCCAACATAAGTTCACATCCAATGGAAATAATATTAACTGTCAACTCTCATGTCCCAGTAATGAAAACGGCATGATACGAGTGGGATTTAAAACATCTGTACATTTTTGCAGTCTATTAGGAGATTAAATTGTATTAGAACTATTCTTAAAAACTATTTATTTTACACAATTTACACTAATATATACAACATCTGGTACAATTTGGAAATGAACTTGCTGATCCCATCATAAAGCTTCAAAGGGACGTCCTACTTTTATGTCCACGTCATATGGGGATAATACAAAATATCAACACACATAATGCTGATGCTGGAATGGCAGTTGTAGTCTATTGGATCATAATATTTAAACATTTCTTTTTATATTAGTGGGAGATCACACACATTTAGTTTATATGGTTTTGGGATGGCTTAAATATTTTATAGTAACATCACTTCCTTGAAGAATGAGAATCACCATTAAAGTGGAGTGCCGGCTGGATGGCAAGAATGCTGGTAGAGAGCTTGATTGAGTTTCATTGAATAATGGATTATTTCATCTCCGTATAAACAAGTTGTATGTTGTTTATGTTGTGAAGCTTTTGAAGTTATTCCGTGTAAGCCTGAAGAGGATTTAAACTGGATTTTGGATGTAAGTGTGCGTCTAGTGAGCGTGTTGAAATCTGTGGAATAAAACAAAAAGGTGTGTGAGTGCTATATTAGGATGGTTTATTAGTGGATTTAATATTCTTGACACTTACCCTTTAGACGTTAGGAGGAAGTCTGGTTGTGTAGCTTGTGTGAGGTGGTCTGAACAGTTGCTTTATGTCTGCTTCTGGTATTGTAGGGGTGTGTCATTTGTTTTTTTGTTTTTTGTTTTTTTTGCTATGGGCTTTACGTCGCACCGACACAGATAGGTCTTATGGTGATGATGGGATAGGAAAGGACCAGGAGTTGGAAGGAAGCGGCCATGGCCTTAATTAAGGTACAGCCCCAGCATTTTCCTGGTGTGAAAATGGGAAACCACGGAAAACCATTTTCAGGGCTGCCGATAGTGGGATTCGAACCTACTCTCTCCCGGATGCAAGCTTACAGCCGCGCGCCTCTACGCGCATGTGTCATTGTTGGCCAGGAGTGTGTTGGAAGGAGTGGGTTTGGCGGGGCGTTAAGATCGCTACTGGTGCAAGTGGGGGAAGGGGTGTGGCTCAACAAGGGGGCAATGGCTGCTGTTGATATATGGGTATTAGTGTTGGATTTATAGTTGAAGATTTAAAAAAAAAAATTACTGTTTATGTTAAGAGATGACAATGTTAGGAATTTGTTCCATGACCGGGCTCTTTGTTTCTACGATGTCATTTAGATTTTTATTCTTATTGAAGTGTTGGTCTAAAAAGATGTAGGTATTTTCAAATTCAGTCATTAGACTACCTTTACTAATGATCTTTAAGATTTAAAGGTCCTGGTCTATGGTAGTGAAGTTATGCCCCGTTTCTTTCATATGAATACTCATAGCGGAGTGTTTGTTGGGCTTGGATGTGTTGTAATGTTCTAAATATGTTGTATGAAAACTGCGTCCGGTTGACAAGAAAATTCACATTGGGCACATTTGAGTCTATAAATTCCAGAATTGGAGTATCGGTCATGTGTTGAATTTACTGTATGGGAGTTAAAGAATATATTTCTGTTACTATTATGGGTTTTTAATGCAAATTGATGTCCTGTTTCTTGATTGAGTTGGTGATCTGATATAGAGCCGGATTTGTGAAAGTAAAAGTAGCAAAAATGCTTTTTTTTTTAATTTTTTTAGGGGTTAGGTTAGTAGCAGTTTTTAATTTGACTTTGTTTATAATTTTATTAACCGTGTTTGATTTGTAGCCATTAAGTTTAGCCAGTTCTTTAATATATTGTAGTTCTTTTTTTCGGTTGTCACTGGAAAGAGGAATTTTGAACGCTCTATGGGTTAAGGTGTAGAAGGTTGCTAATTTGTGAGAATGTGGGTGCACAGATTCATTTCTTATAGTCAGAGGGGCAAAAGTGGGTTTTCTATAGATTTGAAATTTGAATTTATTATTGGCTCTATTTATGGTTACATCAAGGAAATTTAAAGAGTTGTTGGTTCATCTTCCTTTATGAAGGTAATGTTATTGTCGAGTCCATTAAGAAATTCTAAAATGTTGTTGCTGTTGTTATGCTGTTTATCAATGATGGCAAATGTGTCATCTACAAATCTTATCCAAAGGTGGAGACCATTGATTTTGTTTACAATTTTGTTAGCTTCTAGATTATCCATAAAATTGTTAGCTAGAATGCTCGGGACAGGATCTCCCATTGCTAGTCGTTTTTGATAGTAGATTTTGTTGTTGAAAGTGAAGTAGTTGTTGTTCAAAACAAAGCTCAGTAATTTAATAAAGTCATTTATTTCAAATTTGCTTAAATTGCTGTGTTTGAAAAGGTTCTTTTTGATAATATTTATAGTATCATTTATAGGGATGCTTGAGTACATATTGTTCATGTCATATGAGACCATTATATGGTTAGGTTGTAGTTTAAATTGTGTAAATTATTTGCAGAAGTAAATGGAACTTTTTACATATGCTTCATTGTTGAATTTGAAGTGTTTGTTAAGAAAATAGTGTAAAACTCTTGAGACTTTATATGTGGGACTGTCTCTGCTGTTTATAATAGGGTGCACTGGAATTTTTTTTTATGGATTTTGGATAATGAACTTGCAGTTGGTAGTTTTGGAAAGTTTTTGATGTTCTTGCTCTTGCAAAAGGAAGGATAAATTTTTCAACAAAACCTTTAAGTCACATTGAATTTTTGGTGTGGAGTCTTTGTTTACTATAGTGTAAGTATTATTGGAAAAGAAAAGTTCTGTTTTATTGACGTAGTCGGGCTTGTTTAATAAAACAGTGGTGGATACTTTATCAGGTTTCATAACGGTTATACCATTGTTCCTAATCTTGTTTTTTAAGTTGATTATTTGTTTTTTGAGTACCTGTTTGTGGCTTATTCTTCAATTCATTGACTAAAGAGCGAAGTTTCTTTTTAATTTCAAATCTAACGTCGTTATGTTTGTCGGTAGCGAGTTTATTAATGTTAGATTCAATTTTGGCAGCTGTGGTGATAAGGTCATCTGCTTTGTTGGGATCCAGCCAGTTGAATATCATGCCCTTGTTAAGAAGATCCAATTCTTTGTCTGAGAAACAAGTTTTTGATTTGTTTTAGGGGTGTTGTCTAGTAGTGAAGTATGTCTGTTCATTTTTTGGAGAGGTTTGGTTGATTTCTGTTTAGTTTCTTTTAAAGTAGCTAGTTTTTTGTCTAGTGCTTACATCTACATTACATTTACATTTACCACATGGAAATAAACTAAAATTATTGATAAACTTGAAGGGTTATACCACTGGTCTAGATTTGTAGATGACACCTTTGTAATATTAGATGAAAGAATAACTAACAGTCAGGCCTTTTTAAATCACCTTGACTCTTTTGATCCATATATTAAGTTCACACTTGATTCTGAGTAGATAACAGTTTGAATTTTTTAGACATGAAAGTTACTAGAAATATTAAAAACCTGACGTTTAATATTTTTAGGAAAACAACACAGACCATTACCATGATCAAAAATGATTCCTTACATCCAGGAGCTCATAAAAGAGCCAGTTTCTTTAGAATGATCTACAGAGCATTTAATATTCCTTTTTCTGCTCTGGATCTAAAAAGGAGAAATTTATACCATATACTGTACAGCATATACAGGTAACAGGTAGGGACCCTCTTAGAGGGAAGTGGTGCCCCTGCCTATGTGAGTCCCAGAGCACACTGACTTGGTGTGTAACATCTGGTAAAGGATCCCAGCTCAGGATAACGAGTGAAGACCTCAACGCCAGCAAAAGCGGAGAATATGATTCGGTATGGTGGGGCTGGCGGAAGAGGCAACCCATTCCTCTGGGGATAGTACAGATGGAACCCATTGCCTTGTGGGGTGAGGAGGGATCCTCAAATACTAAGGGAGTAAACCCTGAAAGAAAATCCTCAAATACATTAGGCCTAGCAAACCAGTAAAACAGCTTATTTGTAGTTGCATTCAAAACACATAAGAGCCTCGGAACGCATTTATTCAACTAAATTAAGATACCTGCATGAGCAGACTCATGTCAGGGATGATGGTTTATGGCCTGATGATAGACAGAGTCTTGCAAAAATGCAAAAATCCTGGAGGATACTAACACAGATTGGGACCATCAACTTACTCAGTCTCACAGGAGAATGTGAAGAACTAGTGAACCTGATGGAAAGGAAGAAATTAATGATACTGGGACTGAATGAGAACAAATGGAGAGGGAAAGGAATGAAGAAATTACAAAAACAGTATTCACTGTATTGGCATGGAAATGACAAAGAGATGAGGAACGGTATTGGAAACTAACTTTGGTGCAGGTGTATGCACCTCAAACTGGATGTTGTCAAGAGGATAAGAACCAGTTTCTTGATAATTTGGAAAACAAGGGAGAAGGAAACACCTTGGTGGAATGAAAGAGTGAGAGCAGCAATCAGGAAAAAAAATCTCTTGCAGAAAGAAAGGGATCAGGAAAAAAATAAACTGGATCTTACTAGAGATGAGGCAAAGATCAGAAAGCTTGAACAGTTATACCAAAACAAGAAACTGGACGTTAAAAGACCAGTTACAGAAGAAAAGACCAAGGCATGAAATATATTCACTCAGAAGCTGGAGGAAGACAGCAGAGGCAATAAGAAACTACTGTATAGTGTTATCACATACCATAAAGGCACTTGAAAATGAAAATGGAAACCTGGTTAGGACAGAAAGTGACATGAGAGAAGTCCTGAAGAACCATTTAGACCACCTGCTAAATAGACCAGTTCAAGAACAAAATACAGAACTGGAAATCCAAGCCTACAATGAGGAACCTTCCATCACCTGGACAGAAATTGAGACAGCCTTAAAATCTATGCCTAAAGGAAAATCTTCAGATGCAGATGAAGTGAATGCGGGCATGTTAAAGGCAGGAGGCATCCAGGGTATACAATTGCTGCACAGAGTACTAAATGCCATATGGACAGACAACAAAATACCTGCAGATTGGAGCAAGGGCATTATAATTCCCCTGTTTAAGAAAGACGGAAACCCACCAACTATAGAGGAATAACACTGCTGTTTCGTGGGTTAAAAATTCTAGAGAAAATCATAGAAGGGAGATTGAGAACCATCATTGAACCACAGTTAGAGGAGGAGCAATATGGATTCAGAAGTAACAGATTAACAATGGATCTAATTTTTAACACCCGCATGCTAATGGAAAAGTATTGGGAGAAAGGCAAGAACCTGGTCATTGTATTCCTGGATATAGACAAATACAGTAGAGACAATACACGACACTGAGCGAGATATCGAGGGACAGCTATTGGAGCTCATTCTAGCGGATAGACCTGAACAGTACTTATTCTCTCATAAGAGCACATGTATTTTTGTGTGAAGTTTTTGGTGTTATTTATACGTTTTCAGTGAGATGACATAATTAAATAGTAGCGTGTGTCATTGCTTGATATCTCCTCTCAACATGAGGGGGAAGGTATGAGCTGTGTTTGGCTGCAGTAATTACGAAGTAGAGAAAAATGCGCGGTCATTCTTCAGGTTCCCTTGTGACAAGAACATGTAAGTAATATTGTGTTTGCATATATATTCTTCCAGTGACAGAGATTTTTATAGTACTTCATAATCTTCTGACCTGCTCGACCCATATTTTAACTGGCATAAAATGTAATACACATATTTTATTGTACAGTGCAGCAGTTAACCTTCAATTCCGATGTGTTGTAGGTGTGATCTATGGGTTTTGAAATGTCACAGAAGCGATTTGGATAAGGTGTACAAGAAAGAAGGGACGTTACGCTTATATAAGAATTATAAGATCTGTTCAGATCATTTCCAGGCCAGCGACTTTAAAAATCCTCGACTATACAGCCAAGGGTATATTACATTTTTACTCTAATTGTACGTAAATATTCCTCAAAGCATCACTATCGACAACATTTTCATACTTTTCTTTCTTTAATCCCTCTTCTCAGATTAAAGAAGGAATTTTATAGATTTTCTTTCTGTTAGTAGGCTTCATGTTAAGAGGAAAATTGTCCAGCTTTTAAATGTTAATTCATTGCATCATGTGTGCAAGGAATGTGCCGATATTTTTATTGACAAGTGTCTTAATGTGATCATACAATGTTTTTTAAATGAGAAAAAAGACAAATCCAACCGTAAAAGTTCAGGCAGGAGTGCTAAAGCTAAAAAAGTAATGCATAAATGAAAGATCAAGCCATTTCACAGCAGCCCATTTCATATCTTGTTTATGTGTCTAATTTCAGCCTTTGAATAATAACCTTTTAAATAATTCTTCATTCATTTATCCAGAATTGCTTTAGGAACTTCGAAGTTACAGTAATATCTCAATACCACTTTCTTTCTAGACGTAATTTATTTATCCATTTCCGTATATACATTTCCATTGATATTTGAATTTAGCGCGATTTGTTCAGGTCAAGTCACTAGGAGCGCCACCGTCGAATTGTCTCCCATTTTAGCAAGGCGAAATCCGTAAGTGTCGGGTATTGTCTCTACTGTATTTGATATAGATAAGGCCTATAATAGTGTTATAAGAGATAAGATCTGGGAGTGCCGGAGGAAAAGAAGTGCGCCTGAAATACTGGTAAGGAAAATAATTCAGATGTACAAAGACTATACTAGCTGTGTACATATTGGGGAAAGTTGATCATCATGGTTTGAGACCAAGAGTTCAGCAAGGAATTGCACTGTCTCCACTACTGTTCATCACTGTTATGGACAATATAATGAAGAACATCTAGAAAAAGTTAGGTGAACTGAATGCAGTGGCCTTTGCTGATGGTATCATGATTTGGAATGAAACAGAAGAGTAAGTACAGACCAGACTCAATGTATGGAAATCCCATATCCGGGAATATAACCTCAACATCAGCAAGACTAACGGCCGGTTCTACCACCTACTGGTAAAGTAGTGCGTAACTTGCCCTCTGCGTAAAAGGATGTTTCCATTTGACCACTCCCAGGTAGCGCTATCAGCAGCATAAATCGTAGTTACCCGACGTGTAATTTATCACCCACTTCGAGGGCCCGATAAGACTTTACCTGCCAGGCAAGTTTTGAGAGCTGAACATTATTAGCTGGATTTCTGGTGACATACAACTTAAATTAGCTTAGTATACTGAAAAAAAAAAAAAAAAGCATGATACTGTAACAGTGATCTATATTGTATTGCAGGATTTTGAACATTAATGCTTCCCTTGAGTTGCAATGGTCACTCCAGCCTCTCGCATCGGTAGCGTAGGGAACACATTTTATACGTCAAGCTTTCGCAAAGAAACTCTAAAAGGATATAATATCAAAACCTATTTGGAAATCATTTCAAATGGGCTTTAATTTTCTACTTTTATTCAGTTTTCAGACACTAGGTATAACTTAGTGTATGTATCGCAATAACCCCTAGCTTTTTCGTAGCGTAATGGCTAACGTGAATATTATGTCTACTAGGAAAATGCTTTATATGTGCGCTACTTATAGAAAGTGATGTCATGATTAATATAGCATATAGGACTGTCGTCCAGGTAGCAGATTCCCTATCAGTTGTTTACACAGTCTTCTTGTAAATGATTTCAAAGAAATTGGAAACTATTCCATTCCCGAATTCCTCTTCCTAAGAATAGATATTTACCCCAATTAGTTCTTTAACAGTACCTTCCAACTTTATCTTCATAAAGTTAAACATTAGAATGAAATGCATTATCAATAAATGGAAGCATGTGGAACTAAATGAGGTCATAGAGCTAGTTGCAAATAGAGCATCATGGAGATACTTAATCAATTCACAGAAGCCTGCAGATAGAACGCTCAAAGGCAATAAGCCCGTAAGGAAGATGTATGTGTATATACGTATATGGAAGTGCGTAAAAGAGAGTTAAGAACAACGGCAGGGAATGAAAATAAATTTTTAAATGCAAATTAGAAAGATGATGAAAACCTGTGTACCTTCAATTACAGAGCAAGCGACTTGACCAATCTACAACAAGAATACTTTCCAAAAGTGCTGCCTTACATGACAGGTTATAACTAGCGTTAGAAAATGTAATCTTGAGATTTTAATCCCAATTAGGTATTGATTTTGAAGCTCATAGATTAAAATCATGAAAGCTTGACTTAAATCATTGTCCATAACTCTTAAGACTCCCCTTATTAGGCTTTTTGGTGATTATCAGCATATGCAAGCACAGGGAAATAAGGCAATCGAAATGAGCTTCATACATCTGACGATAGATAGCACCACACCTGAAAGCGAGAAGTCGCTGAAAATCAGTCTAGGCAACTCCGTATATCAGTGTCTAGCTCCGGGTACCTACCCAGCGCTTGCGCGGAGGTGGTTGCATGCAAGGCAAAGTACCAGCTGATTTACACCCCCAGGCAGTTTACCTTCTGGGCAGCTGCCAGCCACTTTACCAGTATATGGTAGAACCGCCCCTAAGACAGTGGTGATGGCAGTCAACAGAAAAAGCCGTCCAGCAAGTGTAAAACTAGGAGACCACCAGCTAGAGTGTGGGGATAGTTTTCCTTACCTCGGAAGTGTAATCTCGAGTGACAATTTGGTCAGAAAGGAAATTACAAACAGAGTGCAAAAAGGGATGTGAATTCTACCAACAAGTAAGAACACTTTTATGGGATGACATGATTCCTAAACCGGCCAAAGTGATGATGTTTAACAGCTATTTCATATCAATATTGACCTATGGTATTGAAACGTGCACCCTCACAGAAAGAGATTCATCAAGACTGCAAGCATCAGAGATGAAATTTCTTAGATCCACCATCCAGAAGACCAAGATGGACAAGTTAAGAAATGAGGAGGTGAGGAAAGAAGCCGGAATAAAACATCCCTATTAGACAGAATCGGCACATCCAGGGTACAGTAGTATGGGGATGTGATGAGGAAGGAGCCTGCAAGAACAGCCAGAATCAATTTGGAAAGACAAGTGAAAGGAAAAAGACCTGCAGGAAGACCTAAAACCCGATGTATAGGTTGATCTAGTTGCCAAAGGATGGACAGTGGATGATGTTCTCTGTGACAAGTTGTATATGGACAGGAAGAAGTGGAAGAGGCTCATTAACAGTACCCGGGAAACTGGAACTGTACAATGATGATGATGATGATGATGATGATGATGATGATGATGATGATGACTGTAGCATATAACAATGGCTATAATAAAGAATTTGTAGACAGAATTATTAAAACAATAATAATAAACCTCTCACTACTTTGGTGAAAGAACAGAAAGAAGAAGTAAGAAATTTGCCATATTCATACACAATAACAGTGACCAGGGCACTTTTTTGAAAGCTTTCATGTAGTCCACAAAGCACAAGAACAGCAAATCAAATTTACCTTTTTTGGTATGCTAATTTTACTGTTTAAAATCGTTCTTTGCTAGGCTGAGGATGTTCCCAAGAGGGACAAAACATGTAGGCTACCTATAACTTTGCTTTAAGAATAAAAACTTTTGTAAGTATTGTGAATGTATTTAATGTTGATATCTTTAAACAATTTATGGTCTGTATCAAAACAATTAGTAATATTATCTGTCTAGGGACATTAGCTGTCCGCTTAACAGCCAATGTGATTGCTGGTCATTTACTTCTTACTCTACTTGGAAACACTGGCCCTTCCTTTCTTGAACATTGGTATGCAGATAGAATAGTACCATTGCTCCAGCAAATTGCCACATGTCCATATCTCCTGCCACAACCTATGCAAGAGGTCATCACCCAGTATGCCTATATTTCTTAGAATTTAGGCAATGATTCTATCTTGACCTAGTGTTTTCTGATTCCATAGCTTGTTTTTTACTGCATGATCCACCATTTCCCTAAAGGTAGTCGTACACCTACAAGCCAACTGCAGTCCATAACTGTTGCAGATCTTTCTAGTTGACGCCCATGGTATGTCTGGATGTGGGATGATGATAATGAGGTAAGGGGAGGGTGAAACCTGGTGTCAGCACATAGCATATTACTGTCAGATAACACCAGGGGTATGCTCGAGGCTTAATGTCCCCATCCAATGGACAAATCACTGTCAACAGCATCATATGCCCTCACTCCATATGAACACTGCAGAGAGGTTTGGAATAGGATCCAGGCTTCCGGCACACAATCCAGTGATTATAAATTCTCTACTACTACTTCTCCTACCCTGCTGGCCAACATCCAAGAACTGAAGTTAAATAGAAGGGATATAAAACTGTGTGTATGTTCCTAGATCTGCAGTCCAAAACTTTCAGCTGACTGAAAATTTATTAAGGTTCTTGACTATTGTACTACAATTATTTTTACTAGCAATCAAGCATTTATTAGTGGTTTTACTGATTTAAATCAACAGTTACCCACTTTGTAGAACATTATGTCTAGAGGATATCAAAGTTATAGCTATATGAAAATTTGGTGACTTATTGTAAGACCATAGACAAGGAAACCACTGTAAATACTGTTCAAATATTATTAATAATTTTTCTAAACTCATTTCATCCATTCTCAGCCTTTTTTTTTTTTTTTTCAACATTGCTAGTAGCATGCATACATTTCAAAATCTTCATGTGTGAGAACATTTTGTGGCTTTACACTACCCTTTTGTACACAGTCGTTTTTACTATTATTATTGGTTTTCATTATTACAACACTTGCCATCTTATTTTAATAGCACCGGGTGAGTTGACTGTGCGGTTAGGAGCATGCAGCTGTGAGCTTGCATCTGGGAGATAGTGGGTTTGAACCACTGTCGGCAGCCCTGAAGATGGTTTTCCATAATTTCACATTTTCACACCAGCCAAATGCTGGGGATGTACCTTAATTAAGGCCATAGCCACTTTCTTCCCAATCCTAGGCCTTTCATGACCCATCATTGCCATAAGACCTATCTGTGTCGTTGCAACGTAAAGTAAATTGTTAAAAAGAAAAACCTTTAATAGCAAGTAAATACAGGGTGTATCCATGATGATGTTGCAAACTTTGTGGCTTTACACTACTATTTTGTACACAGACATTTTTATTATTATCATTTTTTGTTTTTATTATTGCAACAAAATTATAAGCAAAATTATACTCATTTAAGTCCATTTACCTGCACAAGTTTCTCAAGATGCTCCATTTACAACAAATGTTCAAAATGGTGCCCCCCTGTATCAAATATCAAATATCCCCGGTGTTATATGAACTGTTAAGAATGGACGGACATTAAACAACTTGGATGATTATTAATAACTTTTGACTTGAACGTTTCCGGACTTCAGTCCCTTATAACAAATTGAACCATTTGCCATCCTCCATCATCGCTGAAAGTTTGTAACATTATCACGGATAAACCCTGCATATAGGTTGAAATCAAATCACAGTAATCAGTAATCACACCACTGTGTGTGAGTGATGAACAGGTAGTTGGACTGCAGTCCTGGGCATGAAGATCAGAATGACAGGCAAGAACTGTCAGCACAGACTGAATAATGCATGGTTAACTTGAGTCTGGATCTGCAGTTCTGAACTGCAGGCAGTCTGTAGATGTATGGCTACTGTAAGTATTGCAGGATAGAGGTCTACTGGAGTCTGATGTCCTGGCAGATGCTCTGGGTCATCATCAAACAGCCTTAAGCAGTATTCTCACCACACTTTAGTGATGCCTATTGCATCTATGATGATAATCGCTTGGTTATCTTTGATAATCTGAGTCTTCGGTATAAACTCTCAGGCTGTTCACCATCTTGTACAGATCTATACATTTTCAGTCACATTTACATCTAGCTCAGTGTACAGTTCCTTCATTTTTTCTCTCTTTTCTCTTCTACATGTGTACTTGATGTCATTGTTTGCTGTTTTCGTAAGTTGTTCCTGTTGATCTGAGTCTGTGATTGTGTGCCAAATGGTAAGTATTTTCCCAACCATTGCCAAAGTGTTGACAGACATCCAGTGTTGACGCTTTAGTGGTGTTCAGGTTTGGGATCCTGCTTGCTGCTCCTGTAATCTATTCATCTATTCTCTTCCAAGCTGTTGTACAGTTCACTTTTAAAGGTACAGTCAAAGGTTCCACCTTTACAATACTGAATATTTTTGCTTGTTTAATTAGCAATCAATAAGTGTTGGGACATGTTTCATCCCTGTTTTTTGGACAGCATCAGTCAAAAATACTTGTAAGATGAGTAAAATAGACATGGTCACAAATACACATTAAAATACGTTTCAGGTTACTGAATGCATCAAGTTATTATGCATGAGAATATTCTAAGAATGTTCTTAAGATGCTGGAGCTCAATTGCTTTTTAGTTCTGTTGAAATGAAGATAAAATTGTTTAAGGCGCATAATAGTTCTGCTAAAATTCAATGAACGAGCTCTTCTTATGTTGGTGTGATGACGTATTGTTGATAATTCTTAGTTAAGAGGTTATGAGACAGGTGGAATATTTGACTGTAAGCACACATACGGAGAAAGATTGTGCCATAGTTGAATATCCCTAGAATGAAGATGACAACTATTAGCAACGTTAAAAGTAGGCAAGGTTGAAGCATCTTAATTAAAAGTGGAATTGGAATGCAATATTGTACAGTTGCTTTAGAGGTCAGGTAGTCCATTCTTACAAAGTGCTTTATGGAAAGCAATTGGCTCGGAGGGCTGGTGTCTTTTTTCATTGCATTTTGTTCACTGGCTTACTCATTTTTATTTTCAGATAGGACCAGAGTAGACTGATCAGATCTGCAGTCACCAATGGGTTTCATTTTAACGTTACAGAAGGAGGTTCATGATCTTGAATCAGCAGTATATAAGTAATTTGGTTCTTCTGTTGTCCATTCAGGGAGGTCTACTTATAAAGATAACATTTGTGGTGTTTGAACATGGTATTCATTAGATTCACTATGGAAAGTCTGTAGTCAGTTGCAAATTGTATCGGTTAACTGTCTTACTCGTTGTGCACTTATAGGCCATAATGTTCCACCATATCATACATGGGGTTATCCAATATAGTAGTTCCAACCTTCGCACTGAAGTCCTCTAGTATGATCATAATTTCTTTAGATTTAACCCTTCCTCTACTTAATCTCTGGACTTGTTATCCCAAGTGTTCACCCTATTGTTTTAGCATGTGAGGAAGACTGGGCAAAAGAGGTGAACAATTGCTCATAACATTAAAACTTTTCTATATATTTAACTAAAATTTTAAAACATTATTCCATGTATGTTGTTGAGTATTCAGCCCGAAGGGTGGTTTGATCCTCAACAGCTAAATCATCAGCTGTCATAAACGGCCTTGGTGTCACTGATGAGGCATACTAGAGAAATGAGGAGTGAGGTAGTTTTCCGTTGCTTTCCTCACTGAGCCAGTCTGCCAAGTACATTGAAATGCATGCACCAATCGACCATATGAGCAACATTTTCACACCATTCATAGCAGGGACTGGCTGCATAAGGAATGGCATTACTAGTACCTCAATCACTTTCATATTGTCAAAGTCAAGGATGAGACTGAGACAATTTAATGAAAGTAACAAATTTGTTCTAGCCCACACCAGGAGATGTATTGCTCTGTAAACACTAAGTCTCACAGCAAACAAAGTATCATAAGGTACAAAATTTGAATTTAACAGGAGGTGATAAAAATGGTTAGCAGTCAAATACTTACAATTTAAGCAATTTCAATTTTTATTCTAATCCAGGAATGAATTTTTCACCTTATTGCCATATTACGTTACGTATTATTTCAATCGTAACAAAAAGGAACTTACTTTAAAGTTATGAATGTCACTTACAATTTTTTGCTGGTGGTTATCAAGTGCATTGTTTAACAAAATGGTCCTCTTACAATAGCTTTTGTAGTACTTACGATATTTTGGAGGGATTGGTTTGAAGGAAAGTAAGGCATGAGAATAATTAGAGATTTTCTTAAATGTTTGTATTAAGAAATGTAAATTGAAAAATGAATATAATGGTTCCACCTAGTCAGTACTTGTAAGATTATAAATAAGATTAAATCTAATTAAATAAGATTAAATATTATGTAATAAGATGCTTTTGCAACTTTGCAATAGTGACTAGGTGGAACCATTATACTAATTTTTCATTTTATCTATATATATAAAAACATGTTCTGACTGACTCATTCATCATCACCGAGCGAAAACTACTGGACATAAAGAAATAAAATTTTGATGATACATTTATATTACAATGTAGGTGCTTACTAAAGGAGGGTTTTTGGATATTCCATCATTAAGGGGGTGAAAAGTGGAGTGAAATTTTAAAATGAGTGTATCTATATCTCAAAACTTTAAAAGTTTACAGATGTAAAAATTGGTATTTAGAATCTCCTTTAAAAATAAAGAAAAAAGTACTTTTTTTGTTTCTTGGAAAATCCCACTAGGAAGGGTGAAAAAGGGTGGAAAAGAGGTTGAATGCCTTTAATGAGGATACTTATATCTCAGACGGTATTTGGAATCTCCTTTAAAAATAAACACTTTTTTGTTTTTGGAAAATCCTGTTAATGGGGGATAAACAGGAGTAACAAGTGGGGTGAGTTTTTAGAAAGAATATATCTACAGTATATCTCAGAAACATAAAATATTACAGAGATAAAAATTGGTATTTGGTATCTCCTCTAAAAGTAATGAAACATAGGTGATTTGTTTTTGGAAACTCCACTTAAGGGGAACTAAGAAGGGGTTGAAATTTTAAAATGAGCATATCTACAGTATAACTCAAAAACTTAACATGTTACAGAAGTGAAAAATGGTATTTTTATCTCTATTAAAAAATAAAGAAACATGTATTTTTGTATTAAAAATAAGAAACATGTATTTTTTTGTTTTTGGAAAAACCATTTGGTTGGGGGTACAAATGACTGAAAATGGGGTTGAATTCTTTTTATTAGGATACCGATATCTCAAAAACTGAAGATGTTACAGACGTGAAATTTGATCTTTGGAATCTCCTTTAAAAATAAAGAAATACAGTGGAACCTTGGATTGCGAGCATAATTTGTTCCGGCAACATGCTCGTAATCCAAATCGCTCGATATCAAAGCAAATTTTCCCATAAGAAACTATTGAAACTCAGATGATTCATCCACAACACAAAAACATTTATTCGCATAACATTTCTAAAACAAAATATAACGTAAAACAATTAAACTGCACTTTACCTTACAATAGAATCATTGTTGGTGTGAGGGTGACGAGAGATGACACGAGAAGAGTTACTGTGTAGCACGAATTTCACTAACGGAATCACTGCTATCAGTTGGCTCATTGGAAGTGTTTTCTTTTCGTGCAACTTTAACGAGGAACCTGTCCAATGACTGTTGCTTTTGCCTCCTTTTGAGGATTTCATGAAAATGTGACATTGCATTGTCATTGAACAGATTCATCTACTGTGAACATCTCCTTCTTCCGATCGAATTCCTTTTTAGCCTTCTTTTCATTCACAGGGCCCATCATTGCAGAACAGTTATATCACAGATGACAGAAACAAAACATGTACACTCGTACGGTGTTGACTATGCGAGCGAGGCGTGCCAACTGAAGTCCAGCACGGGAAATGATTACAAACACTTTCCCAGGAAAGAAAGTGGCAGGGGGAGGGGAAAACAAAGGCACAGGGGAGGTGAAAATGTACGTAATCGTGACGCTTGTATTGCGAAACCTCACTCGCTTATCAAGTCACAATTTATTCAAAATATTTGCTCGTCTTGCAAAACACTCGTAGACCAAGTTACTCGCAATCCGAGGTTCCATTGTACGTGTATTTTGTTTTCGGAAATCCACTTAAAGTTGGGGGAGGGGGGGTCAGTTGAAAAATTAGTTGAATTATTTCTATGAAGATCTCAAAACAAAAGATGTTGCAGACGTGAAAATCAGTATTTGGAATCTGCTTTAAAAGTAAAGGAACATGTATTCCTTTGATTTTGGAAAATCCAATGAAAAGGGGGGGGTTAAAGAATTGAAAAATTAATTGTATGAGGGTACTTTAATCTAATTAAAACTAAAGTTTTTACAGATGTGAAAATTAGTATTTTGTTCTCCTTTAAAAACAAAGAAAAACACATTTTTGGGAGAAAATCATCTTGGGACGGGGGTGAAAAGGAGTTGAATTCCTTTTATGAGGATATATATCTCAAAAATGAAAATGTTACAGTTGTGATAATTGGTATTTAGAAGAAGACCCTTTACTAATAAAGAAACAAGTATTTTTTCCCGGAAATTTCACTTAAGAGGGGCTGGGGTGGGGGGGAGTATGAAAGGAAGTAAAAAGAAAAGTGAATTGTTTTTATGGGGATACTTATATCTCCAAACTGAAGGTAACAGACATGATCATTAGTATGGAAATCTCCTTTAAACATAAAGAAACACGCCTTTTTTTGGGGGGGGGGGGGAGGGGGAATAAACTTAACGGCAGTGGGGTGAAAAAGGAGTTGAGACCAATTGATTTTACTGTTCATAATTTACTTGATTCGGATCATAAACCGATCATTTTTAATCTTTCCTGGGTTCATTTTCAAGCACCATCTTTTCCTTTGGAGAACTTAAAGTTAGATTACAGTAGATTCTCCTGGCATAAAAATAAGAATTTAAACACATTTGAAATAAATAGGAATGATATTGACCGTGCGATTGTTCACCTCTGTAATAAAGTCAGTAATGCACGGAAGTATATCATTTGTTTCGCCAGAAATCTCGCGCTACTTGCCTACACGCGACAATGGTACTGGTCACATTGTCAGCAATGACAATGGTAGCAGATATAATTTAGCGCCAAGTAGCAGTCTTGCGTCTTGCTGCAGGGTCCAGAACATCAATAATAATAATAACCTAAATTCAACCAATATCACCCACCCTAATAATAATAATAATGTTCTGGACTGTAGTCCAAATGTGCGGACTGTGCTGGAAATGGGTCCTGGCTGGGTAACGACTACGAATGCAGTCCGGCCGTGGGTTCAGTACCACCAAGGCATCCAAGACAACACCACGCCGGGTCTCCTCAAGGGTTTGATCCATATTAAAAATGCTTATAGGAAAAGATGGCAAAGATTTAGGGATCCAACTGACTGAGCGGAATACCTGCAGCTGGCCCGGGAAGTACGAAATAGATTGCTGAAAGGAACATTGTGAAATGGGAGGAACGTTGCCGTCAGATCGCGAATTTTGGTGGGCTATATATAAAATCTTAAGCATTCAATTGTAAACTTCAGTATAATACCGTAGCAAAGCATGGGTATCTTGCTAGTAAAACATGATTATCAATACGGATCCAAAATGAAATTTATTTCATGTTAAGAAATGTCAATGAAAACAATAGGAAAGTTGACTTACTACACTACAATAAGAGAAGCAAAGTGTAAATTACACTGGCTACAGTACAATACTGTATTAGAAAGGAATATTTTTATCAGTCCTCCTCATCTGTTTGTGGTAAGGAGTCGTAGGTAAAGTTTGGATACTCATCTTGTCGACTGCTAATCTCCTTGTTCGATATCGACCATTATTCATCAGAAATACACTCAGTACATGTCGTATAGGCGACCTCGATTTTAAGAAAGAAAAAGATCCATAAGTTAACTTTCAAGTATTCTTCAACCTCCACACTTCATTTTCCTTCTACAAAACTTACTTGCAAAAGCATAACCTTCTAATACAAAGTTTGAAATCTCATCTTCTACCAACCAATGCTCAGTTAAACATAAAACATCATACCCTTGTAGGTTATCTGCCAACAGAACCTCCATATTTAGAATTTTATTTCTTAAAGTTTGATAATTCTGGTGAAACAAATTTAGCTCTCCATTTAGATTATTACTATTGTTACCTTTTACCTTAAAAAATCCCGCTCTAGTAATACTGGTCATTCCTTGTCCTACTTGACGTTCTTATTTCTGGTTATTTAGCTTGTCTTCCTTCATTTCATCCTGATAGTGCTCCAACATTCAGCTTCTCCAGTAACTCCTCTCCTCGTTCATCCAAGAAACTCCTACTGATGAGCTGAATGGTTTCCTCACAAGTTTTCCATGTGTACTCGGTGCTTTCTGGTATTGCTGTCTCTGATGATTGAGGTAGAATCACATTAATCCCTTTCAGCTGATTTTCTTCTCCTGGACGTCCTTCTTTAGTGGTAGCAATCACCTCAACTACTTCCTTAACTCTTCTTACTTTCATTACCTGCAAATGTTCTACACTTTCTCATCTTTATCAAACAGGAATGGTATGGCATTATTCATGATAGTTGTTCCTGTGGTCTCTCTTATTTTTTTCCTTATCATATTACATAGCTGTTTTTCCCTCTTCTGTTAAATGCATGCCATGATTTGTGAAGTATACTCAATCCATATTGCCCATATCAATTATTTCTGTATTTTGAAAGCATTTGACAGTCTTCTGTAGCTGCCTGTTTGTATCATTAACTAACTTATTTACACAAGACCATTCAATTAAATCATGTTGATGTGGAATATTACATAATATTACATTGATAGTCTTTAATTTATAAAGTGTTTTCTTCATCCCAGAAATCACATGTGATGCTTCATTTCTAGCAATATCATTTGTCCCTGCCATAATAACCACGTAGTAATTCTCACTAAGTGTTCCCATCTCTTCCATATCTGACTTAAGAACCTCTTTGAACAGAGCACCTGGCTTGACAGAACCTACAGCTTCAGTCCCCGGTAGCATATCACCAAGTTGGACAGCAATACCCTGATCATGGCTATCCCCGTACACAACTACCTCACAATCTTTCTTCCTCAACCCCAGTTCAGGTTTCCTTGTAATGGTTGGAACGTTATTAGTCTTTACACATTCTTCTTCACTAGAGATAATCGATTCAAGGACCTGGAACTTATTCCTTAGTTCAATGCCTAGACCTACACCCCAATCATGATTAGTTTGAGGCCTACTGTTGCAACTCCTCGTAATTACGTCCGACCATGTATCAGTTTGCACTTCAGTCACACCTTTTAAACTAAGTCTATTATGTTTAATATTTTCAATCTCCTCCCTTAACATTCGAATACTTTCATCCCGTGAGCACAGTTCAGATAATAAATTAACACAGTTAACACACTTTCCCACTTTCGCATGCACAATGCATGTGTCACATATGCAAACAATTCACAAATGATTTTCACTTTGGCCTATGTCACTACTGTTACTCTGATCCACACTTCCGCTGGTATTTGACACCTTCTTCTTCACGTCCTTAAATTCTATACACTCACTACTTTCCATTAAACTATTACATTTCTGAAAATTTTCAACAGCTTGAGGAGCAACACGACGGGCAAGCACCATCTTACATCTGCTCTACAGCAATGACCGATAACAGTTACGAACAATGAAACCGATGCATCTCACATTCCCTCCAGAATTGAAACATGTCACATGTGATAATCTGTACACAAATTGCAAGATTCTAACTCAGATGCTTAAGATGTAATGACTGATGCTTATGATAACCTGGTGTTCTGTATATTACTGATGGTGGTTATGATAATTCCTTTTTTCCGTTTTTTTACCCTCTAGATTCATTTGACACTTACAATACTTTGCCAGCATTTGCAGTGGAGTATGATTGATGTATAAACATTGTAACCTCAATTTTCAATCACTACTGATCTGCATTTAGGGGAGTCGCCCAGGTGGCAGATTCCCTATCTGTTGTTTACCTGGGCTTTTCTTAAATAATTTCAAAGAAATTGAAAATTTTACAATCACATCACAATTCACCGCCCTCTGTCGACAGTTTGAGTGTGTCCCGCTGTGCCATGGTGGTGTTATGCTTGTATTTCTGCAGTACAGGTCTCCATGTATTTGATAACTTGAAGCCGTCTTCCCTGTTGATGTTATTTGGGCACAGCTCTATCTCTATGGCTTCCCTCACAAGACAAGCATAGAAGTCTTTTACAGGTGCGATGACCTTCACCTGGTCAAAGAGGATTTCATGGTCTGTACTGCAGAAATGTTCTGCTATGGCAGACTGGCTTATAGCGTTTTCCGTGGAGGATGAAAGAGCAACATTCTTTACTGATCTGATGTGCTCTTTCACCCTGGTGCTAACAAGCCTTTTTGTCATGCCAACTTATGAACAACCACAACCACATGGAATTTCATATTCGCCCGGTGTTTCAAGATGTGGTTTTTCTTTGACTGGTCGAAACAGGGATTTGAGCTTCTGGTCTGCGGTGAAAACTGGAACTATATTCTACTTCTTAAGAATGTGCCCTATTCTGTCAGTTATACCTGCCACGTAAGGAAGGAATACTTTTTTCTTTTTGCTGTAGTCCTGGTTGGTACTATCCAAATTAGGCTCCTTGATCTTCTCAGCTCGTGTTATGTCTCCTGGTGTATAGCCATTTTTCTTCATGGATGTTGTCAGTTCTCTCAATGCACTCGAGCGGTTATCATCGTCTGCAACATTATTCACCCTAGTATATAACGTTCAAAGGAGAGCTGCTTTTTGGGAGGGGTGGTGATGTGAAGACTAATGAAGGGATCTTTCAGAATGTGTAGGTTTCTTGTACATTGCATGGCCTAGTGTACCATCATTCTTTTTGTATACTAACACATCAAGAAAAGGTAATTTACCTTCATTTTCTACTTCCATTGTGAACTTGATCTTACTGTTAATGGAATTTAGGTGCTCTAAAAATTCATTTAATGTTTCCCTTCCATGTGGCCAGACTGAACATGTGTCATCCACATAATGATAGAAGCACTTAGGTTTCATTGGCGCTGTTATTAATGCAGTAGACTCAAAGTGTTCCAGCAATGGGTTCACCTTTGTCACCAGTGGCTGCTAATATTTTTAGGTGAATATAGCACAATTATCCCCTACAATTTTGCTCATGGATTAACTGTTGACCAGTGCCTGGAGGAAATGACGCTTGTGCTGGGGAAAGACTATCCACATTGGAAAACAATTTTCTGCTGATACAAAGAGTTCCAAATTTTGGGGTTGAAGATGAGCCTTGTTCTGGGTGACCGTCTGAATCAGTGACTGAGGAAAATATAGAAGCTGTGAGGATAAAGTTGCAGCAAGAGAGGCAGTTGACATATTGGCAGGTAGAAGAGACCCTCCACATCCCTGCACCAGCTATTCATTCTACATGACCATCTCCATGTTAGAAAGGTTTGTTCCCTTTTGGTGCTCCATTCACTTTCAGAGGAACATAGGGCACATCGAGTGACATGGTGCCGAAAAATGCTAATGGAGTTTGAAAATGGGACTTTGCGTAACATCAACAGCATCGTTATAGGTGACAAAACTTGGCTTGTCCCAACAAAATCCCAGAACAAGTTGTGCCTGTTTGAAGATGAAGGTACTCCTGTGACTGTGCAAAAGTCAAGGTCACTGAAGAAAAGGATGATTGCAGTATTCTTCACTAAACGGGGCATACTGACTCGGGTTGTGCTAGAAACACACAGAAGAGTTGACAGTTACTGCGAAGTGGTGCAGTGAGACTTGTCTGCCTAAGGTCATCCAGGCTCTCAAACAGCTCCATCCAAGGTCACGGCTCAACAATTGGCTCTTGCATCACGACAATGCTCCAGCACATCGTGCTAATGTAACAATGGATTTTCTTGCCAGATCCGGGTTGACTGTGCTTGATCACCCTCTATACAGTCCTGACCTTGCCCCATGTGACTTTGCACTCTTCCCAGAAGTGAAGATGAAGCTGAAAAGCCAGCGTTTTACATCCGACGAGGAGCTTTTGGCAGCATGGAATCAAGAGTGTAAAAATGTAACCGAAAAAAAGTGGCAGAGTTGGTTCAGTGACTGGTTTCGCCGTATGGAAGTGTATTGAGTGTGGTGGAAATTATTTTGAAAAAGTCTAAAGCATTCACTCACATCGCAAAACTTTGCTAGTGCCCTTTGTGTGGGTAACAAAACCAAGAACAGTGATGAAAATAATGTAAACTGCCTGAAAGTAAAGTGCTTTAGATTTGAAAAGGATGCACCAGGTTTTCTCAAATATTGATATGGTCATTCTGGAAGATACTCTGAGTTAAATACTTTTGGCCGAGGTCACCCAAAAAAGATGCCCACCCTTCAGAAAGCTTACAAAACTACTTTCCCTATATCAGAATAAAAGTACAAGGATCATATTAGTCTCTGCAATAAAGGAGTTATTCCAACAGAATTTCAAGCATGGTACCGCTCCTTACCCCATTCAGGTGCAGTGAGGGATCAAAATCCATTACCAAGTGTGGCCAGTGAAAGTGAGTGTGAAGCTAATGATAAAGAGTAAAACATGACACATAATCGTCAGAAAAGTTTACTGATTGACTGACATGAGTGTTTTAATTTTTTTATTATGTCACTTTTCCGTTCTCTGAATCATACTTCATACTTGAATCATAGTTCAAAGAAATAATAATAATAATAAAATAATTTCATGCACCTACACATTTATTGTGAGCCAGTAATTTTTATTTTTACCTTTATAACAACCTACGAAGAGGTTCCTTCCTTTCCTGGCAGAAGTCACTAAGTCAAAAAATATTAGATTTCTTTTAAATTTTGTACTTCAAATTTGCAAAAATAGTGAAATTATGGAAGTAAGTCAAAGTAATAGTAGCACCAACACCAAAAAACATGTTAATACTAACTAATAATGCAAAACTGATTTTAGGAGTTGTTTGAAACATTAAAACAGCTATAACTCAGAAGTAAGATTTCTGACTTAGTGAATTCTGCCTGAGCGATGACAATATATGCTGTGCAAGGCCTGATCATTCACTTCTGTACTTCCGGTTGCACATTTCACACTGATCAGTCCAGATCCAAATTGATTCTGAGTGCTACTTGGATCATGCAGTATAACAGTATTGATTTTGTGACTCTGTATTTTGTGCTCACGAGATGTTAATCAGATGGTTTCCCCTGGCCTTTCTGCTCCTATGCCAATTGTCCACAAAGAACTCATCTGGCTTTGAGTATATAATTCCTGGACAACAGATTGCCCAGTTGTCTGCAATGTGACAGCTGGTTAAAATTAATATTTGATTGTTGTCTATGAGGAGATCATTTCTCAGTAGCCTTGATTCACTAATGACGTAGTGCCTTTTGAACAGTGGCAAAGTTGGGGCTCGAGGCCCTCTCTTGCTCTTAACCACATACTAATTAAAATCTTAAATAAAATACTAAGATACTTAAAATAGTTAAAACTACATAAATTAATAGAATTAAAAATGAATTCAAATTAATTACTAACTAAGTAATGTGCCGAGTTGGCGGGGTACTAAGATAAATTAACACTAGACTGGTAACTTCTACACTACGATTTATTAACTAAGCACTAAAACTACACAGGACTCACGAGCACATAATTTTCGCTCATAACACATGTTTACCCAGTTCGCGCGCTCTCTCTCTCTCTCTCTTAGTTTCTCACTTGTTCGAACACTACAGATTACTCTTACAAACTAAACAGTTATGTCACAAAGTCATACGTCACACCCATTTGCACCTTAGGGCAGTGTACACTGTATTTCTAAAGCAGCCGCACACTACACAGTTTTACATTCACATACAAGGTCCCACGTTGCATGGCTACACGTTCTCTCTTTCGCCGTCAGTCCATACTGTAGCACCCTAGTCCGACAGTCATGGCAGTTGATGCACTTCACAGCACTGGCAGTCACTCACTGACTGAACTCAACACTAAACTACACCAACTCCAACCCAGGCAATTCACTCCTGTCTTATATATCTGTACCATGCCAGTCCTTCTAGAACAGTCCGGATGCTGGATGTATCCAGGAACCTCATGAGAGTGAAGACTCCAGGTTAATCGCCTCATAATTTCCATATTCCTATGCCGCGCTACCATGGACAGAAGCCAGAGGGGGCCGGTCTTGCACTTAAGCCTTGTTCATGATTGGTGTGGTCGAAGAGTAAGCAGGTGGGCCGATACGGTGACGTCACCAGCCCATAGCATTGGACGCTATAACCATTACATTAAGGCCGCGTGCACACCGAGCGCGCTTCGCATAGTGTGTCGCGTGTTGCTCAACGCTAAGCGTCACGCTAAGCATAACTAGTGCTTTGTTCATAATCCAGGTGTTCACACCACCCACGCTCTGCTGCGCTGAATGCCTATCTTACAGCTAAGCGAAGCTCCAGACAATGCACAGTGTTGGTTAATTGCTTAGCGTTACCTAGCTAGTTCTGAATCTATGGAAGAAGAAATTATTCATGCAGTGTTTCAAAGAGAAGAAATATGGAACCCAAGACACAAAAACTATAAAAATGTAACTGTTTTGCAAAATAAGTGGGCTTAAGTATCTACAACAGTTGTATCACATTCCTACAGTAAACATATACAGTAATATTACTTCTACTGTCACACTTTACTGGGCTTAACATTGTGACAGGATGAAATTGGGTATGGATTTTAGTGTCGGAAGTGTCCGAGGAGAAGTTCGGCTTGCTAGGTGCAGGTCTTTTGAATTGACACCCGTAGATGACCTGCATTATGATGAGGATGAAATGATTATAAATACACACATACACCCAGCCCCCATGCCAATGCAATTTACTAATTATGATTACAATTCCCGACTCTGCCGGGAATCAAGCCCGGGACTCTGTGACCAAAGGCCAGTACGGTAACCATTTAGCCATGTAGCCAGACGCTTTGTGAAAAAGTGCATAGAATCTCCCAGACTCTGTCATATCGGTTTATAATTTTGCCAATGGAGGGTGGTAACATGAAGAATATCACTCTGCAGGCTAGTAGTGGGCTTGGAAGTAAATATTTATGTTTATTAATTATATTTGTCACACATTTACTCCACTTTTGTTACTATGATTAATTGTGTATGCTAATTGTAACAATATTGCAAAATACTATTTATAATTATTATATAAAGAGCATGATTTAGCCGGAAATTTAATTTCCACGTATTTGCTGCATGATGCTCCTAGATAGTTCGGAAAATTTAATTTCTCCCAATACTTCTCTGCTACTTGACGCCACATTTCAGTTGCAGAGTTTGGAAGGTCAAAGGTATTTTTTGTCATTCTTAAGTAATCATAAAATTTATCGCGATAAAGTCTTGCATCTCTGTGCAAACGATGGAATTCTCTGAAAGTACCGTAATTCGTTCTTCATTAAATTCATGAACCCACTTTCGATTCTTTTTATTTTAAATTTTAAGTAACTGTTATCCATCAGTAAACTGTTTCTAGTGTACTTGGATAACAGCATTAGTTTGTGACCACCCTAAAACGCCTCGCACCAAACTAAGCTGAGAGCACGGCGTAGAGTTTTCGGTGTGAACAGCAAGCACGCCTTGCACTATGCATAGCATTTCACACTACACGCAACACACTATGCAAAGCGTGCTCGGTGTGCACGCTGCCTAACACATTCACTCCCACCTCCCTCTATGGGTATTTAATCATGTAGCTCGGCAATTTCTAGATGCCACCCTGACTCGCTAGTTAACATGAAACACACAAATTTAACTTTGTATCACTCCTATACTATAAACCTTAAAAATCTGAAAATTTGTACACACCTTCAAAAGATGACATAGTATGATTGTTGACTTGCCATTCATTTCATCACTCAGGGCCACTTGAATTCCAACCGCGCACTTCAGAGACCTCGGGATTGGCACATGTTTAGTTTGATCACTCATGCCACAATGCGAAAAATTACCCCAAGCTGTAGTAAAATTTCCATCTGTCCACTATCTATTGGTAAACTGATATACTGTGTCATCTGATGTAGATATGAACGGAAAAATGTGACGCAAATTCAAATCCGACTAAGATCGGATATGACCTTGGTCAGATATGGGAGTGAATATGTTAATATTAAAACTAATTACTATTAAAAACTCTTAAAACTGACTAATCCTGGGGCATGCACACATTCATACTTCAACCATTCAGTCAGCTGTCCTCAGCAGGTAGTCTCGCGAGGTGATCTTACATCTTAATAAAGAGCTAGTTTCTCTGACCTGAGCTGGCAGGGAATTCCATAATCTGGCACCGGTCACCACAAATGATGTATTAATTTTATTTGTGTGGTGCACTGGAATATTAAGAAAGAATCTCAAACATGTATTTAAGTTTGTGAAATTATGATAAAAAGGTGAATTTTGAAGAAATATACAGTGGAAGATCTTCAGTTAACACCATGGTTAAAATGTGTAGCTGCTGGAGTTTATCAAGCTTCAGCCATGAGAGAGCCTGATAGTATGGGGTTATATGAACATCATACCCAATATTGTAAATAAATCACAGGCAGGAATTCAGTGCTCATTGAAGTTTAAGTGTTTCTTCTCATGTCATGTCAACTAAAACAGTGTCACAATAATCAATAATAGGGAGAACCAGTGTCTGTATTGGTTTGGCCTTTAGCTCAAATGGAAATACATCTGTCTGCCATTTTTTAAGAGGGTGAAGTGCTCCAAAAATATTTTTATGGATTTCTTTCGTGTGATCAGACCAGTGAAGTGTTTCATTCATAATTGTGCCAAGATTTTTAACCGTTTTACTGTAGGGAGCTGCTGCTGTATATCATATCCTCCTTTGATCCTCTAATGCTTATTTGACAATGCCTTATAATCACCTACCGGTCATTGAGATGTACCATGTCGAGGGTAAGGATGCCCCTGCTTATGTCTGTTTTTCATAAAAGAAATATATTTTCATACAAAATTTTACAAGGGGGAAAAAAACACTTCACTTACTATGTCTCACAAGTAAAGCTTGTGGAGGATGATGAGATGTTGAAAATAATTATGGTATTAAAAATTAATGTCAGTGTGCAAATTTTTAAAATAAAATAAAATTGGAAAAGAAAGATGAAGGTACCTCTTACAGGTAATTCAAACTAATGTGTTGCCAGCCAACCTCTAAGAAAGAATAGGACATGGACATATGAGTATGAAGTTCTAATGCATCTCTCGAGGAAACCAAGAATTAGCATTAGGGGCAATAAGTACTTACTTACAATAGGTATGTGTAGTGATGTCCAGAAGGTATCCCACAAAGGTAAAAAGTGCAAGTACAGCAACAACAACAACAACAGTCACTACTGATCTGCAATTAGGACAGTCACCCAGGTGGCAGACACCCTATCTGTTGTTTTCATAGCCTTTTCTTAAATGATTGCAAAGAGGAAAATTTATTGAACATCTCCCTTGGTAAATTATTCCAGTCCCTAACTTCCCTTTCTATAAATGAATATTTGCCCCAATTTGTCCTCTTGAATTACAACTTTATCTTCAGATTGTGATCTTTCCTACTTTTAAAGACACCACTCAAGCTTATTCATCTACTAATATCATTCCACACCATCTCTCCACTGACAGCTCGGAACATATCAACATACACAAATTGCTTGCGATTCCAAAACCTAGAGTTAAAAGAGAATATTAGAGGGAAAGTAATATTCAGGACATCATTATGCAAGGATCACAACAGAAGGATTAAAAAGTTCATTTGAATTGAACACACACACGTGTGTGTGTGTGTGTGTGTGTGTGTGTGTGTGTGTGTGTGTGTGTGTGTGTGTGTGTGTGTGTGTGTGTGTGTGTGTGTGTGTGTGTGTGTGTGTGTGTGTGTGTGTGAAGAGGAGGGGTAGTTAGCCTTGTTTTTATGTAGATAAAGATTATTCCAATTGTTGTTGGTTGCAGATAGAATCCTTCAATTTACAGTATTAGTTTGGCTACTTTTACCTCCGTGACTCAGGCAGTAGCATGAGAGCCTCTCATCGCTGGGTTCAGTGCTTCAAATCCCAATCACTCCATGTGAGATTTGTGCTGGACAAAGCAGAAGCAGGACAGGTTTTTCTCAAGGTACTCCGATTTTCCCTGTCATCTTTCATTCCAGCAACAATCTCCAATATAATTTCATTTTATCTGTCAGTCATTAATATTGCCCCAGAGGAGTGTGACAGGCTTCAGCAGCCGGCACATTTCCTATCCTCACCTGTAGAGGAGAGCTTCATTCATTCCATTTATGACCCAGTCAAATAACTGGAAACAGGCTGTGGATTTTCAATTTTCAGTTTGGCTACTTATTTAACACATACACTACCTGATAAAAAATACCTGGATACCTAACTAAAATTGTAGTTAGACTTTACCCATGTCATGTTCGTATTATTGAACATTAATATGCTGTGGGTTCACCCTTTGCCTTTGTGATAGCTTTAACTCTGCTGAGGACACTTTCAATGAGATGTCTGAATATCTGTGGAGGAATGGCAGCCCATTGTTCTCTAAGATCTAACACCAGAGAAGGTAGTGCTGTTGGAGACTGAGAACTGGAGTGCATTTAATGTTTTAACTCATCCCAAAGCTGTTCCATAGTGTTCAGACTTGGACTCAGGGCAGGCCAGTCCATTTCAGGAATGTTATTGTCCATAACCCATTGCCTCACAGATGCAGCTTTATGACAGGATGCATTGTCATGATGATACAAACAATCATCGTCTCTGAACTGGTCGTCTACTGTATGCAGTACAGAATGGTTTAAAATGTGTTCATATCCTTCTGCTTTAAGCGCAATAAGGGGACCACACCCTATCCACAAAATACAGCCCCATCCCATAATACCACCTCCTCCGTACTTCATTGTTGTCAATACACATGATTGCAGGTAACATTCTCCAGGCATTCGCCAAACCCAAACATTTCCATCGGATTGTCACAGGGTATAGCATGATTCATCACTCCAAATCACTCATTTCCAGTCATCCACTGGCCAGTAGTGTCTCTCTTTACACCACCTCAAGCGTCACTTAGCATAGACTGCACAACTGTTTGGCCTATGAGCAACAGCTCGACTATTGTACCCCATTATTTTTAACCCTCAATGCATAATCTTTGTGCTAGCTGGACTGCTGGTAACACTTTGGAACTCATGAGTGATTCCTTCCATTTATTTCTTGCGATTTTTTACAACCTTACACCACAATGCTCAACAGTCCCCGTCCGGCATTAAATAAGGTCTGCCTGCTCTTGGTTTTGCTGCGGTTGTTCCTTAGCATTTCCACTTCACAATCACATTACCAACAGTCAACTTGGGCAACTTTAGAAGGGCTGATGGATTTGTTTCTCAGGTGACTAGTTCACATTCAAAGTCACCGAGCTCTCCTGACCAACCCATTCTATTTTTTCTGTTTCTCTACTGACAACACAATACTCCCCGCCTGCTTTTATACTAGCAGGTCCACCTCTCGTGACATCTCAGGTTCAATTTCGCATTACATAGGGGTGTTACAAGATATAAATCTCATCATTGAGTCCGTATTGAACAACGTATATCTTTCTAAAATAATTTTTTTGAGAGTCCACCCTTTCAGTACATTATGTTTTTCATATTGATTTACATAAATACTTTTACATTATTGTTATGTCTTAAGCAGGACATGTTTCACCTTTTTTTTTTCGGCATCTTCAGCTGTTGTTCCTACTACCTAAGATCAAAATAACCAGGATCCTGGGTTTTCTATAGTAAAAAAACTTGTGTCCTCATCCTGAGGTGATGCAGCCCTTTTCAGGCATACCCCTGATGGAGGTGAGCTGTGCATACCATTTCAAACATATACCAGCCCTCCCGCCATTCTTAAATTTCTGGCAGTACCAGGAATCGAACCCGGGTCCCCAAGGACAGCAGCTAATAACACTAACCATTACGCTATGGAGGCGGACAATAATAAAATATTTTAAATGGGTAAGCTGACATGAATTGTTTTAATTAAAAAATATTTTTATTTGTATTATATATTCTGTAGAGACATCCAGATGATGTGAATTGTTGTGACTACTGTGTTGGACTCTCAGAAAGCATTCTTTTAGAAAGATTACATAGGGGTGTTCGGATACTTTTGATCAGGTAGTGTATTTATTTTTTATTTATGGTAGTTTTTATTTCATGACTGAAATGAATGCCCAAAAAAATTTTAAATTCAATTTGCATGAACAATCTGAATGAAGTCATGACATTCCGAAGGCCACTTCTGTTTCATATAAACCAGTCTTAATAACATGATGTTCCAATTTACAGAAGGTCAATTAGCTCTTCTGAAACCTGTTGAAAGACCACCAGAACTCACGCTCTTAGGAAAATCCAGCTCAGACCTCAAGAGGCAAATTATGAGTCTACAGGAACGTATGAAGAGAAAGGTAAGTCCCAAAAATGTATTTCTAAATACATTACAACCAGTTCAAACTGGCCTTAGCTAATTTTTTTAGCATTGTTGCTCATCAAAACTAATTTTAATTAAATAAAACTCATTTTAAACAGTGCTCCTTTATAACTAACTTTATCTCCAAATATTTTCTTAGTTTTAGTTAAAATGTTTCTTAATTACCTGTTTAATGGCATAAAATATATCTTAATTACCCACATATCAGTCTACAATGCCTAATTTTCTGACTCTTTTTCAGATTTCTTTTTGTTTAAAAACTCAAGTTCTTGCATCATTTCAGCACCCTTTGTTTCTTTAGTTAGAAATGTTGAGTCATTGCTGTTACATGTGAATTTGGTATTTAGTTACAAATTTTGAGGTCATAATCTGCTGTTAAATGTGAATTTGTACATCCCTGGTAGTCTTACATCCAGGATAATTGGGGTTGTCTTTACCTGTAACAAATTTCGTCCAATATTTCCATTCTAGCTTGAAGTGAGTATCGTGTTGTGTAGAAGTGAGAGGTAGATAATTGATAATGCTGCAAAACAATTTCGGTAGTAACACTGCAGGTTTTAAGCTCAAAGTGATTGCTTCCATGGAGAAAAATGGTATTTGTGCAGCAGGACGAGAATTTGGCGTAGAATGTAAGTACAGTAGAGTCTCGTTAATCTGAACTAACTGGGACCAGAGTCTGTTCGGATTACGAAATTTTTGGATTAACCGGAAAATATTTTCTAATAATAATCTTATCGTTTTTACATCCCGCTAATTACTTTTTACAGTTTTCGGTGACGCCTAGGGGCCGGGATTTTCTCCCGCAGGAGTTCTTTTAGGTGCCAGTAAATCTACTTACATGAGGCTGATATATTTGAGCACCTTCAAATACCACCGGACTGAGCTAGGATCGAACATGCCAAGTTGGGGTCAGAAGGTCAGTGTCTCAACCGTCTGAGGAAAATAGTTTCTACAATACAGTACAGTACATACTGTAATTTGAAATGTCCGTTCTTTAGCGTTTACTGATCTGTTGTTTATGAGACGCTGGTTTAACACTGCATCTTCAAGTAGGTTCCAATCACTAAGCAAAAGAAACTAACACACTTTGTAAAGGTAAACGGCAAGTGATTGATGGTTTATGATGAGTAATTATGTTTCCATTAAGTTATTCTTGTAAAATATGACTAATAAAATGCAAGTAAATCTTAATTCTATAATATGTTCTTTCATTTCATTACGGATATTTTTTAAAAATGAATATTTCAGTTCAGATTAACCAGACTTTCAGATTAACCAGACTTTCAGATTAACGGGGTTCGGATTAATGGGACTCTAGTGTAGATCAGGTACGGTAATAATGAAACCTAAAAAGAAAATTATAGACTGCTCTAGTGACCAAATGATCAATCCAGGGACCCAAATCTGGGAAAATCACAGTGTTGAACAAGAAGTGCAAGAATACATAATAAAATTAAGAAATATTGGAATGGGAGTTAGTCATGAAATGACTGAGAGAGACACAGGACATCACAAAATTGTATGAAATCTTGAATCAAGAATCCAAAGCTAGCAGAGATTGCAAAGCAAAGCAAAGTCACCTCCGTACAGGCCATAAAGGCCCTTGGAGGAGTGGAAGGTAAAGGCTTCCACCATTGTTAACCTCGGCACATGATGGGGTAGAATGGTTAGCTTTACGCCCAGCCATATTTGCCCCCAGCAATTAACCTGGTACTCATTTTTGGTGTAGGCTGAGTGAACCTCAGGGCATTATGCTCCTCCGGAATTGGAAATCTCGTTTCTTAAATTTTACGACTTCCCGATGGGGATGATATAAATGTTGATTCCCATAGGGAATCTGAAATATTTGTTCCGAATGAGTAGATTTATAATACCAATATAAATGGTCCGTTATTGAACATTATAAATTTTCCAGCTAACTCATTCTTGTTGCCAGCGTTTCGCCCCCATGTGCTAGGCTGGGCTCATCAGTTGGTACCTTTTACAACATGCACCACTGACAAAGATCAAAACAGCTTTCTGGAGGATGTAGGTAAGCTGTTAAGGAATGCAGTTAACCCGGCATTACTCGCTACGTCGTATATGCGTCATTACTCGCTAGTGAGCGCAGCGCTCATCTTTATGTTTAAAGGCCATAATATGTCCATATAAAGATGGAGGTATTTTTAATATGTCAGTTTGAGATATTTATTTATTTAGGAACACGACTGAGCAGAGTGGCTATGGAGCCAGGAGGCGTGTAAGTTCGATTCCCACCACTAGCTGTCCTGAGAATGATTTTCTGTTTACGGTTCTAGGCAAATGCCTGGACAATTTCTATTCATAGGCCACAGCCAACTCCTTCCACCTCTTTAGCCAACTTCATTCACCATCATTCATTTCATCTTCATTAGCACCTAGAGAGTGCTACAGAAAGAGAAAGGAAACAATAAGAGCACTAATCAGAGCCAAAACATCTAATCAGCAAGCAGACCTAACATTCTACACTGAGAGGAGAAGAGTTACAAATGGCTACTAAAACAGAAAAGAGCAGACCATATAGAGAGGGAAACAAGGAAACAGGCAAAGGACGCGAGGACTGACCCTTTCATAGCTCTAAGGAAGATGAACCCACGCTCTCTAGGAGAAGTACCAATAGAGGCATGGGAAAACCACTTCAGCAGAATTCTAAACCAGCAATAGAAACGTCAGGCATATGATCCAATAACACAACAGGTTCACACATATGATCCGGTAATGAAGGAGGAAGTAAGGCTGGCGATAAAGGAGGGAAAAAATAAAAAGGCAGCAGGACCAGGCAATATCTACATCAAGCACCTGAAGGAATCTGCGGATATTATGCAAGATCTCTGGGTGAATTTAATGAACAAATGCATTGAATTGCGACAGAAACCTGAAAGCTGGAGAACAGCAACAATGAAGATTCTCTATAAAGGGAAAGGAAGTACTAACAAGCCTGGACTCATACAGGGGAGTGGTATAAGAAAGTGCTACATTCAAAATGTTCACACAAGTTCTAAATGAAAGACTACTGGAAATTGTCGACAATCAAATCCCTGAATGCCAGTTTGGATTCAGGAAAGGTAGGAGTACATTACAAGCAATTTCCTACCTATTAGAGCAAATAGTGGACTCCCTTAGGCACCCCAGGGAAGTATTATGTGGTATTTGTGGACTACAGGAAAGCATTCGACCTCATAAACAGGAGGAAACTTATCGAGAAACATAAAGGAATGACTAGAAACGACCACCCAATTGCAAGGATAACGGAAGATCTCTTAAAGTATAACTACATATGCATAAATAAGAACGTGAAAACATTGAAACAGATTACTCAAATGGATGGTGTATTGCAGGGGGACCCTATCAGTCCTACACTACTTAACATACAACAGACATCATGAAAATTATTAAGGAGAACTCAAATACAACTATATGACATGGTGATTGGGTCTCCCATAAGGACAGAAGTACAAGAAGCAATTAACAAACTGGAGAATTGGGCCAGGGAAAATGATGTCACTATAAACCAAGAGAAAACTGTACAGATGACTTTTAGGAAGGGTGGAAAAGCAGCAACGACTGTCAAAATTGTGTTTTCAGGCAATCCACTAGAGAGAGTTAACAAATTCAAATACCTAGGGGTTACACTGCAAACAACAGCATCATCATACAGTCTTCACATAGAAGAAAGCACAGCGGCAGCAATCAGGGCAATATACTACATAAAGAATATTAGGAATCTGTCTATCAGCATGCTGATGGCACTATTTAGAAGTGCAATAGACCTGATCATCACCTACAGCATACAGATCATCCATGAAAAGTTAAAAATAGGTGAATTAATCAAAATTGAAAAGGTGAAGGCGATGTACATGAAAAGAGCAATGGGAGTAGGGAAGACAGCCACTTCACGACTTCTATACAAGGTGATGGAAGAAACCTACTTCATAGAGGACATCAGGATCCAACACCACCTACCATCAACAGGACCATATCAAGAGCTACTATGGAACCAAAATAGGAAGAGAGAATAAATACAGCTGGAATTCTACAGCTCACCTGCTATGTGGAGAAGTCCTGGACCAGAGAGAACCAGAAGCAAAGACATGTAATAGCCAGACTTTCAGTACATGGCTTTCATTACAAGCTGTGTATTAATAAGCAATTTCACAAACCAGATGTAGATTGCGTGTCTGCTGTGCGCTAAAAATTGTGACACATACCACATAAATAGCTTCTCAACTGAGGTTGGCATCAGGAAGGGCATCTGGCTGTAAAACAAGCTATGCACATTCATCTCACAGAATTTAATGAAGAAAAGTGCCTTTTCTTCCCCAAAACTTGCAGACACTCTGTTTTGGAATTATGATCATTTTCGTAAACCTCATCCCTTTCATTACCATCAGTTTCGTTGTTCGAGTCCACTTCCTCTTCCGTTTCATCCAAATATGAATGTATCTGAGCAGTGGATGCCATTATAACTTGTATAAATTGACTAACAACAGTTACAGTACAAACATTTCACATTAAACACAAGCGTAAGACAAACCCTGACTTATTACAATGCCAAAATGCACTGTCGCGCCTAATAATGGGTCTTGATTTTCAAAGATAATGGAAATGACTGACGTATCCCCTTCCTAACAACCTGTTAGAAAGGTATAAGGAGTTTCAGAGGTAGAGGTCTTGTAACATTCTAACAAGAAGAAATATACTACGAAGGTGAGGGCCGCTCTCACCATGTGAGTAACCGCGGGTTTAGAAAATCATCAGGCTCCCACATGATTGCCCAAATGGAATGATTTATGTTCCAAAGAAGTTTCATGATCTTGGTATTATGAGAGCAAAATGGGAGGTAAATATTCAAAATTTCAGTATCTGCAGCGAGCTCCTTTGCGTCAATGATCCTAACCTTCATTCATCAGAGATCTGAAGGCTGAAAAGAAGTTGGCAATAGAAAAGCTTGACATCTCTGTGGCAGCTGACCATATGACTGGTAAGAAGATTACATGGGCCCTATTTGAGTGATCTTTCTGCAGTTGGGAAACACATACTCTTAGAGGTAAAGGAGTCTCTGTATATACAGAGCACCCAAAAATCAACTTCTGTTTAGATAATAGAAGGGGACTCTCATGTTCTGAGTGAATTAACATACTAAAAATTCCATACAACATCTTGGCCATTTGGGTAGTCACTGGCAGAAGTTCTAGCACAACCCCCTGCTGTCATCAAGACTGTAGTAAGTGTGAAGCATTTAGCCATGTGCTGGGTCATTTTTGCAAGGGAGAATTAATCTGATAATTGCATCATCACAGAGTAAGATTAGCTATTACATGCACTCTAAGAGAACTAAATGGGAAGTGTTCGAAGAAGTGTCTTACCTCACTTCAAATGGTCCTATTATGAAAGCTGATATTGTCAACATTCACTGCTGGACACATAAAGTAGTGGTTATCAATCCAATTATGTGATTGAGGCCAATGGAGCCCAGGCTGGAGAGGCTGATGAGGAGAAAAGGAGTGTCTACGAGCCATGCATCACTTATTTTAGTGAGAGATATAATACCCCACATGAGTGCTGCTCAGTAAGGGGACTGCTAATAGGAAACAGAGGCTGTGTAATAAAATGTGCATACAGAATGTTAGAAAAATCGTAATCGATGTCATTAAGAACTTCCTCAGCATCCTTCATTATTTATAGGCCTACTTCTAAGATCACCATTCTGACAGTACTATACATTTTTATAATAGACTTTGAATTATTTTAATTGTTTTATTCTCATAGCATTTGAATCTTTTTCTGGATAGAAACAACTTTGAGCAGATAGATATATTCTGCTACCTTTACAATTAGATCACCCTTGATGGTCAGTTTTCTTATCTGTTGTAAAATCTAACTGTAACCACGTTTTACTAGTAAAAGCTAAGTTTACACACAGCACACAATTACACTAGTTAGCTCTCTCTCTCTCTCTCTCTCTCTCTCTCTCTCTCAGTTCTTAGTGTTCAGTCACATGAAGTCAATTAGTCTAAACAACTATACTATGCACACTCCTAAACTGTCACTCTAGCCCTAGGGCAGTTCACAATAAATCTCACACTTCGCTAAAGTTGCCACATACTGACAGTTTACAGCCACACAAGTCTGTACGTGGTACAGAGATCATGCGCACAGACACACACATACAGTAGCCTTCTTTTGCTATCCCTCATCACTCTTCTGCACTACAATCCCTCGTCCAATGCTCCATCGACACTGTAGCATGCTGATCCAGTATACACTTCACAGTACTCTGCAAATAACCTCAGCCTTTGTCAGTGTGGTTAACTGCCAATAAGTAACCAGGGGAACCTGACCCCTACAGAACGCATCCACAGGTGGCAGATAGGGGGTGCTGACGGTACATAGGGCTGATTGAAATACCCAGTACAATCTGCGGACCAACAGATAGCCCAATTCCTGGAGGCTTTAAAATACTGGGACACCCTCTCTCCAGGGGTCATAAATATGGAAGGCCCTTGCCCTGGGTTATGGGTGAAGAACACAATGGCATCTACAGCAGAGAAGATGGACTTTGGTATAGTGGAGATGGTGGAAGGGGCAAACCCGTAGCATCTGTACTCCAGAGGAGCGGCTACAAAAGGCGCCTGACTCCATGTTAGAGGTGGCCTACTCTGAACTTGGTAGAAGAAAATAAAATGCCTATGGGAGTGGCAAACCCATTGTACAAACAGCCTATAAAACGAGTGCAAGTGAATCGAGGCCTTGGAAAATTCTAGGGCGTCATCCTGAAGTGATTCACAATGAAGTATTTATTTATTTTCCACCTAGTCGATACAATGATTGCCTAAGGCAATTTTTATTGGTCAAAAGTGGTACATGTTTCGTATATTAACAACATCTTCAGCCACATAACAATGTTTAGATGAAAAATATAAAATAGACAAAGTAATGCTTTAGAGGAAGTGTCCTTGAAATTAACATAAGATTGACAAGATTAAAACAAACAAATAACTCAAGAGAAAATATATAAATTATTTCTACAATAGAAAGCAGTCGTCAAGGAAACACTTGTACAATATTCCATAGAGAAATTGTCCTAATAAATATTCTTTTCTTAATAATCCATGAAAAAAGATCAATTTATAAATTAAAAATTATACAGTTTATAAGTAATTATCGAAATGAAGAAATCCTGATATCACAGTGCGGCTCTTATTATTAATGTAGATGAAAATATAACTAATTCCTAGTTGTCAAATCTTATTAAGCCTGCTTTCCTTTGGAACAGTAACTCCTGTCATTCTTTCACAGTTTTGCGCCGGGTGTAATATTGATGATGCGTTCTTCCTTGTTCTTGCACCTGAGGAGGAGGAGGAGCGGGGGATATAGGTGTGTCAAGAACTTCCTTGCTGTCACCTATAGCTTCAACTGAGGAGGAATAAGTTGTAGGGCTATCTGTAGGTGGAGAAATTCCAATTCTTTTTTCTTGATCCTTCTCAAGCATTTTCAAATATACTAGAATTTGATAATATAATGGATTCTTATATTCTACAGCCTCATTAAGGTTATCATTTTTCTTTACAAGTTGGTCTAGATGAATGTACAGGTCTTCATATGTGTTCATTAAGCTGCCCTTTTTTAACTTTTTTATGATGGTCAGGTCTTGTTCTATGTTTGTAAATTTATGACCTGTGGCAGTCATGTGTGATCCCATTGCTGAGAATCTTCTATGTTTTTCAGCATTCACATGTTCCAAATATCTAACTTTAAAATTGCGGCCAGATTGTCCTATGTATGTGTTCTTACATTCAAAGCATGTGAGTTTATATATACCGGAATCAAAAAATTTTTATCTTTTTCCGAGAGATTTATTGTATCATGGTTGAAAATACTATGTTTCATGTTGTTATTGGTGGAAAATGCAATTTTGAAATTTTTTCTTTTAAATAAATTTGTTATTACATGAATGTTTGGATTATTATATGTGAACTTGATATATTTTTCAGTTTTACTAGGTTCGACTGCTAATTTAGATTGTTGCTTCTCCGAAAATTTATTAATTATTTTATCAATCATGTTATTGTTGAAACCATTCAAGAGGGCTTGTTGTCGGATAAACAACAGTTCTTTATTCCTTTCAGATTTGGATAAAGGAATACTAAACGCTCTGTTAATGTAACTATAATATGCTGATCTTTTCTGTGCCTCAGGGTGTAACGAGTTGTTCTTGATAGTGGTCAGTGTGAAAGTGGATTTTCTGTGTATTTTGAAAGAAAATCCTTTTTCTTCTCTTGTTGTGACTATGTCCAGAAAATTCAGTGATTTTTCAACTTCTTCTTCTAAAGTGAATTTTATATTGGAATCCAAATTATTCAATATATTTAAAACTTTATTGCTATCGGTGAGTCTGTTATCTATTATAGCGTAAACATCGTCCACATAACGTGTCCAAAAATCCAAACCCTCTATTTGATTAATAATTTTCGTGTGTTCCAAATAGTCTAAGTATATATTAGCCAATATTCCTGATGCTGGGGCTCCCATTGAGAGTCCTTTTTGTTGGTAAATTTTATTATTAAACGTAAAATAATTTTGATTTAACACGAATTTTAAAACATTAATAAAATCTTCAATTTCTGGTATGCTTACTAATTTGTTCTTCGTTAAATTCTTCTTAATGATTCTGATAGTGTCTTCTATTGGAATGTTTGTATACATGTTGGTTATGTCAAAGAACTGTTGTTTATCCGACAACAAGCCCTCTTGAATGGTTTCAACAATAACATGATTGATAAAATAATTAATAAATTTTCGGAGAAGCAACAATCTAAATTAGCAGTCGAACCTAGTAAAACTGAAAAATATATCAAGTTCACATATAATAATCCAAACATTCATGTAATAACAAATTTATTTAAAAGAAAAAATTTCAAAATTGCATTTTCCACCAATAACAACATGAAACATAGTATTTTCAACCATGATACAATAAATCTCTCGGAAAAAGATAAAAATTTTTTGATTCCGGTATATATAAACTCACATGCTTTGAATGTAAGAACACATACATAGGACAATCTGGCCGCAATTTTAAAGTTAGATATTTGGAACATGTGAATGCTGAAAAACATAGAAGATTCTCAGCAATGGGATCACACATGACTGCCACAGGTCATAAATTTACAAACATAGAACAAGACCTGACCATCATAAAAAAGTTAAAAAAGGGCAGCTTAATGAACACATATGAAGACCTGTACATTCATCTAGACCAACTTGTAAAGAAAAATGATAACCTTAATGAGGCTGTAGAATATAAGAATCCATTATATTATCAAATTCTAGTATATTTGAAAATGCTTGAGAAGGATCAAGAAAAAAGAATTGGAATTTCTCCACCTACAGATAGCCCTACAACTTATTCCTCCTCAGTTGAAGCTATAGGTGACAGCAAGGAAGTTCTTGACACACCTATATCCCCCGCTCCTCCTCCTCCTCAGGTGCAAGAACAAGGAAGAACGCATCATCAATATTACACCCGGCGCAAAACTGTGAAAGAATGACAGGAGTTACTGTTCCAAAGGAAAGCAGGCTTAATAAGATTTGACAACTAGGAATTAGTTATATTTTCATCTACATTAATAATAAGAGCCGCACTGTGATATCAGGATTTCTTCATTTCGATAATTACTTATAAATTGTATAATTTTTAATTTATAAATTGATCTTTTTTCATGGATTATTAAGAAAAGAATATTTATTAGGACAATTTCTCTATGGAATATTGTACAAGTGTTTCCTTGACGACTGCTTTCTATTGTAGAAATAATTTATATATTTTCTCTTGAGTTATTTGTTTGTTTTAATCTTGTCAATCTTATGTTAATTTCAAGGACACTTCCTCTAAAGCATTACTTTGTCTATTTTATATTTTTCATCTAAACATTGTTATGTGGCTGAAGATGTTGTTAATATACGAAACATGTACCACTTTTGACCAATAAAAATTGCCTTAGGCAATCATTGTATCGACTAGGTGGAAAATAAATAAATACTTCATTGTGAATCTATTGAAGTGCGATACGGACCATGAAGCTGATTTTATGTAATCCTGAAGTGACGCGCAGTTCCCGGTGCTCTGGGGGAACTGTGAGAAGTGGGCTACCAGACATCAGAAGAATCGGTATCATGTATGTCATGACTTTGAATGGCAAGGTAGAAGAACTGATAGAGTGTATGGAGAAGAAAGACATAGCAATGATTGGAATAAGTGAGATAAAATGGAAGGGGAAAGGTCAAAAAGAACTGAAGAAAGGGTGTGGATTATATTGGAGTGGAGGAAAGATGCCAACAAATGGTGTTGGTGTTATATCGAGAGAAGACCTAGCGCAATATGAGGACAAAATTGACCAGATCAGTGACAGGATAATTAAAGTTGGACTTGAGAGTAGAGTCAAAATTTTATACAGGTTTATGCAACCCAATCGGGGAATGCAGATGAATGTTTAGAGGAGTTTCTAGAAGAACTGGAAAGTTGTATTGAAGACAAAGACAATGTGGACAAAATTGACCAGATCAGTGACAGGATAATTAAAGTTAGACTTGGACTTGAGAGTAGAGTCAAGAATTTTATACAGGTTTATGCAACCCAATCGGGGAATGCAGATGAATGTTTAGGGGAGTTTCTAGAAGAACTGGAAAGTTGTATTGAAGACAAAGAGGTTTTAATAATGGGAGACATGAATGCACGAGCTGGAACAGACAGACAGGGAAAAGAAGAGATAATTGGCCCTTATAGTTATGGAAACTAAGATGAAGAAGGAGATTTGTTAATAGAATTTTGTAGAAGGAATGGATTAATTGTTGGCAATACGTAGTTTAGAAAAAAGAACTCACAAAAAATAACTAAATATGGTTGGGAGATAGAAAGACAAATACAATGATTGATCTTATTCTGGTGAAGAAGGAGAAGCTTAGACAACTGGAAGATGTGACAGCAATGCCAAGAGCATATTTCGAAGTGGTGGTAGCCAAATTAAGACTTGGTAAAATAATGCAGTTAATAGGAAAAAGGGAAAGAAAAATAAAGGGATGGAAGTTAAGAGAGAAAGAAATAAGGGAAAAGTTTCAAGAGGATCTGAAAAAAAGAAATTTCCAAAAATGACAAGAACAGTGTAGGAGAGGAATGGACATGTTTCAGAAATGATTTTGTAAAGTGTGCAGTATTCACCTGTGGAAGACTATCAAGGAGGAAAAAGGAAAAGGAGACTTCTTGATGGAACACCAGGGTGTTTTGTATGGTTTGGAGAAGAATATCTATATATATAAAATAAGAGTTTTGTCTGTACATTGCTCAGCTGTCTGTCTGTCTGTCTGTCTGTCTGTCTGTCTGTCTGTCTGTCTGTCTGTCTGTCTGTCTGTCTGTCTGTCTGTCTGTCTGTCTGTCTGTCTGTCTGTACACGCATCACGAGAAAACGGCTGAAGAGAATTTAATGAAAATCGGTATGTGAAGACAGGGGATGAGCCGCTACAATCTAGGCTATAAATCATCTTAACTCACGCTGAGTGAAATGGTAGTTTAGGGGAAGGCCTAAAATTTAATTCTCAAATATTTATATTATTAGTAGGCCTATCCCACCCTACCGTACGTAAACTCCGGCTCAGGAACACCTCTGCGGAGGTTCGGACCTGCCTTCGGGCAGAATAACCCTTACCTAGTAGTCCTGTCGATAAATACTACATAACTAAAGTTATATAGAATTAAATTTCCGATCATTTATGGCATACATTGTTACCATACTGGCTTTGATAACACAGATATTAATGAATTTGTATTTTTGTTGCCAAGTCCATATCAACGCCGAGCCATGAGAAAATAGGTTAGCAGAATTTAATGAAAGTCGGTGTATAGATTTGGGGAATAAGAAACTAGACCAAGTTATAAAGAATTTTATTCGCCCAGTATGAAATTGTAGTTTAGGGGAAGGCATCTAAAATTTAATTTTAAAATGCCCATGTTATTGGTCCTATCGAAAAGTACTGCATAACAAAAGTTACAGAGAATACAATTTCTGACCATTTATGTTTTATTCATTTTCACCATACCGACTATGATAAGAGTGGTATTTCAGAGTCGGAAGAAAACTAAACGTGAAGGCCTACAATATTGAAAACGCATGACATTGCTCAACAATAACATTACATTGATCATTGTTTGTGGTGATGTTCTTTGTCTTTTATGCTGCCGCTCAACTCGGATAGACGGGATTACTACTGCGGACCGAGTATAACAGCCTGACTGAATACTGCTGGGAAATACCTGGGTAGTTAGAGAACTCTCTTCTTTAGCATGTCATTCCTCTAGTTTATACATTTTCTGATACCGTTCTGCTGGTACCTAACTCACTGGTTCATCATAGTATTCCAGCTATTCGATCCCTACTCTGATGTGCTGGTTTGAATGAGCAGTGTGCACTGTTAAGGCAAAGGTTCACTTAGTAGTAGTATGACCTGGTCTAGAATTACAATTTAGGCATATTCCAAATTATAGCACCACAATTCACTACGTAACTCAAAACTCAACCCTGAAAAAGAGCCTTTTCTTAAAAAGAACTTCCTCCTCTTCACTTTTATTAAATTCTACATTCATTTTATTAGAAATTAGCAGTGAAGAGGCGGTTTCTCCTCTAGCTTGGAGGAAAAAATTGCCTCCAAGTCAGATAGATTTTTCCGCCACCAATGTAGTGAATTGAGATTTTCCAACTCATCGGGTACTCCTAGGAAACAGATTAGTAAAAGGGCATAGGGCATAGTTTTTGCCCTGGGAATCTTCACTATTCGCCCCCCCCGCCCCAAAAAAAATGACTAAGAGTGTTCACGTATCACGGCGGTCTGTGGCCTGGTCATTCCAGCTCTGGAACTTTGGACTGTTAGATCGGCAGTGTAGTATTGTTCATTAAAAGTGCGAAAACGTGGTTTTTCATTTGATCGAGTATTTAATGTGAAATCATTGCTTTTACTTGCACCATTCCTACTGATGTCATTGTAATGACCTATGTTCATTTCAGTTGGGAAAACCACTAAGACAGTCTTTCTGAGGATGTAAAAAGGCAGATGGAGAGTTAGTGTCTGCCATTATAATGAAAACTTCCCAACCTGATTGTTAATGATGGAAGGCATGTGAGCCTACCATTACAATGAACATTCCCTAAGGCAGTCTTCATATGAGAAAAGACGTTTGGTGATTTATCTGTCGCGTTTCTAGGGTAACATTAAGAGCTATGCACTGTAATACAGTCTTGCTGACAACGTGTACTCTACCTAACTTACAATTCTGTATACAATGTAGAATTCCATAGCGAAGCACGGCTACATCAGCTAGTTTTATGATATAGGAAAGATACAAAATTTGTAAGAAGCTGAAACAGGGCAGATATTGATGCGAAGGGATTACATACTAAAAAAATGGGAAGAATATTTCTCAGAATTGCTAAATATTAAATACAGTGAACTGGTAGATGAGAAGGAGCAAGAAGAAACAATGGGGAAAGAAGAAGAAGAAGAAGAAGAAGAAGAAGAAGAAGAAGAAGAAGAAGAAGAAGAAAGGAGATATCGATGTTAGAAATAGAGGAAGCCATACAAAATATGAAGAGCGGTAAAGCAGCAGGAGTGGATGAGGTAACTACGGAACTGATAAAAGCAGCAGGACCAATGGGGCTACAGTGGCTGTATAGATTATCTTGAATGATCTGGAGTAAGAAAGAGATCCCAGAAGAATGGGGAAAGAGTTTAATTATTCTGATATTTAAAACAGGTGATAAAAAGGAATGTAATAACTACAGAGGGATCTCCCTTATTGCCCATGTAACTAAGATATTTGAGAGAGTATTGGAAGGAAGACTGAGGAGGAAGCTAGAAGGAGAAATGGAAGAAGAACAGTATGGTTTTAGGAAAGACAGATCAACATTTGACCTGATCTTTACATTAAGACATATGATGGAGAAAAGATGGGAGTATAGAAAAGACATAGTGCTGACATTTATTGATATTGAGAAAGCTTATGACAAAGTGTCCAGACAGTTGGCATGGGACACATTAAGGAAAAAAACAGAGTTGACAGTGTGGAAGTGCAAATGAAATGAAATGAAATGTCGTATGGCTTTTAGTGCCGGGATATCCCAGGACGGGTTCGGCTCGCCAGGTGCAGGTCTTTCTATTTGACTCCCGTAGGCGACCTGCGCGTCATAATGAGGATGAAATGATGATGAAGACAACACATACACCAAGCCCCCGTGCCAATGGAATTAACCAATTAAGGTTAAAATCCCCAACCCGGCCGGGAATCGAACCCGGGACCTTCTGAACCGAAGGCCAGTACGCTGACTGTTCAGCCAGTGAGTCAGACAGTGCAGATGATAAAAGCTATGAACAAAAATTGTGTTAGTAGTATGAAGACTAGCATAGGAAAAACAAAATGGTTTAAAGTTGAAACTGGTCTCCGACAGGGAAGTATACTATCCCGCATACTATTCATCATAGTCATGGATGGAATTCATAAGAACATTAAACAGAGATTTGGAAGACAGGCAACAAAAGCCATGTTGTTTACAGATGAATAGTGATATGGGGTGAGTATGAAACAGAAGTGCAAAAACACGTAGATGTATGGAATCAAGAGATAGAAAAATTTGTGATGAAAGTACATACATACATACATACATACATACATACATACATACATACATACATACATACATACATACATACATACATACATACATACATACATTTTTTATCTATTTTTGCTATTTGCTTTACTTCGCACCAACACAGATATGTCTTATGGTTACGATGTGACAGGAAAGGGCTAGGACTGGGAAGGAAGCGGCCGTGGCCTTAATTAAGGTACAGCCCCAGCATTTGCCTGGTGTGAAAATTGGAAACCACGGAAAACCATCTTCAGGGCTGCCGACAGTGGGGTTCGAAACTACTATCTCCCGAATACTGGATACGGCTGCACTTAAGCGACTGCAGCTATCGAGCTCGGTTACATACTACATACATACATACATACATACATACATACATACATACATACATACATACATACATTATCATTATAGACTGTTATGCCTTTCAGCGTTCAGTCTGCAAGCCTCTGTGAATTTACTAAACGTCGCCACAATCCTCGATGTTCAACTAGTGTTGTGGCCTCATTTAGTTCTATACCTCTTGTCTTTAAATCATTAGAAACCGAGTCTAACCATTGTCGTCTTGGTCTACCTCTACTTCTCTTACCCTCCATAACAGATTCCATTATTCTCCTAGGTAACCTATCCTCCTCCATTCGCCTCACATGACCCCACCACCGAAGCCGGTTTATGCGCACAGCTTCATTCATCGAGTTCATTCATAAATTAGCCTTTATCTTCACATTCTGAGAACCCTCCTGCCATTGTTCCCACCTGTTTGTACCAGCAATCATTCTTGCTACTTTCATGTCTGTTACTTCTAATTTATGAATAATTATTAATTATTAATTATTATTAATTTCAATTCTATTCTTTCAGTCTGAGGAGTACTTGGAACTGAAGAGCCTAGTGATGCAAGTAGCAGGTAGGCGCCCAATTGGAGGAGAAGAGCTACGCCCAATTGCAGGAGGAGGGCCCTGCCCAGACCTCAGTGTCTGTCCTTGCCCTGATTCAGAATCAAAGTTTGGTGTTATGAAACCTGTATCCAGCACCCTGTCTGACTTACACTATGCAATTGAAGCTCTGCACTCAAAATGTAGAATGAAGGATCACATGATAGCGACATTACTGGAAGAACTAAAACTGTATTCTACTGACGGCGAGAAGTTTAATCAAATCCTTCAAAGTGTTGCAAGTTCTGTACCTTCTGGACCACCAAAATATGACTTTGATCGTGGGAGAATATGTGATTATCTAGTGCGGCCAGAGAGGCTGGAGGCTCCCCTGCAAGTAAGTAACTTCATTCTATTGAGTTATACTGTCTTCAACACAGGTACAGGTCTCTAACATGTTTCTTCATTATTTCTTTATTATAATTGTTTAATGTGTACACCATATGGGTAAAGCTTTCAAGGGGATAATCCTTGTAGACAGGCAAACTTGTAAGTAAACTTCATTTTTATTCACAGCTATTGGAACACTTTTTACATAATGTAATATAAAGCAACAGTGAATCCCACATAAGCAATGCTTGTGTGTGGACTTGAATGAGAATGAATTAATAATACAATGGCAACAAACTACTTAAACTTATTTTATAGTACACATTTACATATATATGTAGTAAATAATTGGTGTTGACAATATTTAACAGATATTATTTACAACAATATTTTTTGGGTACACATTTATTTTTAAATGAATGAGTTTAATCCTCTCTGTCAGCTTTGCATTGCTCTTTAGATATGTTCTAAGGAATAATATCGAGTGATACAAAATCATTTTAGATGGAAATTTATTATTCTTGTTACATCTGTCTGCAGGAGCCAGGTATTCAAAATTTGCTTTATTCATGGTTTGTCTCTGGCATTTGTAATCCAGTGGGTAAGGTATTATAAATACAAGGTCCAAGATAACTTACATGTCTCCATCCACCTGAAGTATTTTGGTATGGTAGTGGCAAACCAAATCCAACTTGCAGTCTTATATTATGGTATTTCACTTGTTGGTTCTGAAATGTGAAAATTGGAATAGTTTCTAAAAGTGTACAGTAATACAGTAGACTCTCGGCTTGTACTGTCTGGCCTACTTAGTACTGGAATAGAGTAAGATACTCTTTCAAAGCTTTAGCAAGCGTGCTCCTATTAGAACCCTATGTGGTCTTTCAAAGTGTTTTATGCGTATTTTGTGCTTCTGGTGTGAAGTCACAATTATAAGGTACAGTACAATAGTATTAATACATATGTATTGAATACATTATCAGAAACATTTCTTGAACAGACGAGACATAGAAGCCCTCTTTCAGTGCTCATAAATAAAAATGAACATACGTAGAGAGCAACTCTGTTGGAAAATCTGTGTTCTTTGCTTTGTCAGTTGCTTATCAGATGTCCAAAGTGTGAACATTGGTAAATTGTTGTTTTATGTGCTCTGCTGTGTTTTAATTAAAGATTGTGAAATGGATGATAAACAAAACAAGTTGTAGTGACTGTTGACTAGATTCTGGAGTAATAGCCAAAACTATTGCTTTGGAGTTAGGGGTAGGAAAAAGTACAGTTGGAGACTGTAAGAAAAATTGAGCAGAAATTGAAAAGTGGTGTGCTGCCCAAGGTAGTGGAAGTGGAATAAAAGTAGGAAAAAAATACTGAAAGGCCTGCATTTTCACATGTGTGTAACAAATATGTTTAAATAATAAATGGTATGAATCACAGTAAGAAGTTACAGCCTTTCAAGTTGAGAAGAACATTGGACTTAACAGTACTAGAGGAATCAGACAACAAAGCAATAATCGATACACTACACAAAGAGACTCTTAACCAGGCTGCTTTAAAACTAGAGGAAATTCTTAAGAAGGCAATACCTCCTACAGTAATTAACAATAGAAAAGCAAAACCATGGTTTACAGATGCCTGCTAGAAAGCCTTGCATGCAACAAACTTGCAGCGCATGAAGGAACGGCTGAAGTACTGAGCTAATTTAAGAAGAGAATAAAAAGCCATAGCTAAACAAGCCCATCAGACATTTTTGGAAAAGGAAGAAAAATATTTCATTGAATAGGGTACTCAGGACCCTTACAAAGCTTTGCGTCCTAAACAGCCAAAGTTTTCTCGTACCATACCAATGGAGGTTTGGGAAGTGCACCTTCATGCAATTCTTCAGGAGAGAGACACGCGCCCAATAAAATTTCATGTTGATTTACGCTTGAAGAAATAAAAGAAACTGTCAAAAGCCTAAAAAATTGGGAAAGCATGTGGTCCAGATAACATTTATAATGAACATCTGAAAGGGATATACCCAGTGTTGAAGGAATCCCTTTGCCAGTTATTGAATGAATGTTTACAATAGGGTAGGATACAAGACTGTTGGGCTAAGTCCACAATAAAAGTGATGTATAAGGGCAAAGGTGATACAGCAGACCCTAATTCATACAGAGGAATCACTCTGGAATGCACACTCTTAAAGACACTGACACAGCTAGTATGTAAACGCATCACAATATAATAGACAACAAGCTCTCAGACTCCCAGTTTGGCTTCAGAAGAAGGAGGTCAACTATTCAAGCAATCGATTGTCTACAACAGTATATTAATGAAGCTCTGACAAATCCAAAGGAAGAACTTCATGCCATCTTTATTGATTATTCTAAGGCTTTTGATGTGATTAATAGAGTTATCCTATTAGAGAAGTTGCAAAAGATCATTGGGCCTAGTTGTTATCTACTTCCAATCATTAAGAATCTCCTTACAGACAACTGAGTAGAGATTAGTGATGGCATCACCAAGTCATATCCAATACTTCAAACCATCGTATCCTTCAGGGTGACCCCCTACGTCCATTGCTTTTCACTGCCGCCACAGCTGACATTATACAAAGAGTAGATTCAGTTGTTAATATTCTCATGTATGCGGATGACATGGTTCTGATGTCAACTTCTCAGTTGGATTTGCAGACTACTTTTAATAACGTTATGAAATGGGCAAAAGAGAACCAGCTGAGGTTAAATAAATGAAAATAAGACTGTCTCTTTGACCTTCAGAAAAGGAGGAAAATGGGGAACATTCTTAATCAATGACCAGCAACTGAAGCCAGTCACAAATTTTTTAGTACCTAGGAGTCACTTCTCAAACACTGGGGAACGTGTTCTCTTTACTTGTAACAGACCGACTAAATACTGCCATAAAATCCACTAACAACATCAGATGTTTGAGCCATCTGTCACTTTCATGTGCCATCGAGTTATTTCATTTAATTTAATAGTCTAGCTTTTATGCATTTCTTTAATAATTTTGAAAAGTGCGAAGTTACATATACTGGCCAGTAATTTTGCACATCATCCTTGTTTCCTGATTTATGAATAAGAGTTACTGTTGTGATTGGAAAATATATATAGAGGCAGTTGCATAGTATAGAGAAGGTGAAAGCATTCTATTTAAAGAAAATGCTTTGCCTATCAAAATACACTCCATCATGCCTCGTATACCAACTGTCGAGGGAATTATTCTTTGAGGAAGCATTGCATTTGAAACTACTGCTCCTGGCCACCCCAGCATATAAGGAACTCCTACAAGAGCTTCAACAAAAAAGGGACAGCATATGGTGGGACTTTTACCAATGTGATGCAATGATCAACCGCAACTGGATTTAGGGAGGCTATGAGTTGAAACATGTTGTGACCAGACTCTCAGTCCATGGGTTTCACCAACGTCTGTGTATTAAAGTGAGTTTCCATGAGCCAAATCCGGACTGCAGGTGCAAAAGATGCGGCGAACTTTGTGAACACTATCCAGTACCTAAGTGTAAACTGAGAATAGAATCCATAACAAAATTCTGTACAGACGATTGTTCATAAGAATTTTGTTCATGCACATTTGTGTTCAATAAAACATTTATTAAATAATTTTTGTAACAATTAGGTCTATGTTTTCTATTAATGTTTTATTTATTTTAAAAGTGTTATTCATATGTACTTTATAATGCAGATCGTTTTATGATCCCTGTAATAATTTTTAAAAATTGCAGTACAGTACGTGCATACATAACAAGCAATTATAACTAGCATGTACTACATAAGAAATCAGAAAATATTAATAAAAATTGGTTTTGATATAAAAAATGGGTGTTCTAAAGGTATGACTGGGGTCAGAAGAGAGTATTTATAGACCTTTAGCCTATCCGGCTTTTTTTATTATCTGGCTTGATCTTCCACCATATTAGGCCAGATAGCCGAGAGTCTACTGCATTATTTTTGTATATGTTGTTGTTGTTTGAGTCATCAGTCCATAGACTGGTTTGATGCAGCTCTCCATGCCACCCTATCCTGTGCTAACCTTTTCATTTCTACGTAACTATTGCATCCTACATCTGCTCTAATCTGTTTGTCATATTCATACCTTGGTCTACCCCTACCGTTCTTGCCACCTACACTTCCTTCAAAAACCAACTGAACAAGTCCTGGGTGTCTTAAGATGTGTCCTATCATTCTATCTCTTCTTCTCGTCAAATTTAGCCAAATCGATCTCCTCTCACCAATTCGATTCAGTATCTCTTCATTCGTGATTCGATCTATCCATCTCACCTTCAGCATTCTTCTATAACACCACATTTCAAAAGCTTCTATTCTCTTTCTTTCTGAGCTAGTTATCGTCCATGTTTCACTTCCATACAATGCCACGCTCCACACAAAAGTCTTCAAAAACATCTTTCTAATTCCGATATCAATGTTTGAAGTGAGCAAATTTCTTTTCTTAAGAAAGCTCTTCCTTGCTTGTGCTAGTCTGCATTTTATGTTCTCCTTACTTCTGCCATCGTTGGTTATTTTACTACCCAAGTAACAATATTCATCTACTTCCTTTAAGACTTCGTTTCCTAATCTAATATTTCCTATATCACCTGCCTTCGTTCGACTGCACTCCATTACTTTTGTTTTGGACTTATTTATTTTCATCTTGTACTCCTTACCTAAGACTTCATCCATACCATTCAGCAACTTCTCGAGATCTTCTGCAGTCTCAGATAAAATAACAATATCATCGGCAAATCTCAAGGTTTTGATTTCCTCTCCTTGGACTGTGATTCCCTTTCCAAATTTCTCTTTGATTTCCTTTACCGCCTGTTCTATGTAAACATTGAAAAGGAGAGGGGACAAACTGCAGCCTTGCCTCACTCCTTTCTGGATTGCTGCTTCTTTTTCAAAGCCCTCGATTCTTATCACTGCAGACTGATTTTTATACAGGTTGTAGATAATTCTTTGTTCTCGGTATCTGATCCCTATCATCTTCAGAATCATAAATAGCCTGGTCCAATCAACATTATCGAATGCCTTTTCTAGATCTACGAATGCCATGTACGTGGGCTTGTCCTTCTTGATTCGATCCTCTAAGATCAGACGTAAAGTCAGGATTGCTTCACGTGTTCCTACATTTCTTCTGAAGCCAAATTGATCTTCCCCCAACTCAGCTTCAACTTGTTTTTCCATTCTTCTGTAAATAATACGTGTTAAAATTTTGCAGGCATGAGATACTAAACTAATAGTGCGGTAGTTTTCACACCTGTCAGCACCGGCTTTCTTGGGAATAGGTATAACAACATTCTGCCGAAAATCGGATGGGACTTCTCCTGTCTCATACATCTTGCACACTAAATGAAATAACCTTACCATGCTGGTTTCTCCTAAGGCAGTCAGTAATTCAGAGGGAATATCATCAATTCCAGGTGCCTTGTTCCTATTTAGGTCACTCACAGCTCTGTCAAACTCTGACCTCAAAATTGGGTCTCCCATTTCATCAGCATCAACAGCCTCTTCATGTTCCAGAACGAAATTATCTACATCGTTACCTTGATACAACTGTTGGATATGCTCCTGCCATCTTTCTGCTTTGTCTTCTTTCCCTAGAAGTGGCTTTCCATCTGAGCTCTTAATATTCATGCACCTAGATTTCCTTTCTCCAAAGGTTTCCTTGATTTTCCTGTATGCAGCATCTACCTTTCCCAGGACCATACAGCCTTCGACATCCTTGCACTTCTCCTTCAGCCATTCTTCCTTAGCTACCTTGCACTTTCTATCCACTTGATTCTTTAATCGCCTGTATTCTTTTCTGCCCTCTTCATTTCTAGCATTCTTGTATTTTCGTCGTTCATCAATCAGGTCTAGTATCTCCTGAGTTATCCACTGATTCTTAGTTGATCTTTTCTTCCTTCCTAACATTTCTTCAGCAGCCCTACTGACTTCATTTTTCATGACTCTCCACTCTTCCTCTACTGTGTTTCTTTTGGCCTTTTCATTTAGTCCTTGTGCAACATGTTCCTTGAAACGATCCATCACACTCTTTTCTTTCAACTTGTCTAGATCCCATCTTTTTGCATTCTTTCCTTTCTTCAATTTCTTCAACTTCAGATGGCATTTCATGACCAACAAGTTGTGGTCAGAGTCCACGTCTGCTCCTGGGAAAGTTTTGCAATCCAACACCTGGTTTCTGAATCTCTGCCTAATCATAATGAAGTCTATTTGATACCTTCCAGTGTCTCCAGGTCTCGTCCACGTATACAGCCGTCGTTTGTGGTGTTTGAACCAAGTATTGGCGAGTATATATCAGACGTATATCTAAAACCTTTGCTAAGTTGCATAACTCTATTGCAGAAAAGTGTTTTGGTTTGCAGTGTATGAATTTTATATTTATCTAACATACCACCCCATCCTATGATACTGTACTGTAATATGGAATTTACAAGTGCGTAATAAACACTTGTTAGTATTTTAATGAAAACCAGTTTGCTAATTCTGTAAAATATGTACGTAAGGCTTTGTAATCAGGTTTCAAGATGAGTGGTGTGATAGTTCCACTTCAGGTGGCTATCAATAAATATACTAAGATATTTAACATGAGTAGCTTTCTGCAGTACAAAACAAGAAAAGTCACTTGCTGGGCAGGCATTTTTATGAATTTTGATTTGTAAATGTTCTGGAGGTTGAAGTGTTCTGTTATATGAGAATGTAACATAACATGGCCGGCCCTGCAGTGTAGAGGTAGCATGCCTACCTCTTAGCCGGAGGTCCCGGGATCGATTCCCGGCCAGGTCAGGGATTTTTACCTGGATCTGAGGGCTGGTTTGAGGTCCACTCAGCCTACATGATTACCATTGAGGAGCTATCTGACGGTGAGATGGTGGCCCCAGTCTAGCAAGCTAAGAATAACGGCCGTGAGGATTCATCATGCTGACCACACGACTTAATCTGTAGGCCTTCGGGCTGAGCAATGGTCACTTGGTGAGCCAAGACCCTTCGGGGCTGTTGATCCATGAGGTTTTGTTTTGTTTGGTTTTTTAACATAACATGTTTTATTTTGATTTATAGTCAAAAATTTTTGTTTCATCCATTCATTTACTGTGTTTATTGCTCTGCTGCCTTTATTGTAAGTTTTATCCCATGAGGGACCACTGATTGTGATGACTGTTTCATCAGCATAAGCAAGTATTTGTCCATCCAGTTGCACAGATCACTAATGTATAACAGAAATAGTACTGGTCCAAGGACTGTTGCTTGTGGTACTCCTGTTGGAATTATTTTCTGTTTACTTAGTTTATCATCAATTTTAACTCTCTGGATTCTACTTGTAAGGAATCTGGCTATGACCCTCTGTGTTATTCCATGAATATCTACTTTTTCTAGTTTTTAATAGTATATTATGAGCTAGCATATCAAACACTTTTATTAGGTGCATAAACATAGTCATTGTTCACTTTCCTTCATCTAATGGTTTGTACAAGTCATCTGTTAGAGCATAAATTTTATCTTCGATGCCTGTTCCTGGCCTAAATCTGAACTGAATTGGTGACAGGGTATTATCTTCTTTTAAAAAATTTAATAGTCTAGCTTTTATGCATTTCTTTAATAATTTTGAAAAGTGAGAAGTTACATATACTGGCCAGTAATTTTGCACATCATCCTTGTTTTCTGATTTATGAATAGGAGTTACTGTTGTGATTTTAAAACAGTCTGGAAATACTCCATTCATAAGTGACAGATTGAAAATATGTAGTAAACGTTTCATTATAAATGGCTTTACTTCTTGTATTGTTCTAGCTGATAGCATCTCCACATACAGATCCACTGTTTAAATCTGAAATAAGTTTACTTATCTCACTTTCTGATACTGGTTGCAGGAATCAAGATTTGATGTTAGAGGGAAATTAATTAATGTTAAGGTGTGTGTTACCCATAATTTCTAAGGAACTGGCTAACTTTGCCCCAGTTTTAATAAAATAATCTACAAATGAATCTGCTATACTGATTGAATCACTTATGAAGGAGTTTCCTATCTTTATATTTTTCACAGTTCCTTTGGAGTTTTGTTTTATTATTATTAGGTATGTCATTAACAGCTTTCCATGTGTCACTTAAGTATAAGCTAACAGTTTCAAATACTTTGGAATAATATATTACTTTTGCTGTTGTAATTAACTTGTTAATCCAATTTTTGTAATGCTTGTATCTATTAATAAGGTCTGTATCAGGAGTTTGATTGTGGACAGTTCATTGTTTTGTGAGGTACTGATGTAACTTATCTCTTATTTGTATGGATGTGAGGATTTGCCTTGTTATCCATGGTGTGAGTTTCTTAAATTTTGGTTGAGTTTTGATTCGTTTAATAACTGTGCTTCATGGATATAATGAGTTAAAGTTTGTATAAACTGGTTTGTGGCTATGTTCACATCTGATTTCTGTATGACTGCATCCCAGTTTTCCTTTTGTATGCTGTTTGCCAGTTTATCATTCTGGGCAATTGTTACAGGAGTATATTTTAGGTTAAGATTTTCATCCTTTGTCAAACTACCTAAAAGAAATGTTGGATCATGAACACTGATACAAGTTCTGAGTACCATTGAAGAGAATGGTGGTTTTGGGAATTTGATAAATATATGGTCTATACATGTTTTCAAATGATAGATGACCCTTGTTGGAATGTTTACGTAAGAATAGGATCTTTCCTTATTCATTACATTTCTATAATCTCTGGTATTTTTAATATTCAGATGTGATATCTATATTGATGTCACCTATTATCATTGTATGTTTAGTAGGGGGATGTTTTCAATTGTTTATTTATTTATTTATTTATTTATTTATTTATTTATTTATTTATTTATTTATTTATTTATTTATTTATTTATTTATTTATTTATTTATTTATTTATTTATTTATTTTTCAAATGGGTCAAGAAAGTTTTTGTGTCTCTGGACGGAGATCTGAAAATTGATAGGATTGAATACATTTCATTATTATTCTTAACAGTTACCATTCTGGCATTTGCTGATAAAAATGTGAGAATTGTAGATATATCATAAGAAACATCTGCATGGGCATACATTTTTAGGCCATCATGGTTAGAGTTAATGGGAGGGGCTAAATATTCACAATGTTTGTCCAACCCTTGTCCTGTTCCTCTATAGGGTCAGGTATGAGGTGAAATGAATCTGTTTTGGCTGTTTTTTATGACCGGATGCCTTTTCTGACGTCAGCCTCATCAGAGGAGTTGATGACATGAAGTGAATGATGAAATATCTGATCGTTTGAAGGGAGAGGGTACCCGGTACTGGCACATAGCTTACTCCTGTCGAATAGCACCAAGAGGTCTGCTTATAGCTTAACATCCCCATCCGATGGATGAATCACTGTCAACAGCAGCATGTACCCTCACTCCACATGAGCACTGTGGAGAGGTTTTGGAATTTAATCCAGACTTTTGGCATGCAATCTTGTGATTAGAAATTGTATACCACCACCTCCAATACCCTGCCAGCCAACATTCTGTTGGTGAAATTTTTTTCAGCAATGGGACTCGAACCGGCTAACCTTAGTGTCAGACCATTTAAACTTCCTTAACAATCATGGCCACCAGGCGGGCTAAGGGGAAAAATATTCACAACAATTTGGTATTATATTAACTGCTCAGTGACGGGGAACATTTGAGTGCTGCTTTACCCAGTGGACGGAGGTGATACAGATGTGAACACTATGAGAATGCAGTGATCTCTTTAAAAATTCACTGTTACAACAGTTTTGCTCAGATTATTTTCAAATCTTTACAGTAGAGACTCAAAAGAATGTAGTTTACATTCACTATATTCACATCAGTGAAGGGATGGCGATTTATACTATCATTCTACATAAGGAAACATTTTGTAATGAAATATACATCTGCTAGAATGCAGCAGAAATTTAAGCTTACATGCTCTCAAATGGTAAGAAGTTAGAAAAAATCTTCAAATTCAAAGATATACCATTTCCATCTTGACTACTTTAAAACTTTACAAGCTAGAGCAAAATGAAGTTAGGCCTACAGAGGTCTATACCATGCATGGAGGTCGGCAGCATGTGAAGACAAGAAGGTCTATATGATGTATAGATGTCGGCATCAAGGGATTAAATGGTATATCAATGATTAACTGAGTTTCTGATAATACTATAACTTTATGGGATATAAATTTCATATTGATTGGTCCGTATTGAACTGAAATTACGTTAAAATTAATTATATTCTATGGGTTCCATCTCTTCAATACAAAATGTTCTGTAATGCGAGTTGTTTAAACAACTTGTAATGTAACGCGCATTACAGAACATTTTGTATTGAAAAGGTGGAAACAATAGAATATAATTAATCTTTAACTTTAATATTGTACCTTGTAAAGGAAATGTGAGTTGATCCAGGAGATAGAGTACTTTATTAAAGTTAGATCTGATTCCACCTATGTCCATATGTAAAATATTCACACCTGTATTATTAGCTTGGTTATTTAGGTCTGTTATACATTCTAGAGAAAGAGGGTCTATTTTCTGTGTCCAGTCCATGGTGAAATTACAAGTCCTTGATATGCTATAGTCCTAGGTTGTTTTTCTTTCCTCACTTGTACACAACGGCTCCTAGCTGGGTGGGACAGGAGAATCTTTCCAGGAGTCAAGTGTTCTTAATCTGTAGTACAGGACTGGAGTCATCTTTCCTCATGAATATTTTGCCATTCCTTGTCCACGCATATTCATATTTTAGCATATTCTTTGTATTACAGGCTAGCCAAAAGAGATTCTGCTTGTATTTTATTAAACGTTCATTTATATTCATATTTATATTCATTTACTATGATGGCATATATGTTTTCGTCACTGCTCACCAGTATACCTTTTATTTCCACTTTATAGTTTTTGGAATTCTGTTCTAAATCATTTACTTTTTCAATCAAGGCAGTATTTTTCTCTTACAGTTTCTCACTAGCCAATTTTGCAGTTTGCACTTCTTTCGTTAATGCATCAGATTTCAATAGTTCATTGTTTTCCTTCAGTAATTTGTTGCACTGAGCTGAATGAAATTCTAACCACTTGACTCTACCAATCAAGATTTCTTGCATTTTATTGGCTACAATGCCAATGTTGGATGATGGTATCTGGTTTCTGAAATGCCTGTTCCTTAGGAGTACTGCAAAACCACATCTTTATCAAGTCCATTAACATGAATTATTTCACCTACGTATTTCAATTTATTAACGTTGTTGAATTTCCCATACACAGATTTGATCACTGTGGGTGAATCTCTAATATTGGTCATGAATTTAGTCTTCTCAAAAGATATCTGAAGTCCAAAAAGGTTGTGTGCCAGCCCTGTGGTAGCCCCTTTCGGTACTTCTTAGAAGTGAGTCAGCTGACCGAGAAGCACCCAGATGGCCTGGAGGGCATTTTCATGTGTTGTTCTCATCAGCTGGCTTACCTGTGAGTTTCTTGGGGGTACAATGAGAATATTTCGTTTCTGGCCACATTGTAAATATTCTGGTTTACATCATCTGAACTATAAAAAGGGAGGCTAGCTGCAAACAGTCCACCAGTGTTGGCTCCGTGGTGGAGTTAGTGTTGGTGCTGGACTTGGGGTCAGTGTGGGACTCGGTGCGTTTGGGTTCGGTGGCTGGGCTGACGGCAACAGAGGTGTTGGCTCTCGCTAGTATCCTACCAAGATCTGAACGATGGGCTGTTGTTGTGCCAGAGTGTTCAGTGAGTAGCTGGACTGAAGATGTGTGGAACGGAAGACTGTGCACTACCTGAGAGTAATGTGTGTTTGTGTATTTCTGTGGACTGAGGATCTCTGTAAGTCAGTGAGGGAAGCTGCTGTCTTGAATGTGAGGATAAGTGGACCTGTGTTAATATTCGCTGTTGTGAGTATTGGTTGAATACTGTTGAATGTTGCTGTTTAGTGTTCTCTGCATGTGACTGTGTGAATTACTGAACCATCTCTGGAGTCAAACCAAGGAATAGTCTTCGTGTGTTGTATAGCCTGTAGCTTTGTGTTCAAATTCAGCACTCTACAGACAGCTGCTGTATGAGTTGACTGGACTTGTGAAAGTGAAAGGAAGGATTATCCATCCTCAGGTAATAGCAACAGGCCACACTGTCTGCTGTGCCATAAGGAAGAGAGACATGTAAATAAACAGCATTTTTCTCCCATGTGCGGCCATTCATGTTTGATTAGAATTGTGTGTGTATGTGTGTGTGTGTGCATTTATTGGGTCATTCTGAAATAAATTAGAGTACCATAATGATGGGCTACTTGGACTATTAAGGTGTTACAGTAGAGTCTTGCTCATCCGACCTTTGCTTATCCGACCTTCTGTGTTATCTGACACTGGTAGACTTAATTTGAACTTTTGGTGGAGACTAAATTCAGGGTGCGACCGTGGGACAAGCATTGGCCTGACCGCTGGTGGTAGAACCAGATTTTTTCTCAAGGACAGGTGCAGCGAGTCTTCATTCATTGTTCATTGTAGTATTGGTTGGGTGCGGATGTTATAGTTTTCACATCCTCTGTGAGTTTGGCGAGTAAACAGAAAAAAGTGATTGTTTCTATGAAAGGCAAGTTGAGTGCATTAAAGAAACTGGACAAAGGGGAAACTCTTCAAAAAGTGGCTTCAGATAATGGTGTTGGACGTGTTACAGTGGGAGACTGAAAAAGAAACAGGGAAGAAATTGAAAAGTGGTGTTCTACCCGAGCAACAAGTGATGCACTGAAAATTAGAAAAACAGTGAAAAAATGTGAGTATGAAAAAGTAAGTGAAGCACTATTTTCTCGGTTCACTCAATACCAGCAAAAGGGCCTGCCAATACCTGGCCCCATTCTGCAAGAAATGGTGATGTATTTCCAGAAGGAGTTTAATGAAGGGGACCCTGATTTTACTGCCAGTGCTGGGGGGCTTGATCGGTGGAAAAAATGGTATGGCATTAGGCAGCTTAATATTTGTGGAGAAAAACTGTCAGCTAAATCCAATGAGGTTGTGGAATTTAAAAAGGAATTTTAGGAAATAATTCTTGCTGAAGGATTAACCGGTGATCAGATTTTTAATTGTGATGAGACTGGGCTAAATTTAAAGATGCTGCCATAAAAAACTCTTGCAGCCCAAGCCAAGACGTCTGCACCTGGCTACAATTGTATTAAGGAAAGAGTTACTGTTCTTGCCTGTAGTAATGTTACTGGGAACTTAAAAGCAAAATTGCTAATGATTGGTAAAAGCAAAGAAGCCTAGGGCATTTAAAAACATTTCTGTTAATGCTCTTCCAGTCCATTACATAAATCAGAAGGCTGCCTGGATGTCTGCTGACATCTTTAAAGACTGATTTTTTTACACATTTATTTCCATTTGTAGAAAAATTTCTAGCTTTGAACAATCTCCCTAGAAATGCTCTTCTTCTACTAGACAATGCTCCATCACACCCAAATGAGGAGCAACTTAGAAGTGATGATATCAAAGTCATGTTCCTCCCTGCTAACGTGATGTCATTATGCCAGCCAATGGACCAAGGTGTGCTGGAAACATTGAAGAGGAAATATCAGCAGAAACTCCTTTCATCCGTGATAGAAGAAATGGACAATGGCAACGACATTATAGAAAAGTTAAAACGAATCAACAGGAAAGATGTGGCATACTGGATAGCATAGTCTTGGGAAGAAGTTGAAACAACGACATTAGCAAAGTCTTGGAACATATTGTTGAGTGAGGTTGAACATTGAGAGGAGGTGGTACAAGAAGACATGGAAAGTATTGTGCCCTTACTGAATTGCATTCCTGGCTGTGAGGATGCTACGAATGAAGATGTAAGTGGTGTGCACAAGATCAGCCGTTTGAACTAATTGACCCTGATATTATTGATTTTGTAAATGCTAATGAAAATGAGGATGATGAAGAAGAAGAATGAGGCATTGCAGAACAAACGGAGAAAAGGATTAAGTGCATTTGAAACTTCATTAACTTACGTTGAGCAACAGCCAGAAGGAAGCGCAACGGAGGTCTTGATTTTTTTTCGATGGTGGGATCTCACAGCAAGCAAACATGGATCAGCAGGCAAGCAGGCATTGTTGGCAAGTTTCTTTTTGTAAGACATTTGGAATGTTTTCGTTCAATACTGCATGTACTGTACAAGTGAAATGATAATTCAATAAATAGACTTGATATGCTATAGTCCTAGGTTGTTTTTCTTTCCTCACTTGTACACAACGGCTCCTAGCTGGGTGGGACAGGAGAATCTTTCCAGGAGTCAAGTGTTCTTAATCTGTAGTACAGGACTGGAGTCATCTTTCCTCATGATCTCTGTAAGTCAGCGAGGGAAGCTGCTGTCTTGAATGTGAGGATAAGTGGACCTGTGTTAATATACATGTCATTGTTTTAGTACTAGAGTGTAGCCTTCTTATTTGTTTCAGTTCATTTTCAAAGTTATTCTGTATTATCTGACATTTTTGGTGATCTGACGTACTCTAGGTCCCATTTTGGTTGGATAATCGAGACTCTACTGTATTTGGACCCCTGGATCCACATGAAAAATATGTATTCATCTTCTGAAGCCCCTTATACAATCTAATATCCCAGTAGTTCGCTGTTCTTTCTGTTAGGTGGCATCACAATGCAGGATTGTGCATGTTCAAACTAGTTTTGCAGTAATCCACTAAGCAGCAACACAGTAAACTGTTTATACAGTGTTTTTACTAATGTGACACCATTTTTTCCACTGCAAACTTTTATCTGCCTACTGTATTTTCATGGAAGCCAGAACATTGGTAAGTAAACACTTAAGTAATTACATATAGCGTAATGGCATGCTGTATGAATCTTTCTCAGAAGTAGCAAGGTTTTTGTAGAAGTGATTTATAGAGTGAGTACACATAACCGTGAGAACATCTAGACATGGGTCCAAGTAACCTGCAACATTCGATTTATCTTATAGAATGTGATAACTGGCCTGTTTCTATGTTTTACTCACTTTAAAATGCAACTTTGTTCTCTTTTCTTCACAGGTCTGAGCATTATGGTGTACAAATATAAAAGACTGCCAAAAAGTCAAAAATACGCAAATGTTGAGCAGTGATTCAATCAAGGCAAATGTCGCAAAGGCAGGATGAAAAAGTCTTTAAAATAAGTCAATCAACCATCAAGAGAATTTTGAAAAACAAATTCAGTCAGAAACTAGGTCATCCCTGAGTGTTTACTGAACAAGACAAGCTAGCCTTTGCTAACCACCTTGACAAAGTGTGTGATTTCAGATTTTACATTGTTCAACTTGATTTCAAATTTATTGTGAAGTCTTACTTAGCTATGCATGGTAGAACTGTAATAGCTCTCAAAGACGGTCTTCCAGTGCGTGATTGGGTGAAATTATTTTGAACAGGCACCCCCAGTTAACGATAAGATTTGCTGCTAATATAAAACGGGCTCGTGCAGCGGTGGATGAAAATGTTATCAGTGAATACATTGATGAAGTGAGTGATTTACTTGATGGTATTCCCCAAGAAACATTTACAATTATGACGAGACCAATGTGAGTGGCGATCCTGGGAAAAAGAAGGTTATTTGCCACAGAGTATGTAAATATCCAGAAAGGATATTGAACTCTACGAAGTCCAGCACCAGTGTTATGTTCTGTGGTAATGCAGCAGGAACTTCACTTCCTCCTTATGTCATTTATAAGCCCAAGAATCTTTGGACAACATGGACTGAAAACGGACCCACTGGAGCTCGTTACAATAGGAGTAAACATGGTTGGATTTATCTGGCAAATTTTGAAGAGGGGCTCATTTCTCATGTCCTGTGAATCCTTAAGAAGCAAGAGGGGAAGAAGGTCCTCATTGGAGATAATTTGACTTCTCATTTCAGTGTGAATGTTGTCAGATTGTGTGAGGAAAATAATATTAACTTTCTCTGTTTGCCACCAAATTCCTCCCATTTAACTCAGTCCCTGGATATTGCCTACTTCAGGCTTCTTAAAATGAAATGGAGGGATATTCTCACCAAATGGAAACAATCAGATGGTGGGAAAAGGATTTCAACATTGCCAAAAGATCAGTTCCCAATACTGCTGAAAAGAGTGCTACAGGAATTATCCCAAAACTTATCCGACAATTTAAAGTCTGGGTTCAGGAAGTTGGGAATATTTCCAATCAATTAACAGGAAATTATTATTCAATTACCTAATCAAGGATAGAATTGCAAACTTGAATTTGATTGGAGAAGCATTCCTGGCACAGCTTGAGGAAAAGAGGAATAAATTTGTTACCAGTACTCCTTGCAAGAAATTGCAAATGCCCCCTGAAAAGAGTATTTGTGAAAGCAACCTTCAGACACAAGAAGCTTCAACTCCTAAATCAGTTCATCCACTTAAAAAGACAAGAGGATAAAGAAGGGAAAGCATGATGATAGTTTCAGCCTTCAATCTTCTGGACACAATGACCTAAGCATTTCTACTAGCGGTGATGAATTTGTAAGTCGTTTGAAACAAAACATTGCTGTTTTTTTCCAGCAAAGAAAATGGTAAAGAAACTTTCATCGAAGAATGTGGGATAAGGAGATTTTGTTCTTGTTCAATGTACTGAGTACAAGTAATGATGGTGCCTTTGTAGATTGTATGGAGCCTACCAAAATAGCCTGGAGATGGCCGAAAGAGAAGTCTTTACAAATGGCGTGACATTAAGTTGAAAATTAATCTCCCTCAGTTAATTAGAAGAAGTTTATTTTCACTCTACCAGGCAAGTTGGCCATGCGATAAGGGGCGTGCAGCTGTGAGCTTGCATCTGGGAGATAGTGGGTTCGAGCCCCACTGTCGGTAGCCCTGAAGATGGTTTTCCGTGGTTTCCCATTTTCACACCAGGCAAATGCTGGGGCTGTACCTAATTAAGGCCGCAGACACTTCCTTCCCACTCCTAGGCCTTTCCTATCCCATCGTCGTTATAAGACCTATCTGTGTCGGTGCGACATAAAACAAACCGTATTTTCACTCCTGTCGTAAGACTTTGCAACCTGTGTAGTATTCAAATAAAAATTAAGCTCTTGAGTTTATTGAAATAAATTAGTGACATTAGAACAGAAGCTACAGCACAGAGATATTCAAATTTTTTATAAAAATATATTGTTCAAATCGAAAATAAGTTGTCTAGTGCCTATTATCTGGTGGTTATTAAAATGTTTGTTGTATGTTTTTAGTGTATGCAAATGGTATTATTAGAGAACCTAAGTCCTCCTTGGACCCAGTGCAACTTTCAGTGATTTTATGATGAGAAAACATGACATGGCTTCAAAGAGCCCAAACTATCGTCCTGCTGTCGAATACTGTTGAACTGTTGCTGTTTAGTGTTCACTGCATGTGACTGTGTGAATTACTGGACTGTCTCTGGATCAAATGTTGTGAGATGGACAGCAGGCAATGGTATGTTGATAAACGGGGCTAAAAGTCAGGTTGTGAGTTTCACAAATAGGAAAAGTCCTCTCAGTTTTAATTACTGCGTTGATGGGGTGAAAGTTCCTTTTGGGGATCATTGTAAGTATCTAGGTGTTAATATAAGGAAAGATCTTCACTGGGGTAATCACATAAATGGGATTGTAAATAAAGGGTACCGATCTCTACACATGGTTATGAGGGTGTTTAGGGGTTGTAGTAAGGATGTAAAGGAGAGTGCATATAAGTCTCTGGTAAGACCCTAACTAGAGTACGGTTCCAGTGTATGGGACCCTCACCAGGATTACCTGATTCAAGAACTGGAAAAAATCCAAAGAAAAGCAGCTCGATTTGTTCTGGGTGATTTCCGACAAAAGAGTAGCGTTACAAAAATTTTGCAATGTTTGGGTTGGGAAGAATTGAGAGAAAGAAGAAGAGCTGCTCGACTAAGTGGTATGTTCCGAGCTGTCAGCGGAGAGATGGCGTGGAATGACATTAGTAGACGAATAGGTTTGAATGGCGTTTATAAAAGTAGGAAAGATCACGATATGAAGATAAAGTTGGAGTTCAAGAGGACAAACTGGGGCAAATATTCATTTATAGGAAGGGGAGTTAGGGATTGGAACAACTTACCAAGGGAGATGTTCAATAAATTTCCAATTTCTTTGAAATCATTTTGGAAAAGGCTAGGAAAGCAACAGATAGGTAATCTGCCACCTGGGCGACTGCCCTAAATGCAGATCAGTATTGATTGATATTGAAACCCAGGAATAGTCATTGTGTGTTACATAGCCTGTAGCCCTATGTTCAAATCCAATGATCTACACACAACTGCTGTATGAGTTGATAGACAGGAATTGGGTTCAAGTAGCCCAAACATGAGTGCTATTTGGAACCAGTTTTCAAAAAACATTCCTGTTTCTTGTGTTCAATACATACAATTAAAATTACTCTTGAGCTTTGAAATAACACCTACAGTTATATAAAATAAAAGTTATGAAGCCCATTTTAAATATTTGACTGATAAAACAAAAAAGTGGAAAAGAACTTGAAAATTGGGTCCAAGTAACCTGTGTTGACAATAATAAAACAGTCGGAGTTTTATTTGTAACAAACTGGTGATAGAAGTTAGAAATAGACCCCAGGTGTGATAAATCATTCTAATCAGGGTGAATCGTGGACCAGATACTGCAGGTTTCAGCTGGCGCTGGGAACATTCCAGAACATCGGTGTATAGTGAATACACTCACATATCGATCTTTATATTTTCATCTTACATTAATTACGGCTTGCCAGTTGAGATTCCAAGAAATCAGCTTCATTTCCCGTATCAAATCCTATTTACAAAGACTTAATAACAATAAAAATCTTCCACCTTTTTGATACTTATATATGCATTTAAGCAAATTAATTAATCATAAATAGTACATGTTTTATTCCTTTTTAGAATATCTTCAGCTGTTTTACATTGCTTAGATGAATTAACTAATTATTTATCTTTTTAAGAACATCTTAAACAGGTACTTTGTTTTTCTTAAATACTTCGTAAAATTTTTAAAATAAATTAAAAACAATGTGGATGGTTGAATGGGGTAGTGAAATGAGAGGGAAATGGGGAATTGTTATTAAGTCTTTGCCAGTTGAGACCAGAGGCCACGTGAAAATGGAGGCTCAGCTAAGTGTGCTCTTTGATATGATGAAGAAGATGGAGGAGAAGATAGAAGAAAATCGAAAGGAGATGAAATAAGACCAGAAGATAATGCAGAAGAAAATGGATGAGGGCCAGATGATTATGGAGGGGAAGTTGGAAGAAGGCTGTATGAAGGCGGAAGAAAGCTGGAAGTAGATAGTTGAAAGCCAGGAGAGGTGGATAAAAGACATGAAAGATGGTCAGAAGGAGATGGAGGATGGCCAGAAAAAGACGGAAGATGACCAGAAGAAAACTGAAGACGGCCAGGACAACACGGAGGATGACCAGAAGAAGATGGAAGGCAGCCAGATGGAGACAGAAGATGGCCATAAGATGATGGAAGACGGCCAAAAGAAGACTGAAGATGACCAAAATAAGATGGAGAATGGCGATGTGAGGTCAGAAGACCACCAGGAGGAGACAGAAGATGGAAGACAGCCAGAAGACACTGGAAGACAGCTGAAAGAAGACTGAAGACAACCAGAATAAGATGCAGGATGATCAGAAGAAGTCAGAAGACCACCAGGAGAAGACGGAACATGATCAGAAGAAGATGGAGGACGGCCAGAAGAAGATGGGAGATGGACAGAGAAATGTTGATGAGGTTCTCTACGATATAAAGCATGTTTAGCAGGATGACGCTCTGTCCCGAAGACCTTATCCAGAAGACTGCAAGTTATGTTTCAGAAGGGAGGCCGAGTACAAAGTTGCCTGCTGAGTGACCACCGTGGGGTTCAAAGGAAACTGGAGCCGTAATGCCTGGTGAAAAAGAGCTGTGCCCTCTTGTAGATTTAGGGTTCAGGTGACCTGAGGACCATACTGTCCCGACTGACAGGTATTGCCTGGATCTGATAAGGAGACCAAAGGATGTACGTGCCACCATCTGGAAGAGTGCGAGTACAGAGAGCGACCGCGTGATGGCATGGTACGGCCAACGAGTTAACACCATTGGAAATCATGAGAACAACCTAGGATGCCTACATAACCCCATAAGGAAGAAAGGCTTATCTCTCAAGATCCAGAGGACGTGGAAAGACACTTACCATGTCCTGAAGGGACTAAATTACATCAGATACTGAGTACGACAGTGGCCAAGATGCAAGATGAAAGTGGAACATCTAAACCAATGGGCATCATACTGAAAAACAGCTGAGAAGATAAGTGATCAAGACAATCAGCTCTCAGTCATTTAGTGGCCATCTTCAGCAAAAATAAAATCAAACAGATCATGTGATAACTAAAACATATGTAAACAAGACAAAGACAATGTAACAAGAATAATTATAACATTAAAATACATATAAAACAAAAATTATGATTGTTGTATGTTTTATGTTGTTGTATGTATTTTAATGTTATAATTATTCCTACAGCATGGCCTTGTATACATATGTTCTAGTTATCACATAATCTGTTTAACTTTATTTTGGCTGAAGGTGGCCACTAAGTGGCTAAAACTAGTCCCAAGACTGATGTAGTATTATTTACTTGATATATTGTATTGAAAATGTGGACCCTCCTGTCAGTTTATTTCTCATAGAGGTGTTGGCTGTTGCTAGTGTCCCACTGAGGTCTGAACGAGCAGCTGTTGTTGTGCCAGAGTGCTCAGTGTGTAGCTGGACTGAAGACATGCAGAACGGAAGACTTTGTACTACCTGAGAGTACTGTGTGTCAGTGTATTTCTGTGGACTGAGGATCACTGTGAGTTAGCAAGGGAAGGTGCTACTGTGAATGTGAGGGTAAATGGACCTGTGTTAATCTGCATGGTACTGTATGGGCTGAGAAGTGTACGTCAAGTGTTGCAGTAGCTCACATGGCAAGCGGGTGGGGAGATATGTGATAGTTGACTCATGTGTGATAAACTGATATGACTTGAGAACAATATTCTCTCACCCATGGGTAAATAATGCAAGTATCAAGCTTGAATTATATATATATATAATTCGCTGGGGCCATCAAGGACCTCGTTAAGTCTTGTTGTATTTGACACTGAACTTGGCCTTCTTTAGAGCCCAAATTTCCCTCATTCTTTGTGAGTGGGCCTGCTTACGCTCCTCTGTCCAAGGGGCACCATGTCTTCTCTTCGGCTGCTCGTCTCGGTTTAGCCCGTTCGTCAATATTTTCTTGTGGAAGAGATCTCTGTTAAGGGCGTCTTCAGCTGAGATATGTAGCATTTGCAGGTCTTCTTTGGTATTTCTAAACCAGGGAATTGTGCTTTTGGGGGTTTGAATCAAAAAAGTGAAAGATTTCTTTAGTTAACTTTCTTCCGTCCATTCTTTTCAGATGACCGTAAAATCACGCCCGTCTTTCTCTGATTGTGTCGGTAATTTTCTCTATTTTGCTGTAGACTTCCTTGTTGGATCTCTTTTGATGGATTCCATTTCTGTACTTTGATCCCAAGATTCCTCTCACAATTTTGCGTTCTCTTTTCTCCAGTTCTTCAAGGAGTCCTTTGTTGGCATTTAGAGACAGGGTTTCGGCTGCATATAGAACTACTGGCTTCAGAACTGTTTCATAGTGACGTATCTTGGTGTTTTGGGAAAGGCATTTTTTGTTGTAGATTGTGCGGGATGTTTGATAGGCTATTTTCAGTTTGCGTACTCGCTCCTGAAGTGCTTCTTTGTCCAGTCCATTTTTCATGATGATCTCACCCAGGTATTTGAATTTGTCTACTCGGGTATTATCCCCGTAGTTTGTATGGAGTTTTGGTGGAGCCTCTTTGATGTTAGTCATTACTTCTGTTTTCTCAAACGATATCTGCAAACCAGTTTGTTCGGCAATTTCCTTTAAAATTTCAACTTGAGTTCTAGCGGTCTCTATGTCGTTTGAGAGAACAGCAATATCATCGGCAAATGCTAAGCAGTCTGTTGTGATCCCCTTGGATTTGGTTCCTATTCTCAATGGACTGTAGTTGGTTTCCTGTAATCTCACCCGCCAGGTTCTGATGATCTTTTCAAGAACACAGTTGAAGAGTATCGGGGATAGCCCATCACCTTGTCGGACTCCTGTTCTGATGTCAAAGGAATGCGAGAGACATCCGTGGAACTTCACCTTGGATTTTGTATCGGTCAGGGTGGCTCTAATTAATGCCAGCAGTTTCAAATCAACTCCAAATTCATTTAAGATGTTTAGCAGGACTTCCCGGTCAATGGAGTCGCACGCTTTCTTAAAGTCCACAAAGACAGACACATACTGCTTGGACCTTAGTGTACAATATCTGATGATCGTTTAGAGATTTTGGATCTGTTCAGCTGTTGAGCGACCTTTTCTGAACCCTCCTTGGTATTCACCTATTTCATGTTCGACTTGTGCTTCCAAACGCTCCAGGATGGCAAGTGACAGAATTTTGTAAGTCATGGGTAGCAAAGATATTTCTCTGTAGTTGTTGATGTTCTTCATGCTGCCTTTTTTGTGTAATGGATGGATCAAAGCTATTTTCCAATCTTCGGGTAGGGTCTCCTTGTTCCAAATTTCTTATATTTGCTTTTGCAAGATATCAAGTGATTCCTCTGGGGCATATTTCCATAGTTCTGCTACTACTGAGTCTTCCCTCGGCGCTTTGTTATTTTTGAGACGGGCAATGTGGCGCTTGATTTCATCTCTGTCGGGTGGTCTGGAATCTGGGTACCTGAGTAAGGGTTCCTTGGTCTCAATGGCGCTTTGCGGTTTAGAGCAATTAAGTAAATTCTTGAAGTAATCTGCCAGAGTGCTGCAATTTTCTTCATTTGATGTCGCCAGTGTGCCGTCTTTTCGCTCAAAGCATAGAGATGGTGGTTTATAGCCAGTGAGTTTGTGTTTGAAGGCTCTGTAGTACTCTCTGCTTTCATTCTTCCTAAAGTTTTGTTCTATCTTTTCAATGAGAGATTTTTCGTATTTACGTTTCTCAGTTCTGAACACCCTAGCTGCTTGGGCACGTTGGGTTTTGTAGGTTTCCCAATCATTTTCTGATTTTGTAGAGTAGTACTGTTTCCACGCATTGAGTCTTTCTTGGAGGACTGATTCGCAGGTACCATTCCACCAGGCATGCTTTTTGCCTCTCTTGATTTCTGCAACGTCTTTGGCGGCCTCAACAAGGAGACTTTTGGCGTTGTTAAAGTCAGTGTCATTTGGTCTAGCCTTCTCCTGGAACTCCTCGACCCTTTGCCGAAGTTTATCATTGTCGAAGCGTGTGATCTGTTTGGTTGTCTTCCTTGTGTTTGCGGGAATTGGTTTGAATTTGATAAGAGACATATAATGATCTGAGACCACATTGATGCCTTTCTTTACCTTGACATTCATAATCTCAGGGCTGTTTCTCCTGGAGATTGCAACATGATCAATTTGGAACTCTCCGAGAGCTTGGACGGGAGAACGCCAAGTCATTTGCTTTGTGGGTAGATGGCGAAAGTGGGTTGACATGACCTGCAGGTTGTGATTTTCGCAAATGGACACCAGTCTTTTGCCGTTGGGATTGGTTCTTTTGTGAGCAGGGTAATTTCCTATAACTCTCTTGTACTTCTGTTCACGACCTAGTTGGGCATTGAAGTCGCCCAAAAGAAGCTTGACATGGTGTTTGGGGATTTTGTTTAATTTTTCATCCAGTAGGTCCCAGAAATTATCAACTTCGTCTGGATCAGACTTGTTCTTATCGTTTGTAGGAGCATGTGCATTAACTAGGGCGTAGGTTTTGTTCGCGCATTTAATTGTGAGTATAGACAATCTGTCATTCACAGGTTCGAAATTTGCAACCGAATTAAGGATCTTGTTTCTAACAGCAAACGTGGTTCCAAGCATCATAGCTCCATTGAGGATTTCTCTTTGCGCTTTGCTCTTGAAAAATCGGTAGCCTTCAGATTCAAAAATCTCTTCATCTGGGTACCTTGTTTCCTGTAGGGCCATTATGGATATCTGATTTTTGTGAAGAGCTTTGGTCAGGGTTTTCAGCTTGCCTGTTTGTGTAAGTGAATTTATGTTGAAAGTTGCTAGAAAGGTTTTAGATTTTGGCCTGAGTTTTTGACTCTTTGGGGTACACCGAGACGCTCCGACTCGTCTCTTGCATGATGTCGAGTCTCCCCCAGAATCCGAACGAGACTCATGCGCCATGGTGTTCACGACGAGGGATTTATCCGAAGATTTACCCCTGGGGTATGTTTCTTGAAATGTTGTGCCATCATGCTTTTTGACTTGACTTTGCTTTGGACGGGTACCCATCCTTTTACAATTAGGGTTGTTAGCCCTAGAGGTTGCCTCAAGATGTTTTCTGGCTTCTGGTCATTTACCAGTCTTTGCCGTAACCCTGGCAAGGGACCAGTTTTTTTTTCATGGTGGTATTTTATTTCCCTACTACCCTCTGACTCTGCTGGCAGCAGAGCCAGCGAGCTTCCCCAATTCCAATGGGACGCGCCCAATGGAGGTAACCGGTAAATCCCCACACGGTAGCTTGAATTATTATTATTATTATTATTATTATTGTACCGGGCGGTACACCTCCACGCCGCTAATTTAAAATGTGCGCCAGTTGAAACTCCTCTGCTGGAGGAAGTCTGAACTTTATCGAGGGTATTAATTTTCAAGTTTCTCAGAAGATGTCACTACTTGGAAAGTTTGGAGTTTTTGAACTGTGCCACTTTTGATGTATTTTTGTTTTACCGGTAGTAAGAAGTGTGAACTTTCTCTTCTAGAGGACACTACTGAAAAACTACAATGGTGCACCCTAGTGCGATGTGAAAGAACTGTTTTTTGGAGAAATTTTTATTTCAAAAGTTTGTTTCTTGTTAAATTTCTTTCTGTTATTGTTTAAGTTGGCTGTATACCCCTCTCTTTCCCCTTGTTTTGTATTTAGCCAATCCCGAATTTCTTTAATTAATTTCTGACCAATCTGATGTATCTTCCCCCAGCTTGAATACGCTGCTTATCCCTAACCAATAAAGTGATTGTGGGCGGGTGTTTTCTTCCCTAAAACGCCTCGAACTTTCCGCGAGAGTATATAAACTGCTGATTTTTGGGTCTCTGCGCCACTTCTGTTCCATCTTTTAGTGTGTAAAGTACATAGCAGGGGGCGGGAAGCGCCTCTTTCTTCGGCAGCGGTCAACTACAAGGTAATGGCCTTTTAATATCTTCTTTTCTTGCTAGCTCAGCAGTTTAACTCTCGGGGCGGGTCCGAAGAGTTTCCACCATGTAACCTTTCCTAAAATGTAAATACTCTTAGCGTCTATTCTCTTTTAAAGCTACATATTGGGATAGAGAGTGCTTAACCCTCTCAAGCTCCCACTCATATTGCTTTGAGGTGAACTTATTTCTCACAACCGATTCTTCCTTAATGTATTGTAAATTGTTCTTTTCTAAAGTCACCTCCGTAGTATGGGATTAGCCCTTGCATCAGTGGCCTAGAGCCAAATTAGGTTTTGAAACAAATACATTAGGAGTGCAGATCGCCTCCTCTCAAATTGTTATTTTAGAGGTCATGTAATTACACTTTTTCATTTAATAGACCTCAGTAGGTTGGGTATGTTACCCCTGTGTCTATGTCCTGAGAGGACAACTTGAAGGTGGAGTTTGGTGTGGCCTTTGAGAGGCTTAAAGTTTGAGAGCATGTGGCTCTTTCTTGAAAATTGAGTGTTGTATGCCTCGAGGAGGCTTTTTCTGTGTAATTTGGAGCAAGTGCTCCTGAATATGAATGGGGTTTTCTGCCCCTCTGGTAAAACTTATTTTGGAGTAAAGTTGGGCTAATTGCCCTAGAAGTGTGAATTCAGGCCTCGAAACCCAAATACTGAAAATACTGTAATTGCACCTTTTGTTGACTTGCTACTCTGTAACTGCCATGCTTGTTATTTCTTTATTTTGAAAAGAAAATATAACCTTGTTAATTTTACATGAACTCTGATTTCGTAGCTTGAGACCCGTTCACACCCGCACCTTCTTACACCTCTAACTACCGCAAAAACACGGTAACAAGTGGTAGCAGAGCGCGGTTGAATGGGTCTCAATTTAGCCCCTTTTGACGGCTAAACATTGTTGTGTTCCGAACTCTAACAATTTTCTCAGTTGCTGGAATTTTCTGATTTTTTCAAAATTGTTCTGGCATCATGCCCGGCCCTTGCGATGTTCTCCATCTTAACTATTTGCGAAAGGAGGAGTTAATCTATGAATTAACTATCAGAAATGTGCAATCTGGAGGCACGGTTGCGGTAGACACAAACAAGCTTAGAGAGTCCCTTGATTTGCCCATTTCCATCCCCAATTTGGGAGAGAAAGAAATTGACGACTCTCTTTCCACGATCACCGAGAATACTACTGGGCTAGCATCGGTAGTTAGTTTTTTTGACGAAAATGATCCTTCTCCTAATCAAATTAAGCGTGTGCAAGCCAGGCTATATCATTTTTCAAATAGAGTTAACGATCTGTTGTCTCTGAAATTGAATCACGTTCAGAGGAAGGAAGCTAGTACGTTGCTTGAAAGTATTTCTGAATTATCTAGCAAGGTCACTCAATTGTTGACTGGGGAAGTTCCTCCCAAAATTGATCAACCCACCCCGATGAATGCAGGTAGCGAGGAAGAGCCTCCTAAGGGAGAAGTCAATAGGATAACCGTTGCTGCTCAAACTATCTCTGCCCCATTGGACAACGAGTCTGAACGCCGTAACTCATTGAATAATGTACGTTCTGAATTAACTTCTTTGCCACTTAAACCTTTACCAACTATGTCACCTGGGTTCAGCAGTTTGCCTCATCCATTGGCAATGTTGCTCAGAGGTATCTCGAAGTTTTCTGTCAACACCACCAGTGAAGTTATTTCCTTCTTAAGGTTTTTAGTTGAATTTCAGGATCATGCCCTTGTTTTTTCTCTTTCTCCGTGTCAAATTTTGCAAATCATCTATCCTTATGCAATTGGTATTCTCTCTGACAAAATAGTAAGAGCCATTGCCGAGCAATCATCTATTGAGGATTTCCACGCCCACTTGCTAGCTAACTTCATCCCGGCTAGGGCCAGGTCCTCCCTTATTCAGAAGTACTATTATCGTGTACAGCGTTTGGATGAAAACTTAGCAGACTTCATCCAAGATATTAAATTCTATACTAGGGTGTTTGCTCTTCATTTTCCTGAAGATCAGATTGTACAGGCTATTGTAGAAGGAATTTCACCACCCTATAGGTCATATTTGTGTTTCGCGGCGTGCCCGCAAACTTTCTCTGAACTTGAAGCGTTGGCCGTCTCAGCGGAAGGAGTGAGATACGCCGATTCCTTGCGTGTCGCGAAAGAACCCCCGCCTTCTTTTAGTAATACTCGGCCTCCACCTCGCCGATCAGTCACACCTCGTAAATGTTATGCTTGCGGGTCGCCTGACCATCTTCGCAATAAGTGTCCACTGATCAAGTCTAGTAGGGCAAATAATGGAGCTGGTTCATCACAAGGCTGTTTTAAATGTGGGGCTTTCTCACATATTGCCAAGAATTGCCCAAACTCAAATAGCACCCCCTCCTGCTCAACTTCTTTTGCAAATCCCACCAATGCCAATAATAAAATGTGACTAGCGGCTTCGGCTGAGTCGACTAATTCTGCTTCCCAAGGCTCAGCCCCTGGCAAAAAGGTCATAAATTCAGGGAACGTTCAATTTGCAAATCCATCTTTTGAATGCCCCAAAGAGTGTCTTAGGATTGCGGCGGATACCCCCGCACCTGTTCCTTTTCTTGAGTTAAATAACGAGCCTATAACCGCTCTATTAGATTCAGGCAGTGTTTGTTCAATTATTTCGGACCAATGGTATTCAAAATTGAAGTCTGTTTGTAAATTACCTGACTATGGCTCATCTACTGTTCAATATGTTTCGGCTAATTCATCTCCATTAGAAATTCTAGGTTCTGTACAGGTCAAAATTCGTATTTTTAAATTTACATGGAAAACCAAACTGTTTGTGGCTAAGCACTTGTCTTGCCCCATCATACTGGGAGCGGACTTCATTTCTCACACTGGTCTTGTGCTCGATCTTCAGAGTAAGTCGTGCACATTCAAATTTGCGTCCAATTGTAAAATTCCCTTGTTAAAGTGTAATTCTGTATCATGTTCATCTATTTCGCCTACCCAGGATGAGATGTTGTTAGACCTTAGACATCTACCTGAGGAGCAGGCTGATAGTATTTGTAAGTTGTGTCAGTCATTTCCAGAGGTGTTCTCTGATACTCTTGGTGTTACTGACCTTATTGAATACAAAATTGAGGTCACGGATTCAATTCCTGTCCGTTTTCCACCTTATAGGCTATCTCCGCCTAAAATGAAGGCTCTGAAAGAAATCATCGATCAGATGTTGAAGGATGGTATTATTAGGCCCTCTAAGTCGGCGTATTCATCACCTATTTTTCTAGTCCTGAAACCCCAAGGGGGCTTCAGGCCTGTCATTGATTATAGGGCTCTCAATCGGAAGGTGGTGTTACAATCTGTGCCCCTTCCTGACCTTCATTCTTGTTTTTCATGGTTTCGTAAGGCCAAGTTCTTTACTATCTTGGACCTGAATCAGGCCTACAATCAAATTCCCCTTGCGGAAGAGTCTAAACATCTTACAGCGTTTGCCACGGACTGGAATTTATACGAATACAACCGCGTGCCTTTCGGGTTCCCCACGGGAGCAGCTATACTCACTAGGCTGCTAGATAGGGTCTTCTCTGACATCAAATTTGAGTACTTGTATCACTATTTGGATGATGTCGTCGTATTTTTGGAGACCTTTGAAGAACATCTAGATCATCTGCAAGAAGTTCTCAATCGCCTTCGTAAGGCTGGGTTAACTGTCAAGTTGTCCAAGGTTGCCTTTGCTAAGCCCTCTATGTCATTCCTAGGGCATATTGTGTCACCTGATGGTGTTGCAGTCGATCATTCTAGAACACAGGCCATCCGTGATTTTAAACCTCCCAAGGACATCAAAGGTATCGCCAGGTTCATTGGCATGGTGAATTTCTTCAGGAAGTTCATTCCTAACTTCGCTAATAGAGCGGCGCCCTTGAACCTTCTTCGTAGGAAAGGCATCAAATTTGAGTGGGGACCTTCTCAACAAGCCGCTTTTGAAGATCTTAAATTAGCTCTCTGTAATGCCCCTGTACTTGCTATGCCTGATTTCTCGAAGAAATTCATCGTCCAAACCGACGCGTCGTCGTCAACAGTAGCTGCAGTCCTTCTTCAAGAGACTGAACTAGGGAGGCGACCCATCGCCTATGCATCTAGAACTCTATCGGCTCAAGAAGCCAAGTATTCTATCTATGAGCTCGAAGGTTTGGCAGTCTTATTCGCCTTAGAAAAGTTCCGTCTCTATCTGGAACATGTCAAATTCGAACTGGAGACAGATAATCAAGCCTTAAGCTGGGTCTTAGGTAGGCCGCGACGTACTGGTCGTATAGCCCGTTGGGCCATCCGAATTTCTGCCTTCCAATTCGATGTCAGGCATATCAGAGGTACCGAAAATGTTGTTGCTGATGGACTCAGCCGTATGTTTTCCAACGACGTCGAGACCCATGAACCGGTCGACAGTTCATCACCTCCCGAGTCAATACTATCTGATGTTAATGCCATCTTAACAGATGCTCCCATGCTCTTTAGGGATATCGAGAAATACCAACGTGAAGATCCGACGCTGGCTCCGATAATGGAAACCCTTTCTTCTGGGGAACATGTTGTCCCTTATGTTCTGAGGAATGGTGTTCTATGTTGCCCTTCGAGGCATGATAAGATGATGAAGGTTGTCGTTCCAGCTGTTCTTGTGCCTATGATCTTCAAGTACTATCATGAGACCCCATTAGGGGGGCATCTTGGAATCTTTAAAACTTGTGAAAAGATTCGGGAAAGGTTCATCTGGAAAGGTATGGACGGTGAAATCCGTGAACTAGTAAAAGCTTGTAAATCTTGTTTGCTCAGTAAACCAACCATGTCCACCAAGGTAGGCCTTTTGTCTTCTCATCATGCATCGCGCCCCATGGAACGCCTGTATATTGATTATGTAGGACCCTTCCCCCAGTCGAAGGGAAATGCTAACAAGTTCATCTTTGTATGCGTAGATGGCTTTACAAGATTTTCCTGGTTATTTCTGACTAAGCTGGCTACCGCTCAGTCCACCATTACTTGCTTAAATTCTATTTTTGCTTCTTTTGGTCCGTGCCAATTCATTGTGTCTGATAATGCTAAGGCGTTTACATCAAACCTTTTTCGTAAATTCTGTTTTGACTTGTCCATCTCTCATGTGACGACTTCGGCTTATTACCCTCAACCATCTCTGGCTGAACGGATTAATCGTAATCTCAGGTCGGCGCTTATTGCCTATCATCATGAAGATCATTCCAGGTGGGACACGTCCCTGCATTGGTTAGCTTTTGCTTTGAATTCGGCGGTTCATGAATCACATAAATTTACTCCAGCTTCTTTGATGTTCAAGTTTGTTCCCAACACGCCGCTCTCTAACCTCTGGTCTCTGAGTGACATCCTACCTGAGACAATAGATCCGGACAACATTAAAGATCTTTGGAAGAAGGCTAAAGCCAATCTTAAAGTGTCTCATGAAAAGGTTAGGGAAAGGTATGATCGTGGACGGAGACCCACCAGTTTGAAGGTAGGCGACCAAGTTATGGTCAAGAATTTTGTTCCCGCGGGCAAGCTTGCCCCCAGATTTCATGGGCCGTGTATCATTCTCGATTTCCTTACGCCGGTTACGTTGTTATTAAGTAATCCAGCCACCGAGAGGATATTTAGGGTTCACCTGTCGCAGGTGAAACCTGTATAATTTCTGTGCTAACTTGCCTCATATTATCTTGAAAGGAATATGAAGCTTATATATTTTTTTGAGTTTCACTTTAAGGCTTTCTGCCCCTTCTATAATATTTTGTTTTATATGTATGCATTTTTGTAAAATCTGCCCCGAACCGTTAAACTGCCATCCTGTCCTTGCCACGGCCATTACCACGCTCCCGTCTCCTGCTCCACTCTACACAGTGGCTTATTTAATGCCATGGATATCTGCACGCCGCTGGCCCCTCAACCTCTCCACAAGCCTGTGCCCTAAAAAAAAAAAAGGATGATGGTCCAACTATTCTGCCGCCTAGCTTTAATGTTTCAGTGCCCCCGCAGCCGCGCGGCGCCGTGCAGCGACTGGGATAGAGGAAGGGCCATCTCGACCCCAGTGAGGACGACATGTGCACGGCGAGCCGGAGCTCTCCTCCCGGCCAAGGCTGATGTGCGGCGCACGACCTGCTACGGGCCCGCAGCCTGTATATGTTCACCGCGGGCGCGGCGTGCTTCTACACCTCTGCTCCCCTCATAGTGCGGGCGAGCGGTATCTCAGGGTACTTGAGGGGCCCGGGCGGCCTCCTCTGAACGCAAGCAGTGGTGGCTGGTCTGGCCGTTAAAATCATCAATATTTGAAGTACATATCCAGCTATATGGACATTCCAGTTCAACTTTACTACCTTTTCTTGGGAATTCAACAGCAATATTTGGTGGACTTTGAAAATTTTCCTCAACTTTAAAAACTAAAGTTTTCCTTCTGAATTCAACTTCTACAAACATACTTTACTTCACCAGTTACAACAAAAATTTTGAAACTGAATCAAACCAAATTAAGAAAATCTTATAAATACTTCTGCAATTAATCTCCATATCAACATCAAAACTTGGACCTTATTTTCAAACAAAAGTTTATGTTCTTCTGTGTTACCCCTTGGAGGAACTTTTGGGGGGGGAGGTCTGTACCGGGCGGTACACCTCCACGCCGCTAATTTAAAATGTGCGCCAGTTGAAACTCCTCTGCTGGAGGAAGTCTGAACTTTATCGAGGGTATTAATTTTCAAGTTTCTCAGAAGATGTCACTACTTGGAAAGTTTGGAGTTTTTGAACTGTGCCACTTTTGATGTATTTTTGTTTTACCGGTAGTAAGAAGTGTGAACTTTCTCTTCTAGAGGACACTACTGAAAAACTACAATGGTGCACCCTAGTGCGATGTGAAAGAACTGTTTTTTGGAGAAATTTTTATTTCAAAAGTTTGTTTCTTGTTAAATTTCTTTCTGTTATTTTTTAAGTTGGCTGTATACCCCTCTCTTTCCCCTTGTTTTGTATTTAGCCAATCCCGAATTTCTTTAATTAATTTCTGACCAATCTGATGTATCTTCCCCCAGCTTGAATACGCTGCTTATCCCTAACCAATAAAGTGATTGTGGGCGGGTGTTTTCTTCCCTAAAACGCCTCGAACTTTCCGCGAGAGTATATAAACTGCTGATTTTTGGGTCTCTGCGCCACTTCTGTTCCATCTTTTAGTGTGTAAAGTACATAGCAGGGGGCGGGAAGCGCCTCTTTCTTCGGCAGCGGTCAACTACAAGGTAATGGCCTTTTAATATCTTCTTTTCTTGCTAGCTCAGCAGTTTAACTCTCGGGGCGGGTCCGAAGAGTTTCCACCATGTAACCTTTCCTAAAATGTAAATACTCTTAGCGTCTATTCTCTTTTAAAGCTACATATTGGGATAGAGAGTGCTTAACCCTCTCGAGCTCCCACTCATATTGCTTTGAGGTGAACTTATTTCTCACAACCGATTCTTCCTTAATGTATTGTAAATTGTTCTTTTCTAAAGTCACCTCCGTAGTATGGGATTAGCCCTTGCATCAGTGGCCTAGAGCCAAATTAGGTTTTGAAACAAATACATTAGGAGTGCAAATCGCCTCCTCTCAAATTGTTATTTTAGAGGTCATGTAATTACACTTTTTCATTTAATAGACCTCAGTAGGTTGGGTATGTTACCCCTGTGTCTATGTCCTGAGAGGACAACTTGAAGGTGGAGTTTGGTGTGGCCTTTGAGAGGCTTAAAGTTTGAGAGCATGTGGCTCTTTCTTGAAAATTGAGTGTTGTATGCCTCGAGGAGGCTTTTTCTGTGTAATTTGGAGCAAGTGCTCCTGAATATGAATGGGGTTTTCTGCCCCTCTGGTAAAACTTATTTTGGAGTAAAGTTGGGCTAATTGCCCTAGAAGTGTGAATTCGGGGCTCGAAGCCCAAATACTGAAAATACTGTAATTGCACCTTTTGTTGACTTGCTACTCTGTACCTGCCATGCTTGTTATTTCTTTATTTTGAAAAGAAAATATAACCTTGTTAATTTTACATGAACTCTGATTTCGTAGCTTGAGACCCGTTCACACCCGCACCTTCTTACACCTCTAACTGCCGCAAAAACACGGTAACAATTATTATTATTATTTATTTTTTTTAGTTCCGTTTGGGCCTGCTATGGACCACGTGGTTCTTATCTCTAGCAGCTTTCTTCTTTGACCAGTACTCCTTCATCCTTGCACTGTGAATGTCTTTTCGCTCCTGAGTCCATTTCACACCTCCTCCCGGATGTACTGTTTTTTCTGTTAGTGACTGGAGAGAGTTTGATGTTCTGATCAATGTTCTGTACTTATTCCTGTCATAAATTTCACTGGGAGCAATGTCCAATTCTTGAAGGTCTTTTCTGATGAGTCTTGCCCACTTGGCATTAGTCGCATTCCCGCTAGAGGTGGTATGGAAGATTCTGGAGGTGAGCCTCTGATTGTCCATTCTCATGACATGACCGTAGATGTTCAATCTCCTCTTCCTCATAGATGTTGTAATGCTCTCCAATTGTTGGTACAATTCGTTGTTGTGCCTGATTCTGTACTTGCCTTCTTCTTTAATAGGGCCCATGATTTTTCTCAGGATCTTCCTTTCCTTCAGCTCCAGTTTTCTAAGTTGCCCTTTTCTTACCATGTTTAGGCATTCTGAGGCGTATAGTACTGACGGTCTCACTACTGTAGTGTAATGCCTGATTTTGAGGTTAAGGGAGAGGGATTTGGATTTGTACATGCTCTTACATAGGTGGTAGGCATTTTCCAATTTGATTCATCTGCTATTCATGGCCTGATCTTCATTCATGTTTGGAGTTATCCATTCTCCTAGGTATTTGAAGGAGTTAGTCCTTTGTACTGTTTTGTCCCCCAGTGGGATTGATTTGGGTGCATCTTTGATGTTGGTGATAAACTGTGTTTTGTTGATGGCGATCTTCAGCCCTACTTTAGCTGCTATGTGGTCGAGAGAGGATAGTTGATGGATAGCTCCCTCCACACTGGATGCCAGGAGTGTAAGGTCGTCTGCGAAGGCTAAACAGTTGACTGTTAACTTGTCTTTCTTGTAGCCTATTCTCAATCCAGAGTCATCCTTTAGCATTTTTGTCCACTCACGAATGACTTTTTCAAGTAGGCAGTTAAAGAGGATTGGAGATAGGCCATCCCCTTGTCTAACACCTGTTTTGATCTCAAAGCTCTGGGACAGTTCCCCTCTGAATTTGATTCTGGCTGTAGTGTTGGTAAGAGTTGCTTTCACTAGATTCAAGGTTTTCTTATCTAGTCCCAGTTCAGCAAGTGCCTGGAAGAGTGATTCTCTATCTACTGAGTCGTAGGCCTTCTGAAAGTTTTGTCACCCAGATGTTTGATATGATTTCATGGATACTTTGGATTGACTCCTCATCAGCGTATTTCCAGAGCTCTGCTATGATTCCATCCTCGCCCGCTGCTTTGTTACATTTCAATTCTGAAATGGCTTTCTGGATCTCCCCCTTTGTTGGTGGGAGAGAGTCTGACTTAGTAGCATTCTGAGGTTCGAAATGCAGTTTCTCCTTGGGTTCCCTTGAATTTAGAAGGTTGTTGAAATACTCTGCTAGAACTGTGGTGCACTCTTCATTGTTCATTTTCAGCTTTCCGTCAGCTCCCCGAAGGTGAAGTGTAGGGGCTGAGTAGGGTGTTATTTGAGATTTAAAAGTTTGGTAGAAGTCTCTAGTGTTGTTTCTTTGAAAATCCCTCTCTGGTTGTTCAGTGATATTTTTATTGTACTGCCTCTTGGTGTTCCTGATAATTTTAGTAGCAGTTTTCCTAACTTCTAAGAAGTTTTTATGGTTATCCAGACTTTTGTTACAGTTCCATTTTAGCCATGCTTGCTTTCTCTCTTCTATTGCTTTGTCACAAGTAGTTGTCCACCATGGATGTTTGTTCCTTCTGACCGCCGGGATGGTGGTGGTTGTCGCTGCATCTATTAGTGCCTTCTGTAGTTGGGGCCAATCTTTTTTGTCTTTGTTTTTAGCCAGGGTCTTGGTGAAGTTATTGTTATCTTTCAGCTTGGCTGGATTGAACCTTGGAATTCGCGACTTGATGCAGTGGTTTTCTCTGCTTCTTTTAAGAGGGATGAAATTGGTTTTGATCAAAGAAAGATAGTGGTCTGAATCAATGTTTGCACTTCTCAATACTTTGACATTCAGCACTTCTTTGCTGTTGCTTCTACTGATGGCTACATGGTCCAGCTGGAATTCCCCAAGCATTAGGTTAGGGCATCTCCAAGTTATGGCTTTCCTAGGAAGGCGTTTGAAAGCTGTAGATTTGAGGACTAAGTTGTAATTTCTGCACAGGTCAATCAGCCTTTCTCCATTCCTGTTGGTCCTCTTGTGGGCTGGGTAATCTCCGACTATGTTCTTGAATTTTCTCTCTTTGCCAATCTGGGCGTTAAAGTCTAGCATTAAAATAGTTATGTGGTGCTTTGGGATCCGGTCCCTTGTCTCTTCAAGTACCCTCCAAAAGGTTTCCACATTTTCAATATCTTTCCTGTTGGTGTCATTAGTAGGTGCATGGAAGTTAACAACTGTGTATGCTTTGTTGAGAGTTTTAAAAGCTATAGTGGACGTTCTTCCATTTGGAGATGAAAAGGAGATGATGGAGTTGATCATTTTGCTGCTGACTATGAAGCCTGTCCCCAAGTGAGGCATGTTCTTCATCACTCTTTCACCGGGTTGCCCTTTGTAGATCCGATAACCTTGTGATTCTATCACTTCTTGATCAAGGAATCTGGTCTCTTGCACAGCTGTTATTAGGATGTTGTGTTCAGTTAAAACATCTAGTGTATGTTTTAGTTTTCCTGTCTCTAGGAGGGAGTTGATGTTGATGGTCGCCAAGAACTTAAAACGTTTCTTTGTCTCACATGAAGGTGCAAGCTCCCCAGAATCCAAAGGCTTGCTTGCCCCATCAAAACTGGGGGTGGATTTTACACCACCTGGGGTAGTTTTTCCGTTGGTCATTTTCTCCATGTTACGAGAGTTAAGAAAAAAGTTTAGGATGGTTACCCGCAGGTAACAATTTGTTAACTGTCAAGGTTGTAAGCCTTGAAGCCCCCAGCACTGATCTGTTCGCCGACCCAACTTCCCGCTGGGATTGGTACCCAACCTTCCACTGGGTTGGTCGGCTTAGCAGGGGCACCTCTCGCAGGTTATGTGCTGGAGTAGGAGTGAAAGAGGCTAGTTGGATTCTCTTGCTGAATCCAATATCTTCATGTTGCAGATGATTGGCAACAACGCATTTCACTCCCATTTGCCAGAGTCATAATGACTCCTCCTGGGTTGATTCCCAGGACCCTATTATTATTATTATTATTATTATTATTATTATTATTATTATTATTATTATTATTATTATTATTATTATTATTATTATTATTATTATTATTATTATTATTATTATTCCCTGTGATGTACATCCACCGAGCTCGATAGCTGTAGTCGCTTAAGTGCAGCCAGTATCCATTATTTGGGAGATAGCAGGTTCGAACCCCACTGTTGGCAGCCCTGAAAATGGTTTTCAGTGGTTTCCCATTTTCACACCAGGCAAATGCTGGGGCTGTACCTTAATTAAGGCCACGGATGCTTCCTTCCCACTCCTAGCCCTTTCCTGTCCCATCGTCGCCATAAGACCTATCTGTGTCGGTGCGACGTAAAGCAACTAGCAAAAAAAAAAAATTAACTCTTTGAATGTAAGTTTAAACTTTAATCAGCATGCTGAATACCCTATTGTATTAATTATATATTGTTCAGGTGATATAAGCGCAAAACGGTCACAGCGTTTTAGAGAGTGACATTCACTGTTGGCGAGCCGCCTCCTGCGCACTGTTAGTAAGTGTAGCAGAATCAGACAAGTGCAACTGTTGGTTCGGCATATTTAATTGCTGTAAACAATGCCTATCTGAAAACATGGTTTGCTGTGTTGTGTATGGTTGCAACCATGCAAGCACTTCGAAAACATCAAAGGAAAATGTTGTAAGATTTTACACATTCCCCAATCAAGAGAAATCAACTGAGAGAGATTAAAAAATAGTTGTGCCACTTTCTCACAACTCAACATAGTTTTGTATGCTCTACACATTTCAGAGAGCAGGACTATGAACTATCGATTAAATATAAAGCTGAACTCCTGAGACAGAATAGAAAATTTGTGTTAAGAAAAGGTTCTGTGCCCGCACTAAATATGAGGGGAATGAAATCTGATTCAGTTGCAAAGCGTGCATCTAAATACATTATATTATGAAGTAATTTGAAATACAGTGAAACCTTGTTAGTGTATCCCTCATTAACATATTTCACGCTTAGCGCATTGTAAATTCAAAGTCCTGAATCTCATCATATTAAATCAATGTAAAATTACATCACTTAAAGCATCATGAATTTTCGCTATTACTGCTTAGCATGGTCATATTTTTCCTAGCCTTGAAAGACTTATTTGTCATCCCTTGCAGGAGGAATGTACTGTAATTTCCAGCTCAGGTAAGAGCCTTCACCACAGTTTCATGATCACAGGAAAAGGCCTTGAATTCCTGAACTTCACAGGATAAGTTGCACCTTTGGGGAGCAAGCCATTAGCCTCAGGAATATTCAGGTTTGCTTGCCAGTTATCAGTGAGATTGCTGAATAACAAAGTGAACCTGTTTATGCTTGTATTTAGCATTCCATTAGAAGTTAGAAATTTACTGTGTGTTGAGTGGAGGGTAGCGAATATTTGTCATGTGATAACCTACACTTGAATTAGGAACATAATTGTGTGAAGTTGACCATGTTTTGTGATAGCCTAGTTACAGATATGGAAAAGGTTGTGAAATTCCTTACTAGTGAAGACAAAATTAAAATATGTCAGAAAGTGGACTGGCATCCATGTCTTTAAGCGCAACTGTTGGTTCGGCATATTTAACTACTGTAAACGATACCTAACTGAAAGCATGATTTACTGTGTTGCGTATGGTTGAAATAATGCAAACACTACAAAAACATCACAGGAAAAAGGTGTAGGTTTTCACAGATTCCCCATTCAAGAGAAATCAACAGAGAAAGACGTTGAAACTCGCACCTTGGAGTTTCGACTCAATCACTGGAGTTGGTCTTGGTTGGTCCAAGTCTTGGTCGGTTGAAGTTTTGTTGGATACAAAATGGCAGCCAAACTCATTCTCTTGCAGTCATACATAGTAAAGTGCAACCTCCAATTCATTGTCTAAGAGGGTGACTTGAAAATAATGTTTCGTAACGCACTGGTCCAAAATAAAAGGCTTGTACTAACATTTGTTTTAGAAACAGTGTGATCTGCAATAATACTTTGATATTTTTGTGGGCCCCCATCCAAATGTTTTCATACTTGTTGTTCAGTGTTTTTCACACTTTTACGTGTACTGTTGTTATCTTATAAGCCCCAGCGGAAAAGGTTTTTTTATTTGTTCTCTCATATTTTCCACACTGATTCATATTCTCTTGTCATTTTTAGAAGTGGTAGAGGTAAAAATATACACCATGTAAGCTAATGCTTGTAGCATTATTAGGATACAGAATTTATGCAAATCTTATTTGGAATTTCTTTTAGAGGATAGATGTGTTCATTCTGATGTCCAAGAATTGGATAACCCACGCCCAGAAGTATATTTACTTTTATAAGGTAATGAAGAGCAGCACTCACCATTGTCCATTGCTAAAGTAGCTACTGTACTTGCATTTCTATTGGCCAACGTAAAGTGGTATGCAACGTTATTCCCATCAATCATGATACCATGATCTGTTACCAGCCCGGGCAGAGTAAACAGTTGTAATCCAGCTTTCCACCACTAGCCCATAGAGAATGTACTCTTATCACCCTAACCTTATCCAAACCAGTCCAGACCATCGGTCTTGTTATCCGTGCCCTACCCTAACCAGTCCAGACCAATGGTGTTTGCACAGGAAACTAGAGGCCTAAGGCCACTTTGTGGCTCTAACCTGAGGAGTTACACCTCCAGACCTCCTTTGCTTGTACCCATATCACTGGTCTTGTCCAGGCCCTACCTTAACCTATCCTGATAGATATGGAAATTGCTCTACCTGTAGAAGGAGTCATTCATTTGGAACATAAGAGTACCAGTGGTAAAATGTAATAAAGAAGAAGCCACAGAGGCATCACTGCACCATGGTATAGAGGACAGTAGTTATCATTATCCATTGCATATAAGGACCCAAAAAAAGCCTGGAAAATCAGAACTGTACATGTTATATCTCAAGTAAGTATAGCAAAATATAATACTTGGTCCAATATCACCAGTTTGATCCATTTGAATGGGGTTGTATTGTCAGAATTTAAGAAGTCGGATATTAGCTCATCAAAGTTTGTCATAATGGCTACACAGTTACCATGTGAGATGTTGTGTGTGCGGACATGGATGTGAACAGGTCATTTGTCACATAGACCAGGTATTGGTCCCAACAGATACACTACAGAGTGCGTACATAGAGCAGCAGCAGTGACATGTCATCCAGAGAGATCCTGCAGTTGGTTTGATCTCCACTGCATTTGCTGATCTCGACAAGTACCGTAGCTATTTGAATGAGTCTGGAGTACAAGCATGGTGTCCTTTATAAGGTTTGCTTTTGACACTGGTGCTCATGTGGTTCATCATTAGGGCTCGGATAATTATGTGCTTAACTTTTTAAAAATATTTACTTATGTGCTTAAAAAGTGGAAAATATGTGATTAAGTTTCCAAAATATGTTTTTAGATTTGTACTGCAATTATACTCCCCAGTTACTCTAAAATATAATTGAAATGTCCAGCTGCTTGAATAAACCAATCCACAGTACAAATGTTCTGCTAGACATACTTCCCGCATAACAGGCCGGCACTTGCTGCAATTTCCAAATTCTACAGTACTTACTGTTGATACACAATACAAAAGCATTTATGGGCTGTTGTCATGTTTTATTCTAAATAGTGGAAGACAAAGTCATTTCAGAACCTATCATAACACTGATTGTTTTGTCTTATACTTCTACTATACCACCTCAGTATGCTTGAATGGCATAAAAAGTAAACTAAATTTTGCCCTCGGCATGCCTACACAAACAATGCACTGTTAGGAAATTAAACACAGCAATACCTTTATCCATGAATAGTGCTAAGATGCACTAACATTCTCTACTTAGGTTTTCATCAGCAACTTACATTTATACAGAAAAAATACTACAACAGTATTTTCATGAACAAACCACGTAGAGCATGTACACACAAAAATGCACAGGATTTCACTATTTCCAAGTGGTAACATTAACACTTGGAAAAGTACCAGTATTCCCTCGGCTGACTGTCAATGTCTATAACAAAATAATGCAAAATAAAAACACACTATTTATGCCACTACATGAAACTGCTTATTCTGGAGCATTTTGCTTGTGTCTAACATATACATGCACGCTTCTTTGATTTCAAGAATGGCTTAACATAAGAAAGCATACCCTCCTTGTCATTCCAAATGCAAAAGAAAAATACATTACACAGGTCGAAGTTTCTTTCTATGCTTTAAGCATTACAATACACAACAGGCAGCAATTAAAGTAGATAGATTTGTATCAAGGAAAGCTTCTCAACACATTGGATGAGGTTACCAGTTCATATTTTAAATACAGATGTCTGATGGTGAAAATTCTTCATTGGGCTCTAGATCTCTGTTGCCACTAAGGACACTACTTATTTGCAGAAGTCTATGGTACCCCAGATGCATTGATAAGGTGTTCTTTAATTTCAACCAAAATTTTTTCCTGGATTCCCCAGGAGAATTCTTAAGCTTCTCTAAGACTACAAGAATGTCTGCAAAGCTGACAAAAGTGGTACATCTTTCTTTTCAAGTTTCGTGATCATGAAACTTAAGAAAACAAAGTTAGAGTCTCCTTGAACTCTTTGTGCACACATAGCTTCTAAAGACTCACTAATGCACACAGCATAATCTTTGTTTAGCTTTGTGAAGATTGATCTTATAAGCTCAAAATTGGCCGTAAAATAATACACCAAATCCACCTGATGCACATTGGTTGCACAGGTAGCAGCAAATCGGCAGCACACTGCTTGAATACATTCACATGACTGGATGCTTTAATGAACATTTTCTTCACTGATGCTATTTATCTGTTCACATTTGGAAAAATATTCCTTATTGTTCCAGCAATATGATGCATACCAGGCACTAAACATCTTGCTGTGCAGAACTTTTAACCCTTGGCATGCTTTAACCATGTATGGTGCAGCGTCTGGAATTAATAGATATACTTCATCATATCGGATGCCATCAGATCACAGAAGCACTACAGCATCATTAAAAGCTTTAGCTAGTGCACGACTTAGGTTTCTCAAAATGAAATGTTGTCAGTAAAAATTATGGTGATGAATTGAATTTTAATGCACCAACTATGACATTGGCTACATAACAGCCAGTAATTGTTTCTTCCATTGTAACCCATACTGCTTAATCACCAATTTACCATGACTTCTGTGTACTGTCTCAGAGTTAAATTTTGGTAAATAATACTTACACAGTGTTGACTCATCAGGGAGAAGTAGTATTACATACTTCTTTAACATTTCATTTTGCACTGGATGCTGCAGTTTGTTAACTGTTACATTAGCCACAAGAAATGCTTGATAAATATCTTGTGAGAACAGGCAGTTTGCTAGTCCAGGCCCCACATCTTGCACTTTGGAAAGCAAACTTATTGAAAACAGTGCTATTTCATGTTTTGCTGTCACAATACATTGCCTAACTTGTGAATGCATGATGGCAGCTATGGATTTCTCACAAATGTTGCAAAATAATACAGTTCCGTCAGTTTTAAAAAGTTCTTCAAATTCACCCACAGAACCTTTCAAAGTAGGCTAATACTGTTCATACTTTTGGGATGCATCTTCATTTGTTTAAACAAAACACCACACTGTCAGTCTATGTCTTACAAATTTGCCAGACCACCAAAATTTTAGGTAAAATTTGCAGTTAAGGTTCAGACTAGTGGAGGGGCAAAGGAGGCTTAATGAGACTCTGACAGTTCCAGCTCCCTGCTGTCCTTATATGAGCAGGAAATTCCTATCTTGAAATACAATGCAGAGATAAGGGAGCACTGACGGAAAAGAGAGGCCAATTGCTAGAATTGCCAAGGATTGAAAATGTAGACAAGAGAGATGTGAGAAGTAGAACACACTGTTGAATATAGGAAATATGTACTGTATTTATGAATACACACACCAGAATACTGTATGTGCATATTTAATTTTTAAAACTGGCAACAAGTATGTAAATAAATAAAACTTAGTTTGTTCAATAAAAAATATTTAAGCACATAATTATCCGAGCCTTATTCATCATCAACTGGATGCAGGAATGGCAACATATTGCTTTCTCTGACAAATCCTGTTTCAGTCTTAAGAATAGTCGTATTAGGCTTAGGTGCCACTGAAGATAACATGACAATCCTGGACTTAATTTTCAACACCGTACATCCCAAACACCAAATGTTATGGTTTGGAGTAACATCAGTTATGAGTTCTGATCACCTCTCATATATATTGAAGGCATAGAGCCAGCATAGTGAAATACTGGTAAGGTTCTGAGCACTCATTTTGTGCACTATAAAAATAAAAAATAAACATTATGCAGTAAGATAATGCTCATGCCCATACAGCTTGCATCATCCAATAGGCTCTTCGTAGTGTGGACATCATTCTTTGGCCTGCACAATCACCATATTTGTTATCAATTAAACACATTTAGAATGTAATGGGGTGATGTCTCTACCTTCATCGATCACCTGCACAAACATTGGATGATCTAAGTATGTAGTTGCAGGAAGAATGATTCAATGTGCCTAGGACACTATCTGGAAGCTGTATGATGGAATGCCTCTTACATTGCTACCTGTATATCTGTGAAAGCAGGCTCTATCTCATTGAAGAGTACTTTACAGATTCTAAACAAGTTATATTCTATGCATGAAGGAAAATTCTCTGCCATTTTGTAATATGATGTATCAGCTTGTGATGGTTTTGTAAAATTTCAAGTAAGGAAAGAGTGTGTAACATTTTTCATGTCCAATAGTGTACATTGTTTAAAAACATACTAGTATGAATCATTCAGGTCAAATTGATGTTTAGCTACATCTGTTGTATATGCAAGTAATGGTGTATATTATAATAATTTCAGTGCTTGAGTGTTAAGATTATATAAATAAAATTTAATTCAACTTATAAGAATATTTCAAATGAATTGTTAAGAAAAATTACTAAATAAGAGTGATATTCATTAAAATAACTGATAGAATCAATATTCAAATTTTAACATCCTCAGTGAGGGTATTCAGGTTTACTTTAAACAGTGTTAGCCAGTTTAATGAAGTGTTATTAAAGATAGTATTTAATGGTATGTTTATTTTTGTCTAGCAACTACCTGGAGATCCAGGTTCATCTGGACCAAGCTCTTCTGGACGTGGCCGTGATGTTCAGCCATGTAACAGGTGCGGGCCTCAGCAAAGTTACTGTGGTATAAACGACTTAACACCCAAAATGAAGGTTTTCTGTCAGTGTAATCAGGGGTCTTCTTCACCTCAACCATGTCCTCGACAATCCGGTCAACCCTCCACGCCACAAGACGGCAGATGTGCTTGTCCGTCAGATTTCAAGATTTTACGTCGTGTGGGACATGATAGTCTTCTAATCAGCTGGCAGACCCCCCCTAACGACAATATAACTGGTTTTGAGGTATAAGAAAAGCCTCTTCAATAAGCTTTGACTTAAGAAAATAAATAATTCATTTACGACAGGGGTCTTCAACCCGCGTTCTGCAAAATTGCATTTTGTAGCCTGCGAATGAAGTTTTTACTCCTACATTCATGATGACCTTAGAAATGATTTAATCAAATTTATGATCTAAGGTTTCATTATACATATGTTTCAGTATACTATAAGAAATTTACAAACAAACTTAATTCCCCTCTATTTGGTAGCTACTTAACATCACATTAACACATACAGGTTCTTTTGTAATAGTGGGATGGAAAAGGCTAGGACTGGGAAGGAAGCTCTGTGGCCTTAGTTTAGATTCTGCCTTTGGGATTTACATGCTGTGAAAATGGAAAACCATGATCAATCGAATACAAGTTTAAAGCAATATGGCCCACACTGCAGAGCCAAGTTATTCTATCAAGCTGAAGTACATTATCGAGCATAAGAAGTCAATGACTGTTGCTAATTTCTCTCGAGATGGTTGACATTTTGGTCTATGCATGCAATATTTTGTAATGGGGAGTCACATCCCAGATATTTTTTTATTTATACATTAAACTGTTGGTCTGATGCATTTTAAGATTGTTAAAGTGTTCTGCCTTCTGTTTTACTAATAATAATTTTTCACATTTGATTTTTGCAGATGTAAATACTTCACACAATAAAAGAGCTAACCTCAGTACAGGTTAATAAACAATTTTTTCTGCTAATACTCAGAAAAGTTAAGTATAGGCACGATATTGTTCTCATAACTGGTGAGATAATAGTGGTGGTGGTGATTATTGTTTTAAGGGGAAGTAAAACTGGACAACCACCCTCTATTAATATATTCACTACCAGCTTCTCAGCAGGTGCTTTAAACCTCCAGACCAGCATTTTTTAAGTCCCTTCAGCTCTATAGTGCACTATTTTACATTAAATATTACTGTAAGAAAACAATCATAGGTACAATATTGAAATTTCGAATGTACCTTGAGGATGATTACTAGTAGTGCTTGAGGCTATGGTACCAGATTTGACATTTTCCTGGATGGAGAGGCATACTACACTTTCCACGACCTGGTTTCATGCTGGATGTTGCTTTTTTGTGCACACTCTGCACTGTCTATTGGAAAACTGTCTGATTTCATGCATAGGAATTTAAGAATTACATGCTCTTTTATTTTTCTCTTCAAGTTAAAATGGTGGATCATTAGCCGGAGTTCGCTTAGGGGGCTGCACTGGTGGGCTACACGTACATGCTGATGAGCCTACTGAACACTGAGATGGGACGAATGACATAGAAATATTTTCAGCTTATGATAGTTCTTCTTATTCACTGTCTTGTAAGAAGTTTTTACACATTGTCTGCATGAATGTCAGAAAAGTTATTTTTGAGTTTGGATTGAATTTTTGGAAAAGCCTGAATGCATAAAAAATTTACACAGAAAAATCTAGAAAAATATTTTTTTCCGGCCACTTCACTGTTTCATCGTGTTCTTAATCACTTCACTGTTTTTTGCATGAATTGATACATTGTCAAATACTAGTAAGCTGTATCCACTCTGTGCATAAACTGATTATAATCAATCATGCTTACAGGTTTCATTTTTATTTTCCCAAACATGCTCGGAACTTCAGCCATTTCTGCAGAATGTACTATTGAAACCTTGCTAATTACTTTGTTGTCCTTCCATGAACATAGCAGTATTTCTTTGTCCCTATTGAAAGTCATTTCCCCTGTTTTCAAGTTCTTCCTTTCACTGAATTCCTTAGAAAGTCCCCTATTCTACCTTATTGTCCCACATACAGCTGTTTCTTGTTCATGCTGTTTCTTGGCTAAGCCTACACTATTGTAAAAGTTGTCTGTGTACACTGTATACCCCTGACCAAGGTAGGGATCTAATAAGTCGAATATAGTGTCTCGGATGTTCATGCCACTTGCATCATAGATCTTCAACTTACATGTGTACCCTGCAGGGGATTTACACACCATCCTTACCAAAATCTATTACTTGGTTATTTTTCCTGGATTGTAAACTCAGAAATGCAAGTGGCCCCTCCAATGCAAGCGGCCCCTCCAAGCTAGCATTCCTTCATCAAGGACAATTTTTTGATCCAGAATGGGCCAATTTTAGAAAGGCATTTGTTAGTGCAGCAGAGAGTGCTTGTGGCAGGACATCTACAAGAGTGAAAGAAAAGGAGACACCATGGTGGAATGAGGAAGTGAGGAAAGTGGTGAAAGAAAAAGACAGCCTGGTAAGAATGGAATCAAGCTCAAACAGAAGAAAGCAAAAGGAAGTATCTCAACAGCAAACGAAGATGTAAGAAGGTAGTAGGAGATGAAAAGAAGAAGAGCTGGGAAGAATTTACCCAAAAAATGGAAGTGAATGTAAGTGGCAATAAAAGGATGCTGTATGGACTTACAAAAAGTAAGAGGACAGAAAGAGTTATCACAAATCTAGTGAAAAAGGAAGATGATTGTTAACACACTCAGAAGAGATAAAGAGAAGATGGAAGAAGTATTTTGATAAGCTATTGAACGTGAACAACTGAAGGGTCGGGGGAAAAAAACAAGTAAGTCACTTTTTCATCAAAATTGAGATATTGTTACAGTTTGCTTCAGAGTGATCATGCGCATCTATTGAGAGTTCGGAAATGGAAGAAAAGCAGGCAAGTCAGGAGAAATTAGCACTCAACGTTTTGCTGTTAGGGGATAGAAATAGGGAAGTCAAGCACAAAAGTTGCTTTTTCTCAAGTTGTATAAGTACTGACTCTCCTGCTTTTTTCCCCTGACCCTTCAACTGTACAGGGAAGATAGAAACAATACAGTGTGAGGACTCAACAATAGAGGATGATATAACAATGCTGGAGGTGGAGTTAGCAGTACAAAAGATGAAGATTGGAAAAGCAACAGGGATGGATGAAATCAATATGTAAATGATAAAGGCTGCTGGAGGATATGTTGGTATGCAATGGTTGTACCGACTACTAAAGTATATGTGGAAACACAAATGTGTACCAGAAGACTGGAAAAAAGGGATAATAATACCAGTGTTTAAGAAAGGGGAGAAGAAAGTTTGTGGTAACTATAAAGGAATCATACTTATATTACATGTAGTTAAAATGCTGGAAAGGATATTAGAAGGGAGAATGAGAAGAAAGATTGAAGAGAGTTACAAGAGGAACAATATGGCTGCAGGATCAGAAGATCTACAGTGGACCCAATATTTAACATGAGACAGCTGATGGGAAAGAACTGGGAATATGGAAAGGATCTGGTCATGACTTCCATAGATATAGAAAAGGCATATGATAGTGTCCCCAGAGAGAAGGTTTGGGAAACCATGTTTAAAAAGAGACTTGGAAGAGAAATGTTAGAAATGGTGTGAGTGATGTGCAATAACTGTGTTAGCAGGGTACTGACCCAGTTTGGAAAGACAGAATGGTTTAAGAATAAGACAGGGGAGTGTGCTGTCACCTCTTTTGTTTATTATGGTTATGGATGAAATTGTAAAGGAAACAAAGGAAGCCTATGGAGATGAAGAGATGAAGATACTGCTATTTGCAGATGATATTGTGGATCTGGGGAAAGAACAGCAAAGAAGTGCAACAACAACTAGATGTACTGAATGAAAAAATTGAGAAGTATGGCATGAAAATCAGCACAGAGAAAAGCAAGACTATGGTGATGTCTAGAGGGGAAAGGCAAGGAAAGGGCACTGTGAAAATTGGAAGTCAGAGTCTGGATATTGTGGACAGTTTTAAATACCTAGGAAGTGAATTAATGCAAAATACTAGGGTGGACATGGAGATTAGCAGGAGGGTACAGTAGGGTAATGCATTCTACCAAGCATAAGAAAACTTGTTTGGAGCAAAGAAGTACCAAGGGAAAGCAAAGAGATAATGTACAAAATGTACTATGTACCCATACTGACTTACGCAGCTGAGACTTGGACTTTGACTAGCAGGCAAGAGAGTAGAATTCAAGCCAGTCAGATGAAATTCCTAAGAAGTATGATAGGAAAGACAAGGAAAGACAGAGTGAGAAGTGAACATGTTAGGAAGAAAGTTGGAATAGGAAAGCAAAATGAGATAATTGAAAAGAATAAACTAAGGTGGTTTGGACATGGAAAGAGGATGGAGGAGAATAGAATTCCAGGACAGATACATGGAGGCAAACTGCGAGGGCAAGAGAGCAAGCGGATGACCTAGAGCAAGGTGGATTGAATCGGTGAAGAGCAGCATAAGAAGATGAAATTTAGACCGGGACAAGATCGTGGAAGAGAAATGGTGGAGGGAAAGAGGAAGATGGAAAAGTGACATAAATGCCCCGACCCAGCAGGAGCTGGATAAGGGGAAATGATGATGATGATGATGAGTGTATCAAACTGAAAATTGGTTGCTGAGCCTTTTGAGGATCTGCCTGATTTTGTATAACCCATCAGGGTTCCCCTCATAATGACTGATGTCACTAAAGTACAAGAACAATAAAATATTTTTGAAATGGGTTCATGCTATGGTTTGTGAAAAAATCTGCAACCCAAAAATAATGTCCTCTATCCAGTACATTTTCAAATCTGGCTTTTGAATTATTCCCATTACAAACATTAGTCCTAAAACTTTTTCATCTCATTTACATCGACCGATTTCCATGTCTGAAAAATAGAAGAGACGTGGTGCTGCACTAATAACTTGTTCCGCGTAAAGATTTGTCTGATGGCATATCAAGGAAATCGCCTTTTACAAATAAATTGACAAAAGACATCATTTCATTGCTATTTTTGATTTCAACATTTAATCCTACCCGGCCAGTGAAATTGATTGCAGGCCGGCAATAAGACAGATTCGTATCGGTTATTTGAATGTGCTGAGTTTCATTTTGTCCAGAGTCCGGTGTATCACCATCAGAGTTGCTATCGCTATCACTGAAATCAGGGATGAGTTCATCACCAGAATCACCGTTCCATATATGTCTTCAATTTCCTCACTTCGACTACTGCCTTTGTAACTCATCATTTTATTGCAAAACAATAACTGACTTCACTACATATCTCACAAGAACATCACGACTGGCTTAGGTCTGTGTTTACTCGAAGGAAAAAAAGGAAGGAGGCATTGTAATGTACCCTCTGTTCAGGTAGTCAGGGAGTGGGACTGTTCATTTATATGCCATCTGTGGTTTTCAAAACGAACTACGACTTCATACCCATTTAGTACTAAATTCAAAATGACATTTACATCATGTCACCTTAAATACCTTAACTCAGATACGGTCCCCCACATAGACAGCTTTTAAACTCCTTAAGTATCCCCAGGACTGAATGTGTTGTTAACACTAATGAGAGGGGAAAAAATGGAAACACTTCAAAAAATGAAGGTATCGACCAAAGAAAGACAAGGGCCATGAAGGGCATGGAAATGAAAGATTTCCTTGGATTCGCAAACCTAATACCATCGGGGTTATAAAAGAACAAGAGTTGACCAACTGAGACTGGATAGGATAGATCAGGACCTCTCAGACTGCACTGTGCATGGTGCAAAAGACGACTTCGCTTGGTTGACCAGAGTGCAGACCTCTACTCCTTGATTTGGAGCAATAGCGCTGTCCCTCTCTTTCCCCATGCCTGTCTCGCTTGCTCTGCCTGTCTCCCTCTTCCTCACTTGCTCCGTAGTGCTCCAAATCCGAGCCGAGTTGAGCCGAGTAGCCCAGAGACGAAGCATTGGTCCGAGCTGAGCCGAATGGGACCGATGCACTGTGCACAAGAACTCTGCGCCTCAATTTGCATGTGTGAGATTTTGGGCATTTGAGAGGCCCTAGGATAGATGAAAGTGAGGAGCTTTGCATAAGTAAGTGGAAGCAATACCAGGATGCAGCTAAGAAGCCTGTGGTCACCAGCCCATGCTCCCAAGTTAAGAGCTCCTGGGACCCCTTTTAGTTGCCTCTTCGGTAGGCAGGGGTTACCATGAGTGTTATTCTACCACCACCACCTACAGGTTGTGGTGTGATAATAGTCTGTTCATTTATATGCCATCTGTGGTTTTTGAAACGAACTACGAATTCGTACAAATTTAGTGCTAAATTCAAAATGACATTTACAGCGTGCCACCTTAAATGCCTTAACTCAGATACGGTCCCTCACATACGCAGCAGTTAAGAGCCCCTGGCACCCCTTTTAGTTGCCCCTTCGATAGGCAGGGGTTACCATGAGTGTTATTCTGCCACCAACACCCACAGGTTGTGGTGTGATAATAGTCTCTTCAGAAGAGCTGTTTGTCACTACCTAATGGAAATTTAAAATCAAAAAGAGAACTCTTGCATTTTCTAGCAATATTCCTTTGTTTTGGGATCAGAGTCTTGAATGAGCACAGAGCTCTTTGTATATAATACCAAATGTCATACCATCCATGAGAACATCAGTTTTTAGAACAGTACTCAAATACTGGTGAAAGCAGAATGCAGTATATGAATTTTAGAGACATGATATGGGCTTTTTGGCTTATGCCGTGTCAAGAAAACAAGGTGAAACTATTTACATTTCACAGAGAACTTAGCTCAGCATCTTCAGAAGAAAGTCTTGACTATCCACAAGGAAGTCTTCGACAATAATGAGGGTTTGAATTTAAGAATATTTTACCATTGGAGAATTGTAGTGGTACACTTGTTTATCACCAGGTGGCTCGCTATATCCTGGAACAGCGCTCCAAGCGAGAGTTGACGACAAAATTAGCTCCAAATGAGATGTTACACACATATGAAAGTATGACATTAACACATAACACATAGCTTGGAATGAACCAACTGGTGATGAGAACCTATGAATTTGGAAAACACCGAAACGAAATGACTATCTACAAAGGACAGGGAAGAAAACTACCTATGTAAATCCAAAATGGCTGACAACCACATATCACTTAATTGATAGCCAGTGTCCCTGTTGAAATTGTTAGGATTTTTATGTATTACCACAGCTTCTTGTATAATCCTTGACCTGTAATGTTTATTGTGGGTAAGAGCTCGAACATTTTGCAATACGACATCATGACTTTAATAATAGGGCGTGCTCAGCTATTGCTGACTTGTCTGGCTGATTGAGACGGATATTTCTTTGGTGTTCCTTGATGCGAGTCCCAATGGACCGGCATGTTTGGCCAATGTATACCTTGCTGCAAGTACCCTAGTATACCCCAGGGTGTAATAGTGGGGACAATTTGTCCTTGCTTGTAACTAAAATATGAGCAATATTTGTGACAGTGCTAAACACGGTTTTTATATTATATTTGCAAAAGACCTTAGCAATTCTGTCTGTGGTGTTGTGAATATAAGGCAGGTAGGCAGTCCCTTCACTTCTTCTTTCTGTGAGCTTTGATTAGTTTGATTAGTTGATTAGTTGTCCCTCTGGGATGAAAGGCTGTACATTGTTGTAATCATTATTCTTGAATGTGAATTTGAGTGTGTCCATCTTCTCCTGGATATTTGATGGCTCACAAATTTGTGTCGCTCTCATGGCGAGTGTTGTGAGAATGCCCTGTTTTTGTGCTGGATGGTAGTGAGAATCTGCATGAAGGTAGCGATTTGTGTGATTAGGCTAACAATAGATGGTACTTCCTAAGGAGCCATAGGGCTCTTTCAGACTAGGCCATCCAACATCTTGACACGGCATAAGCCCAAAACCCTGTATCATGTCTACAAGTACAGGCCGTAAAAACATCAGTGTTAAGAATTTTAGAGTAGGAACATTGAAATTATATACCGGTATGAATGTCTAACCCTGGTCCCATATCTTGACGGGGTCGGTATGAAGTGAGATGAATCTTCATCTATTAAAGAAACTATTATAGTTTTATTTTGAATCCACCTTGTCAGTACACCTTATAATGATAGAAAATTATTAATTTAACATACATGTTTCGGTAAAATCATCCATTCCCTTCATCGGTGATGTCAGTTCAAGGAATAAAACATATAACACTATCTTTTGTTTTTTCTTGCAATTTAAAGAAGTATTGTATCCTAATTTCACCATATCAATGAATAAAGAAATTAATGAAATATTATAAAAATGATCATTACATAAAATTTAATATTTTGTTGAATTGAATGAGAATTCTTCAATAAATGTTTATGATCTTCAAGTTTTTTTCTTTTTTTTTTTCTTTTTTCTTATTTTACTTCCTTAAATGATCAAACGCTAGTTTGTACATTGGGTCTCTTCTGTACTTCTTTCATTTAAACTTGATCCAAGGTCATTTTTTTTGTGTGCACAATAAATTTCTAAACTTTTCAAAACATCCTTGAATTATCCCTTTTTGGCCGAATGTATTAACTCCATGTCATTAGAAATGTCTGTAAATTTATGATCTTTTTCAACCATATACTCTCCCATTGCCAAATATCTTTTATGTTTGACTGAATTAACATGTTCTTTGTACCTTATAGCCAAACTTCTTCCTGACTGTCCTATGTATCGTTGTCTATATGTTTGGCATGTCAATTTGTAAATACCTGATTTATTAAATATACATTTATTCTCTATTTTATTTGACTTAAAAATAATCTTATTAGTATTATTATCAGTTTTGTATGCGACATTGATGTTCCTTTTCCTGAAAATTTTAGCCAGTTGATAAGAGTGCTTATTTCAAAAAGTTAGAACTGCTAATTTCTTTCTCTCCTTTCGCTCTTTAATGAAAGTTGTTTTTGGTTATTTTCATTTTATCATTCTATTAATAAATTTTCTGGAGTATCTGTTGCTACAAGCAATTTGGTGGATTATATTTATCTCTATTATAATTCTTCCTAGACATAGGTATGTTCATAGCTCTGTTAATTAAACTGTAAAACGTTGCCTTTTTGTGTTGACCTACATGATTGGAGTCGTTTTTGATAATAGTATCTGTTTGAGTAGCTTTTCTGAAATTTTGAAAATCAAAATGACCAGAATTTCTAGTAATAATTGTTAAATCTAAATAATTTAAAGTTCTATCATTTTCAGATTCCATCGTAAAATGCACTTGTTTATCCAAAGTATTTAAATACTCTAATATACCATCAAGTTGAAACTTTTGTTCATCGATAATAAGAAATATATTATTGACATATCTTAACCATGTAATAAATCCATCTATTTTATCCACAATTTTATTCCATGTAATCCATGAATATGTTTGCTAAAATACCTAAGCCAGTGAAGCTATTGCTAGGCCTTTAGACTGTTTGTAAATTTTTTTTTGTCATAAACAAATACAGTAGTTATTTTCCAAAGTAAATTGTTAAAAATTCTTCAGTTTCCACCTTACTTAATTTGCTGTGTTGCATTCAATTCTTTCTTATTATTTTTATAGTATCTACGATAGGAATGTTGGAGTACATATCTTTGATATCCAAACTATGTATCATGTAGTAGTCTGTTAGCTCAATGATTTTGATTCTGTTACAAAAGTCAGTAGTATTAATTAGGTGCATCTGGCTATTAAACTTACCGTGTTCTTTTAAAAATCTTTGTATAAATTTGGCCGTCTTATATACCGGACTATTCCTAAAATAAACTGTTGGTCTAATAGGAATTTCTTGTTTATGAATTTTTGGTAGTGCCTTTAACACGTTGAGTGCCGAGCCGATTGTAGCACACTATTCCACTGGTGCCAGGCATGTTTTTGAATTGCATTCAGCTGGTGCCAACACAATTGTACGCGTTGTAGTCTGTTTATATAATCTTGGGATGTATTTATATGATGTACTAAGTAAATTTTATCTCACCATACCATGGTCATATGTGACGCTATATGGTGTCACATCAATTTTTAGGAAAGATAAAATATAGCGTGACGCCATATGGAGTCACAGAATTTTTTGTCATGGAATGTGCAATACGAATTTCAAATACGGGATATTTATTTGCTAATTCAAATTAACGCAATATTTATGAAAACCTAGTAAAATGCAAAACAAGTACTTATATTACATTACATATTGTTGTGAACAGTTTTCTGATAACTCTAAACAATGAAAATATGCGTCTTGGCACGCCCAAGTTCTTGTTACTCGTTGTAATTTTTCAAACCTTATTGGCATCATTGTTCAAACATCGTCCTTTGTACACTTGTTTCATGTGCTATTTTCATATTTACGTTTTGCACATCTGATCGGGAAGTTAAGGGGAACGCGCTAACTATATGCTACCTGGCTGCTAGCGCAGCTCGACGCCGCCTGGTTGGTTCAGGTCCGCTGCTTCGCTCCTCCCTACCTCTCCGCCACACCCCGATACTCCTGCGGCACTTCTAATTTTATGACAATTTATTTGTTCAATTTTGGCGTTTAAACTTGCGCTGGGTACATGCAGTTTTCACCTTAGCATTCTACTGCCTCCCACGAATATTCCTACCAAATTTCAACCGAATCCGAGTGTAACACATGTATGTGTTCCCTCGTGAGATTATTACCAATATCTGCCATTTTTTATATTTTTGCACAACTATATAAACTGAGTGATAATACGTACGTAAACGAGGAATAAATAATGCCTGGCGCGCTTTCACCTGTGACAATGATCACTGGCCAGTTAGTGGCTTCGGAAGAATACTGTGGCGCCACATGGTGGCATAGAGTAAAAATACATAGCTGGAATAGACCCTGAAGTTCGCCCTTCATGTAGTACCAATTTTACGCACATAGATGTTACAGCTGATTATCTATGGTGCATCGCCTGAAACTCAACTGTGCTGCCGTATGGCGTCACGCCAACTCTGATTTCAAGAACAGTGTGCCGCCATATGGCGTCGCACCATCTCAAATTTGAAGACAACCGTGACGCCATATGGCGGCACATGGCACCCAACGTGTTAAAGTAGGTATTTCAGGGCTCATGTTCACTAGACAGTTAGTATCTTTGGAGTCTAATAAAAAAAGTGATGTTATTGAGAATTTGTTTAAGTTTTTTCTGTATAGATGACATGGGATCTTTTATATCAATTCAAAATTATTGCTCGTTAGAAAATTCTTAGTCTTTTCAATATAATCTTGTCTTTCTATCAGCACAATAGTATTACCTTTATCAGTTTCATCGCAACAATATTATTATCTTTCTTCTTCTTCAATAATTTAATATTCTTATTCAACTCCTTATGGTTCTCTACAGTATGTTCTATCATATTGAATAATGTTCTACTAACTTCATATCTAAGAGTATCTTGTTCATCAACTAGTAGGTTAGCTATGGCCACTTCAGTTTCAGCTATTAACTTGACCAAATCTTTTCCATTATTATAATTCTCATCGGAATCGACTTTCAACCTAGGTCGTGTTACATACATTTGGTGTGTGTTGAAGAGATGTTAAGTACAGAACAAAAATGGCCAGCCGGACACCAGTGGGATCCAAACCCACAACCTCCCGATTTTGCGTTGGTTGCTCTATCAGTTGAGCTATGGTGGGCTAGGCCATCTTAGTTTTGTTGGAAAGGATCTAAGCTACAGGTCTGGCAATACTGCGTCACCCGTTGAGGACCAAGTCAATGAATACCGATATTGAATTTTCACAACCACATTATAATCAAAACCGACTTTCAACCTATTAGGTCATGTTACGTACATTGAGTACATGTTGAAGAGATGTTAAGTACAGAACAAAAATGGCCAACTGGACACCATTGGGATATGAACGCACAACCTCCCGATTTTGTGTCAATATTGCAATATTCAAAGGGTGGACAAACAAACTTAAAATGATCATTTCATTAACATCAAATTTAACTTGAGTTAGATTTCTAACAGGTTCAAAGAACTTGTGTTCATTATCAACCAGATTATTTATCTTCTTCTTATTACCTTTAAAGTGTTTTACTTTGTTATCAAGTAAATTTTGGAACTTCTTATCCAATATCACTTGTTTTGCTAAGTTTAGAAATTTATCTTGCACAAAAAAATGACCTTGAATCAAGTTTAAATGAAAGAAGTACAAAAGAGAACCCATTGTACAAACTAGCGTTTGATCATTTAAGGAAGAGAAAAAAGAGAAAAAGAAGAAAAACTTGAAGATCTTAAAAATTTATTTAGGTATTCTCATTCAATCCAACAAAATATTAAATTTTATGTAATAATAATTTTCATAATATTTCATTAGTTGCTTTATTCCTTGATATGGTGAAATTAGGATACAATACTTCTTTAAATTGTAAGAAAAAACAAAAGATAGTGTTATATGTTTTATTCCGTGAACTGACATCACTGATGAAGGGAATGGATGATTTTCCCTAACCATGTACCGGTATGTTAAATTAATAGTTTTCTATCATTATAAGGTGAAGACCTAGTCTTTGCAGAAATCCGGAAAAATTCAGGAAAACCAGCAATCATAAATTTACATCAGCATCTAGTCAAAATATGGATTACAGAGAAAATCCCAGAACACTGGACCTCAGGTGTAATCCATCCATTATTCAGAAAAGGAAAAAAAACTAATCCAGACAATTACAGAGGAATAAGCCTTTTGGACTGCACTTACAAAATTTTCTCCCACATAACTTACAATAGGATAAAAAGCATTCTGGAACCACAACTTGGAGAATACCAAGGAGGATTTTGCCCATACAAAAGTTGCCCAGACCAAATTCTCAGCCTGAAACTAATATTGGAATATTACAAATACAGAAATAAACAGCTGTTTATTTCATTCGTAGATTTCAAAAAGGCTTATGATAGTACCAGTATACACAGACCTACTCTTTTAAAAATCCCCAATTAACAAAAATTATTGAACTAACTTTAACCAACACAATTTCAAAGGTAAAGTTCAGGGGAGAAATGTCAAATACTTTTACAATAAATACAGGCCTCAGACAAGGTGATGGATTATCCCCATTGCTCTTCTGTGTGGCTCTAGGTTACATCATGAAAATTTGGCAAAAAGAAAACCCACCTAAAATCAAAATTGGAGCAAAATCTTCAATAAGGACAAACTGCATAGGGTTTGCAGATGATTTAGCTCTTTTAGTCCTTGACATGGAAGAAGTCCATGCTCAGATCACCAGTCTCCAGAAAATTGCATTAAAAATAGGATTACAAATATCCTTCGAGAAAACTGAGATCATGCCAATGAAACCCCTTGACGATAAACAAAGTCATCATAAATGATCAAAAAATTAACATAGTCCTACAATATAAATACTTTAGAGAAATCATTATGCACAACTTAAGTGAGAAAGCAACATGGATAAATAGAACCAACAAAATGAAAAAAGCACAATTTCTTACCTGGTCAACTTATAACAAAAAATGTTTGTCAATAGACACTAAGATCCAACACTACAAAACTGTAACTTTGCCCGAAGCCACTTATGCTTGCGAAACCTTGTTCCAAATTAAAAACAAAAGAAGAACTGCTCAGGTCCTCAAAACTGAAAGAAGAATTATCATAACTTGCATAAATAAAAAGTACCAGGTTGAAGGAGTCTGGAGAATCCTCCCCAATGAAACTGTCTATCGAGAGATTGACCCAGTTACCAGCACGATGAAGAAAAAAATAATCTCTCATTTCTTTCACATCTTACGATTACCAGAAAACAGTATTTTATGACAACTAGTGATGAGAAATCTGGGAAAGAAGACAGGAGGGTAATGGGTCAAAGAAATTCAAGAGGATCTCCAAACAGTTGGACTCAAAATTACAGATGTAGAGAACAAGAATAAAATTACCACCCTTCTTAAGAATCACAAATTTTCAACTGAAATGATGCACAGAAGGCCTGTAGAGATTTCAGACGAATTTCAGACTGCGATCAGAACAAATGAAGAAGTACTGGACAGATAAGAAGAATCAAACAGTACAACTTTCAAAGAAAAAGTGTGCATGGAAGACTCAAGTGGTCCAATGTGGCCAATAAAGTTAATAATAATAAATAAGGTGTATTGACAAGGTGGACTCAAAATAAAACTATAATAGTTTCTTTAATTGATTCAAACAAGTCAATACAGGATCAAATAAAATAGCTATTATGGTTAAGTTTATCAACAATGAATCTTCATAACAAGTTTTTACAACTGGATGCCTATCCTGAGGTCAGCCTCACCAGAGGAGTTAATGAAATGAAATGAATGATGTCATAATATATGATAGTAGGAAGGGAGAGGATGAAGCCTCGTGCCAGTACATAAACTCTCCTGTCGAATAGCACTGAAGGGTCTGCCCAAGGCTTAACATCCCCATCTAATGGACAAATCCCCCATCAGCAGTATCATATGCTCTCACTCCATATGAACACTGCAGAGAGGTTTAGAATTGAATCCAGGCCTTTGCCACACAATCTGGTGATTAAAAATTGTATACCACCAGCTCTCCTACCCTGCCAGCCAACATTTCGATGGTGAAAATTGTTCGACCAACTCAACTCGAACTGGCTGACCTCAGTGTCAGACCATATAGAATTGATGCTTTAACGATCATGGTCACCAGACAGGCTATGTTGGAACATTGAAAGTACTTCATTATAATTGATATATAAAACTGAAATTGTAATTTTGGCACATACAGTATTAACTTAAAAGAATTTTAATTTGGTTACTGTTTGATTTTCAAGGAGAGGGTTTTACTGCATAACTTTTCTCTAAAAACTATAATCACTACCTCTGCTATTTTCAAGGATATGTATGTAGTGAATCAAAAGATTCCTCAGAAACTGGTGTACCGGGCGAGTTGGCCGTGCGCGTAGAGGCGCGCGGCTGTGAGCTTGCATCCGGGAGATAGTAGGTTCGAATCCCACTATCGGCAGCCCTGAAGATGGTTTTCCGTGGTTTCCCATTTTCACACCAGGCAAATGCTGGGGCTGTACCTTAATTAAGGCCACGGCCGCTTCCTTCCAACTCCTAGGCCTTTCCTATCCCATCGTCGCCATAAGACCTATCTGTGTCGGTGCGACGTAAAGCCCCTAGCAAAAAAAAAAAAAAGAAAGAAACTGATGTAGCCCATGGAGGTATCGAAGTTCGTCTTAAGAACAGAAACATACCGTCTAGGAAGGAACCCTGCATCCGGAGAAGCCTGGGGATGCCAGGAACGACATAGTGAGCAGTAATGCTGAGATAATTTATTCTTCTTCTTGTTTTCTTTCATTTTGGTCGACTGTGGACCACATTAATTTGGATTCAGATTCATCTGTTTCTAGCCTTTTATCCTCGTCAAGTACTCCTTCATCCTTTCACTCTGCAATCTCCTTCTTACTTCTGTCCATGGCGCTTGGGTACAGGATCTAACTTTTTCTTGAAACCTCTTTATGGGCTTGATCCTTGACTTGTAAGCATCCAAAATGCTCTACAATCCTAAACAATTCAGAAGTGACAGTCATTGGTGCACACTGTGAAGTTCAACACTGGATGTTATTTACAAAATCTATTTGAACTCTCACCCACCCATTCAATACAGGCATAACATCAGCATAGTAAACTCTAGCAGAGGTAATCATATAATGTAATGGGACACTGGGTTGGATGAAAATGGAGAGAGTGTTTTCATACCAGATGCCAAGATGTGTGATACATGGGCTAAGTACATCTGACAGTCATTTGTGCACCAGCAACCAGTGGTTTGTTTGCAGTGTAGTACTGTATCGTTAGTGTACACTACAACATTATGTCTGTGTAATATCCACACAAGGCAGAATGCATGATTAAACTACAGTTCCTGCACAATATTTTGAATCAGCCTGTAGATAGGTGAACTCTACTAGCTGTCCAATGACTACCAGCTTGATTTATACCATTGATAGATTTCTTCTGGAAGTAATGGCCATTCAAAGCACGTTCCTGACTGACCAGCTATCCTGTCTAGCACTCGAGTTCAAGAAATTGGTGAAACTTAACATTATTGATTATTAAGCCAGAAGGGATTCTTTTTGACCTTTTCTTTACTTACCTGTGATGTGATTCTGGAAAGACAGCTTAATAGTGAGCAGTAATGCTGAGATAATTTATTCTTCTTCTTTTTCTTTCGTTTTGGTCCACTGTGGACCACATTAATTCGGATTCAGCTTCATCTGTTTCTGGGCTTTAATCCTCGTCAAGTACTCCTTCATCCTTTCACTCTGCAATCTCTTCCTTCCTCTGTCCATGGCACTTGGGTTCAGGATCTAACTTTTTCTTGAAACCTCTTTGTGGCCTTGATCCTCGACATGTAAGCTTCCCTATTGCTGATTTTTGTTCGTTGTGTTCCCATTTCTTCCAGGTCCTTCTTCACCTCTTGGTACCAGCGCACTGTAGTTTACTTGTTTTCAAAATATCTTATTATCTGATTGGTCAGTCTTCCCGGGTTCATTCTGTAGATGTGTCTGAAAACATGGTTCTCCTCTTCCAGATGGTATCTGAAATATTTTCATCTTGAGATATAATTCTTGGTTTGCTTTCTTTCTGTATCATCCATTCTCTCTTCTTTGGGGTCCTAGTATCTTCCTCAGAATCTTTCTCTCCACTAGTTCCAACTTCTTGACCAATCCTGTTTTTATCAGGTTCAAACTTTCAGCTGCATATAGAGCCTCCAAATTGATCATTTATTGTGGTTTTAAATATATTAAATAACACACCATTTGTAGGCTTAATGATCAATGTCATATCTAATTATTCTTCTTGATGATGTGATGATGCTTGTTGTTTAAAGGGGCCTAACATCTAGGTCATTGGCCCAATTTTTCTTCTCATGTGACTAAAGTCTACAGAATGAACATATACCCTTACTATAATATAGTATTATCAACAGTAATTCTAGCCAAATCACAATTGGTTTCCCTCTTTGGAAGCACCTATATATCTTTCAGGGATGATATAGCAAAATATAAAATTTGAACTGCTTAATCTTAGCCCGCCTGAAGAAATAATGTGGAAAATCTATATTTTTAGATTAACTGGTTGAAATAAGTTGTTGTGAGCTGGACACTGATGCAGTTAGAAATTAATAAGTCTTTCAGATTAGGAGATATGTTGTCTGGGATATCAATTCATAGACTAGTTTGATGCACCTCTCCATGCCACCCTTTCTTGTGCTAACCTTTTTCATTTCTACATAGCTACTACATCCTACATGTACTCTAATCTATTTATCATATTCATATCTTGGTCTACCTCTACCATTCTTACTGCCTACTTCCCTAAAAAAACTAACTGAACAAGTTCTGGGTGTCTTAAGATGTGCCCTATCATTATAACTTTCCTTCTGGTCAAATTTAGCCAAATCATTCTCATCTCACCAATCTGATTCAGTATCCCTCCATTCATGATTCAATCTACCCATTTCATCTTCAGAATTCTTCTGTAACACCACATTTCAAAAGCTTCTATTCTCTTCCTTTTGAGCCAGTTACTGTCCATGTTTCACTTCTGTATATTTCCATGCTCCAGACAAAGGTCTTCAAATATATATTAATTAAACATGTATTACTCTAGGTACTGATGTTTTTCTAACCAGGAATAATGAGAAAATAAATAAGCAGATAAAATGTAAAATATTTCTACAGTTCAAATGTGGCCCCATGAGTAAGAGAAGGTTGAAGACCCTTGATTTAAGATATGGTATATGTTTGACTGAAGGGCAGATAAATTGAAAGGATTAGATTTGCTTAAAGTATAATAAAGAGACATCACCAATTTTTTACCAGGTTAATATTTGGTAAGATGACTAAAAACAAGAAAAACCTTCAGTTGATGACAAGAAGAAGAGAAGGGTAACAATTAGGTTTGCCAACCTTAGAGGAACATATTAGAATACAAAATATTATGACCTTTCAAGTTACAATATCATGTGTTCATTAATCATAAAAATCCTAGTAATTAAATGATTTTTAGTTGACAGTACCATAGGGAGTATGCATATGTATCCTCCTAATAATGAGTTAAAGACTTTCAGAAGTCTAACTGCAAGCATCTGTGAACAAACCAAGCACCTTCATGTGCCCATATTTGGAGCTAGCTATGGAATCTTCTGCTCTCTTGAAAATTAACAGCAAATCTAGTGATATTAATATAGACTCTGTCTACATATATTACTCTCCAAAATCAAGTTCAAGAAGTAGTCTAGTGGAAACACAAGGAGGTACTGGTTGAACAATTTATCCTTCCTTATCTTTAGGAATTATGCACCTAGAGCTTTTGTAAACTTAGCAATTTTATGTTTACATTTATACTTCCATTTTAGGTGCTGTAAATTTCATTGCTGCAATTATTTATATATGAGCCCCTGGAAAATCTCTTGATCAAACTCCTATATTTGTTTGAGCAGTAGCTATTATAGCTTTATTTCTGTTAATATCTCTGCCAGTATTAGCTGGACCTGTTACTATACTGGTACTATTAACAGTCCAAAACTTAAAACATTTTCTTTGATCTAGCAGGTGGTGTTAATCCAGTTGTATATCAACAACTTTTCTGATTTCTTGGTCAGTCAGTGGTTTATATTTTTAATTTTACCAGGATTTGGATTAGTATCATATATTATTAGACAAGAAAGTGTAAAAAGGGGAACCTTTTAAACACTTGGAATAATTTATGCTATAATGGCAAATGGAGTATCAGAATTTGTAGCTTGTGCTCTTCATATATTTAATGAAGAAATAGTCAGTAATAAACAAGCTCATTTCAAATCAGTTACTAGAATTATTGCCATACCTATCAGAATTAAAATTTTCAGATGGTTAATAATTTTGTGTATGTGCCAGGCTGAGTGGCTTAGATGGTTAAGGCACTGGCCTTCTAACCCCTACTTGGCAGGTTCGATCCTGGCTCAGTCCGGTGGTATTTGAAGGTGCTCAAATACGACAGCCCCGTGTTGGTAGATTTACTGACACGTAAAAGAACTCCTGCAGGACTAAATTCCGGCACCTCGGCGTCTCCAAAGACCTTAAAAAGTAGTTAGTGGGACGTAAAGCAAATAACATGAATTAATTAAATAATTTTGTGTGGCTATTGCTAGCCTGGTGCAACCCTTGTAAAACAGGGTGAGCAGCATCTGCCATATATGGGAAACTGTGTGTTATTGTGGAGGAGGAGGATGTTGTGTGTGGTGGATAATAATAATAATAATAATAATAATAATAATAATAATAATAATAATTTTGTGTGCTATTTCTAGCTGGGTGCAGCCCTTGTAAGGCAGACACTCTGATGAGGGTGGGTGGCATCTGCCATGTGTAGGTAACTGCATGTTATTGTGGTGGAGGATAGTGTTATGTGTGATGTGTGAGTTCCAGGGATGTTGGGGACAGCACAAACACCCAGTTCCCGAGCCAAGAGAATTAATCATCTAAGATTAAAATCTCTGACCCGGCCAGGAATCGAACCCGGGACCCTCTGGACCAAAGGCCAGGATGCTAACCATTTAGCCATGGAACCGGACTGTGTGGTGGATGAGTTACAGGGATGTTGGGAACAGCACAAACACCCAGTCTCCAAGCCAAGGGAATTAACCATTTAAAATTAAATATCCCTGACCTAGCCAAGAATTAAACCCAGGCCTCTCTGAACCAAAGGTCACTGTACTGGCCATTCCGCCAAGGAGCCTGACTTCCTACAATTAGCAACCCTATACGTAACTCTACTTACTGCAATCTTCCTCTTGTTTGAATTGTAGGTTCGTAGATCACCTAATGTTATCCATATGCAGCACATGGCTCTACTGTCTAAACCAATTCACATGCACAACTTCATTTAGTCTGTTTACAATTGTTGACACTGAGAAATGAAAATGCAAAGAATATATTGCAAGAATAGGGCAAGACAAACACAAGAAGATCCTTTATAGCAATTTTAAAAACATAAGAAATAATAATGCTATCAACACAATAGAGCTTCCAAATGGAGAGGTAACTTGGACTGAAAATGAAATATTACAAGAGTTCAATATATATTTCAATCACTTACGGAACTGTTATACATATGATGACCCATAAGATGACTCTTCAAACTCTATAAACAATACGGTACCGGTAATGCAGAATGCTTGACCTTGCTGGAAGTGGAGACCGCAATGTGTAAAATGAAAAACAAGTCTGCTGGACTGGATGAGCTCAGTGTGGACATGTTCATAACACTTGGAGAACATTGAATACAATGGTTGTACAGTATACAAAGTAAAATTTGGGAAGAAAATGAAATCCCCAGTGAATGGAGGCAAGGTGTAATCATGCATCTGTTTAAGAAAGGTGATTGAAAGTAGTGTAATAACTACAGAGGTATAACCCTTCTATCTCATGGGATAAATATACAGGAGTCCATCCTGAAAACAAAAATAAGAACATTTAGTGAACCTAAACTTGAGGAAGAAAAACATGGATGTAGACTGGAAGGATAAACCCTACACCTCTTTTTGTTTTGACAAGAATGCTCTTTGAAAAATATTGGAATAAGAACAGAACAGTTATAATTGTACTCTTGGATACTGAGAAGGCATATGATCATGTACTATATAAGCACATATGGGAATGTCTGAGGCATAAAGAAGTGCCAGATGAGATTATAGCTGGAGTTAAACAAATTGAGAAACAAAGAGCTGTGTGCAAATTGAAGGAGGCATGTCATGTTGTTTTAAAACTAAGGGTGGGGTTCCAACAAGGAAGTTCTCTTCATTTTTATCACGGATGAGATTATAAAAGCATGAAAAGGAAGGATCAGACAACAAATGAGCTTGTATTTGCTGATGATGTTCCTGTATAGAGTGTGACAGAAAGAAGAAAAGAAGTACAAATTAAACTAGATCTTTAGCAAGAAAAATTTGAAAGACTGGGACTGATAATCAACCAAAATAAAACAGTTGGTTTGGTGATAAGTCAAAATCCTGAACCAGTCCACCAGCAAGTGCAATATGAAGGAGTGGATATTAAACTTCAATTACATAGGGAACTTTGTTTCTTCTGACAATACCATAAACCAAGAAATAGGCTAGAGGATATAAGCTGCATCAAAATTCTACCAGTCCATTAGTTGGAAATTGGCAGCTGGTGTATTGTGAGTGTAAAGTGCTCTCTGTTTTATTCTGTGAAAATGGCAAGAACAACCGCATCTGTGTACGAACTTTGTTACTGAAACCATCTGTGTATTGTTATAGTTGAAAAAAAATATCGTTAAAACATGACACTTAAAGAAGTGAATCAAAGAATAACTCTATTTGAAAGTCAAATGAGTGACTTTCAAGCTCTCCTAGCTGCAGTGACCACCAGTGCTGGCACCACCACTGCCAACCCACGTCAAGAAATACTGAGACTGGCTTCCGACTTCGAAACCTACAAGGTCCAAGATGCCACTGAAATTACCAAACTAAGGATGAAGATATCGGCAATGGACAAGACTCCAACCTGTTATGAAGAAATGATTGGTGACTTGGCTCAGTAGCCTACAACTATCTTAACTGTCTCCTACTGCATGGCATTGTCGAGGAACCCATTGAAGTTGTATATAAAAATGTTATGGATTTTGTCAAAGAGAAGCTAAACTGGACATCTCATTAGGAGACAATGACTGCCACAGGCTTGATGAGAAATGAACAACAGCTGAAGCCATAGTGATGGGAAGATGACCGACCATCATCAAATTTCTTAGGTTTCAAGATCATAAGGGGGTTTGGAGAGTGAAAAAAATTATGAAAGGCTCTAACCTACTAATAACTGAATCACTAACCAGTGTCAGGAACCAGATCCTAAACAGAGCTATCCTAGGGCATAAGTGAGTATAGATAGTCAAAGGATGTCTAGTAGTGCCACTAAATAATTGAAAAAAACAATATATTAGTACAGTAGGTTAATTAAACAGCTCTAATCTCAGCAGGTGTAATAGTTAATTAAGGTTTTAAGTTTCATAATATTCAGTAGTTTCCATGTGTGTGTGTGTGTGTGTGTGTGTGTGTGTGTGTGTGTGTGTGTGTGTGTGTGTGTGTGTGTGTGTGTGTGTGTGTGTGTGTGTGTGTGTGTGTGTGTGTGTGTGTGTGTGTGTGTGTGTGTGTGTGTGTGTGTGTGTGTGTGTGTGTGTGTGTGTGTGTGTGTGTGTGTGTGTGTGTGTGTGTGTGTGTGTGTGTGTGTGTGTGTGTGTGTGTGTGTGTGTGTGTGTGTGTGTGTGTGTGTGTGTGTGTGTGTCTCTCTCTCTCTCTTGAGCCAACAAATCTTCCTGGAAAACTCTTGGTAAGTGTTTGTTCAGTAATGCATGATAATGGCTAAGACTAATGAGCTTGTACTTATAGCGGATGATGAATTCCTGTATGCCATTTACCCGGGCTTGGTCCAAGACAATGACAACCCTCTTTTACTATCACCAGTAGCTCCTCTACCCCAGACTGAGCCCACAGGAATCCTACTGAAGTATACTTTGTCACAATTTCCTAGAACACTGCACTATTACTACATTAACCATCCATCACTTTTAAGGCACTTTGACAAAGTCCATTCCATAATTGCTAATACGAATATGCATTTAATTGGTCTGAGCGAAAGCTGGTTGACTAACAGTATCAGTTCTGCGCTTGTAAAAATAGATGGATATACTTTACACAGGAATGGCCACGGGGGTAAATAAGGTGGCAGTGTGTCATTTTACTGTAGAAATGACATTAAGAGCAAAATAATCCATAAATCTCCTGCTGACACCCCCACATACTGAATATATGTTTCTCGAGGTAATTGTCAACCATCAAAAAGTGTTAATGGTAGTAGTTTATAAACTACCTAAAGTAAGAAATACAGACACACTTGAAGTGTTTATTCAGTAATGCATGATAATGGCTAAGACTAATGAGCCTGTACTTGTAGCAGATGAGAATTCCTGTATGCCATTTATCCGAGCTTGGTTCAAGACAATGACAACCCTCTTTCACTATCACCAGTAGCTCCTCCACCCCTTCCGAAACTTACACCAGGTTACAAACACATCATAATCCTTGGTGATTTTAACATAAAGCCCCTGACCCAGACTATTGACTTGGATCAAATCCGTAGACTGTTCACTTCAATGGACATGACGGAACTAATCACGTACACACATGCAACAGTTCAATTCACACTCTAATTGACTACTTAGTGACAAGTAATACTCATAAGGCTGTCAAGCATGAACAAATTTCTGTTCCTGGTATCTCTATGCACAATCTCATTTATCTGTGCTACTCACTGTGAGTGTTAAAGTGTAAAGCTAAGTATATAAGCTACAGAGACGTGAAAAATGTAGACTTACCTCAACTACAATATGATGCATATAATTTGTAAATAGATTTGTGTTGATCGGGAGGACCAATCTTTCCAATTCTTCTTTGTAATTGTAAATCATCAACACAGAGATGAAATTAATAACTTATGTTATACAACAATTGCACAATGTGAACTTTAAAGTACATTGGTTTTTGTGAGGACTCTATGACAAGCATGCTCCTGTTCTGTAGGCAGATAGCTGGATATCTCATAATTCATTTACTCTTAGACCCTTTGCACTCTGGCTTCAGAAAGAGCCACAGCATGACGATAGCGTTACTTCAGGTAAAAGATGATATTAGGTTTGCTGTGGATAAACGACAGGTGACAATGCTAGGGTGACCGGATGCAAATAGATAAAAAATAGCACAAAACTATTTAAAGAGGACAATGCTGGGAAAAAGAGGACACAAAAATCCTCCATTGAGAGTCTGAATTTAGACATAATTCTAATTTTCACATATATAAAACAAAATTTATCTATTTACATATACAGTAAACAATTAAACTGATTTTCACTCCTTGCTGGTACTTTTCTGATGATTCAGTTGTCTTCAGGAGTTTTGGTATGCCTAACATATGTAAAAGATACCAGTACACATAAAATTCCTTTAGATTATATTGAACCATTAAAGAGGATTTTCACAAATTCTACTACGCTCCCTATTATCAGTATTTCTACATTTGCATTGTGCCCTCTTATAGAAAAAAATATTCTGCAAGCTTGAATAACTCTGAATTACAATCAACTGATGTATGTGAATAGAAATACTTAGCCCATTTCAGACTACAAGGTAACTTGTTAAATTCAGGGTCATTAATACTCTCACTCAGGAATTTTTTTTTTTAATTTCAGAATACTCCCTGTGGGTGGGGGACGCAGACGAAGAATACACCCATGGTATCCCCTGCCTGTCGTAAGAGGTGACTAAAAGGGGCAACCAAACGATGATTATGTTAGAACCATGAGACTCCTTGTGATTAGTACCACCATGTGGGGAACACCATGGGTCACTTTTCCTTGCGCGTAGTACCACTATGTTAGGTACCAAATAGGTTTGTGATTAGTAGCAAATGAGTGTGTGACGGCTTTTACAGTACCTGTGATTAGTAGCACTATATGAGCGACACCATGGGATGACGGAACCCATGCTTCTGGCTTGCGTATGATTAGTACCCACTATATGAGGAACACCACAGGATAGTATGAGTCCCTGTGGTTAGTACACTTAGGTAATAAACACCATAGGTTTGCGTTGCCTGTCAATGGTGCCACAATGTGCAAAACACGCTAGGTCTGTAATACATGTGCGAATTTCATAACCTGTGAGTAGTACCATAATGTGTGGAATACCGCGAGTCTATGCTACTCTTTATTAGTACCGTAACCTGACCAATACCATGGTTCTCCTTTTCTAGTGGTAAGTACCATTATGAGGGGCCGATGACTTGGATTTTGGACTCCTTTCGACTACAAGCATCAATCAATCAATCAATCAATCAATCAATCAATCAATCAATCAATCAATCAATCAATCAATCAATCAATCAATCATCGTGCTATAGAAGCAGTCCCTTGTTCAGTAATACTATCGTTTTATGCCAGCTTCTGTGCATGTCAGGCACTGTGGGTCGGTTCCACTGATCGTTTTAAATTCATATCCATTCATTCTTCATCCTCACATTTTGAATTGTGGTCAGTGGAGGATTTTGGGTTTTTAATTTGTCATTTCATTTCGTCTCATTTTCTTCCATTAGGGGCCGATAACCTAGATGTTAGGCCCCTTTAAACAACAAGCATTAATCATCAATCAAAATTGCAGAACTGATCAAAATATTTCACATTATCAACCTGAAAGAATTTAGACCTAGCTTGGAAATACAGAATACATTTTTCAACATCACAGTAATCAGTATCACTTTTCAGCTCTATCTATTTAAAGCAGACTTCCTTCAAATCCTGGTTATCTCCTGTTGCTTGTCATGTTGTCAGCTGGCACACATTAACATAGCAGTGTTCTTACAGGATATTGCTGAGAGAAAATCTTGCGGTGTACTGAGTGGTAAATAGCATCTATTACCTCAATACAAGGCATGCATAGAATAATCGCATGTACTGTATATCCATAATCACATTTCTGTATATCGATGCGATAACGATGATGCCATCGCATAATAAAGAATACTTTTGAAAACAAACTAAAATCAGCAGATTCACTAAAAAAAGGAGGACATTTTGGTTTTTTTAAATAATCCAACTGGACCCCAGATAGTTTTCTAAAAAGGAGGACATGTCCAGATAAAAGAGGATGTTTGGGCACCCTAGACAGTACTCATGCTCCTCGATTTTAGCAGTGTATTTTGTAATATACATATATATGTTACTAATTCACTTAAATGGCTCATAAAATACTCGCCACTAAAATGGGCAATATCTATAACTTTAAAGGTGATCATCATAACAGAAATGAAAAAATAAATTGGTGATACTGGGTGCCATCTGCAAAATACTTACAGAAATAAATAACTACGTTGAACATGAAAGAACCCTTTCTCGTAGGGAAATGTTTGTTTGCTGACAAGGATCCAAATTTGCTTCCTGACACTATTTAATCCTTGAAAATGAAAATGGGTAGCATGCTAGGTTCTCACTGCACCAATAAAAATTTTCTATTAGGTTAACTATGTGACTTTATTTTTTAAAAAAAGAAAACAACTATCATCATCTAATGATACCAAACAGTTCTGCTTCATAACCCAACTCATGTCTCCAAATTTAACAAACAATGTATTATTCAGTTCACCAACAAATTAAGTACAATCAGTTATTATACACATTTATACATTTCCATTACATACCTCATTGGGTAATATTTCAATAGACGCTGTATGATTTCACTTATATTCCACTTACCGGTACTACCTGGTAAGGACAAGGTGCGACAACCTGCCTTATACTTCGATACCGTTATTTACTAATGTCATCTCTAACCCTTAACACACAAACACTTCCTCTTCAAACTGATGTTCTGGATCCTCCCAGCTTCGAATAACTATTTTAAAAGATTGGTCTGCTATCCATGCATCACTCCAAGATATTATACAGGAATCACCACCCAATTTCACAGATGTACAGTATGTACACAGTTTCTGACAGCCAAGCCTTAGATTGATAATTTTGTACATATTAGATCACTGTCCCACTTTCAACCTCATTTGTACATAAATAAAACAACACCATCACGGCGGAATGAAATTACCAAGTACTGTTACTGTACAAGGTAAAAATAAAGTCACATTGCCATACTAGGTGAAAATATCGACACAGCTTCACAATCTAAGAATAAATCCTGTAGAATCAATTAACACTCAATGAGCGATGAATGCCATGTAGAGTGTCCTAAAGAATGAACCCTGTTGCATGCTCGCACAAGTTTATGAAGTCTCTCTCCATGTGGTGATAGCGTTACCAAAAGTTGACCGCTAGTGACGCACTTCCTGACATATCTCCTAGCGTCTACCAGTCAACAATACCTTGTTCAAAATTGGAACCTTTCTCCATGTTCATATTGCCTACCAAACAGCTGATGCTATCACGTGTTCACTCTACATTAATGTACCACAATCTTCAGCTTGTATGTTCTGACTGTAAGCTCTTTCTTCCTGGGGCTTCAGGGTCTTCCTGAAGGTCTTTTCCCATTAAGAGATCCCTTGTATAGATCTACTGGTGCTCTGTTATCATGCATCCTCAGTACATCTCCAGCCCAGCACAGTCTGTTGGATTCTATCACACCCATTATAATGTGTTGTTGAGAGAGTGTGTAAATCTCATAATTAGATCTTTTCTGCCAGCTTTGAGAGATAGGATGGAACCATGGGCCAAATATTTTTCTATAAACTTTATTATCAAAGACTTGCAACTGTTGCTGCTCTTTCTTGGTTATACTACCAGATGAGAAGCTAAGTGAAACAAATTATTGCTGAATCCAAGAAGTTATTGGAAAATGTTGGTAATAACCTGCAAAGGCTAGGTCAAGCAGCACAGAAAACTTTCTGGACAGTAATCTTACAAAAAAGTTGCAAATTCTAGGCTGGGAAGACTTGGTAGTAAAGATACGAGATGCTCAACTAAGTGGTTATAATTGGTCCGTTTTTGGACATTATAAATTTTCCAGCTAGCTCAATCCTGTTGCCAGCATTTCACCCCAGTTGGTAACTACCAAGAAACATGGCTAGTGCATACCATGGAGGCCAATGCGTAGGCAGTGCCAATGCACTATGAGAGGCTTTGCCTCCTTTTCAAAAACTGATGGTTGCTAGGCCATCAGATGCTACAAAAATCAATTCCCATAGGGAATAATATTATAAATTTTCCAGCTAACTCATTCCTGTTGCCAGCATTTCACTCCAGTGTGCCAATTTGGGCTCATCAGTTGGTAACTACCAACAAGGCATTAGACAAGGCTGTAATTATTCACCTTTGTTGTTCATAGTTTACATGGATCATCTACTGGTATACAGTGGCAGGGAGGGATTCAGTTAAGCAGAAATGTGGTAAGCAGTTTATTCTATGCCGATGACTTGGTCTTAATGGCAGGCTGTACTGAAAGCCTTTAATCAAATACCTTGGAACTTGAAAATTATCCTTTCTAAGATCAAAGTGATGTCAGTAGTCAAGAAACCTAAGAGAACTGAATGTCAGGATGGTAGTATGGTAAGTGAGATTGAATTAAGGTGCTGAAAAACTAATGCAGTAAGCTTACAGTTGCAATGAGCAGTATTCTGTAAGAAAGAAGTCAGCTCCTGGACAAAACTATCTTTACATTCATTCATTCATTTATTTCAATTAATTCCAACGAGCCTGCAGGCTCATACATAGGAATTGTACAGGACATTACATACTGGCGGGCACTTACACATCAAAATATAGTTTATGTATATATGATAATTAGTAAATGGTTGAACATATAAACACATACAACATATAAAATATGCACATCATCAATATGAGGCTTACAGAGAATTATTTCTGACTGTATTTACATTTACGTAACATGAAAGTTGCAAAGGTACAAGAATGGATTATGGAGTATTTTCATTTACATAACAGTTGCTGAAGTACAAGAATAGATTTCAGATTATTTACAATTACATAACACAAAAGTTGCAGACGTACAGGAATTGATTACAGTGTATTTACAGTATATATACATAACACAGAGTTGCAGAGGTACAAGAACAGATTACAGAGTATTTACATTTACAGACTAATTTGCTTTACAGGGGTGAAAGTTGATGGACTCAAGATATCTTATTCATAAGTTAGAAGTAGAAATTAAAATTAGTGAGAATGATTGCTGGTACAGACAGGTAGGAACAATGGCACATGGGTACCAGGAATGAGGAGATGAATGCTAAGTTAGGAACAAACTCTACTGAAGGAGTTTGTATGTGTAAATTGGCTTCATTAGTCAGGTCATGTGAGGCAAATGCAGGAGGATAGGCTGCCTAGAAGAATAATGGACTCAGTCATGGTGGGTAAGAGAAGTAGAGGGAGACCAAGACGATGATAGTTAGACTTGGTTTCTAGTGATTTAAGGACAAGAGGTATGGAACCAAACAAGGCCACAGAGCTAGTTACAAATAGAGGATTGTGAAGGCATTTAGTACATTCACAGATGCTTGCAGACTGAATGTTGAAAGGTGTAACAGTCTATAATGAATATGTATGTTTGTATATGTATGTATGTACATAACATTTTTGAAACTCAAGAAGAACGTTTAGCTTCTACCAATCACAACTGATTTCTGCAGAGAGATACAGTCAAATGCCACCCTGTAAGTGGTTATAGCAAATTTTCAAACATACTAACTGCATACAGAAGGTTTAAACGTGATATTGTTAAAACTGTTCAGAATTTTCTCAGACAAGCCACTGAATGGGTTTGAATGAAGTGTATTTTTCTGAATCCTTGTGATTCCACTAGGAGTTCCCAGAGATTCTGCTTGTATGAAATCTATGTTTTATATACATTCCTAAAAGCTGCTATACATAACTTATGAGTCTAACATTACAACAACAGGACCACCAACAATAATTTAATACTGTACCGGTATATAAAAATATGTACATATCAACAACCATGCCTGAGTATTCAGCTTTTGTTTACAGTAGCAATTACAGTCATTTCTGCTAATGTCCAAAACCACTCCAATACATCAAACTCAATTGGCAATGACAACCCTGGATCTTTTGAAGTACGGTAATTATGATAAGGTCCCCATTCTTGCCCATTTAAATACAGATATAATTGATCGCAGAATCAACACATTCAAAAAATGACTAACTTTCTTTGGAATTTTAGATGTTCATTGTATTCATTTCATGCATTTGATAATGAAACAACAGTTACTAATACTGCTACCACTACTACCAGTACTACTACTACTATAATTTTGCATGGCTATTTCTAGCTGAATGCAGCCCTTGGAAGGCAAACCCTCCGATGAGGGTGGGTGGCATCTGCCATGTGTAGGTAACTGCATGTTGTTGTGGTGGAGAATAGTGTTATGTGTGGTGTGTGAGTTGCAGGGATGTTGGGGACAGCACAAACACCCAGCCCCCGGGCCATTGGAATTAACCAATGAAGGTTAAAACCCCCAATCCCGTCAGGAATCACACCCAGGACCCTCTGAACCGAAGGCCAGTATGCTGATCATTAGGCCAACGAGTCGGACACTACTACTACTACTACTACTACTACTACTACCACCACCACCATCACCACCACCACCACCACCACTACCACTACTACTAGTGGTTTTATGTCACACCGACACAGATAGGTCTTATGGCAACAATGGGATAGGAAAGGCCTAGTAGTTGGAAGGAAGTGGCCGTGGCCTTGATTAAGGTACAGCTCCAGCATTCGCCTGGTGTGAAAATGGAAGACCACGGAAAACCATCTTCGGGGCTGCCGACAGTGGGATTCGAACGCACTATCTCCCGGATGCAAGCTCTCAGCCACGCACCTCTAACCACACAGCCAACTCGCTCAGTACTACTACTACTGTGTTCCCCATAATACTAAACCATCTGCAAAGACATAAAATTTTGTTACTTCAAAAGCAAACTCACTGAGCAGTACAGCTTGGGAGAAAGCCGAGCTCTGCATTTGGATGGTGAGTGGGCTGGCCTCACCGCGTGCTGTCTTGATAAAGACTATTTGCTTTACGTCGCACCGACACAGATATGTCTTATGGCGACCATGGGATAGGAAAGGCCTAGGAATTGGAAGAAAGCGGCCGTGGCCTTAATTAAGGTATAGCCCCGGCATTTGCCTGGTGTGAAAATGGGAAACCACGGAAAACCATCTTCAGGGCTGCCGACAGTGGGGCTCGAACCCACTATCTCCCGATTACTGGATACTGGCCGCACTTAAGCGACTTCAGCTATCGAGCTCGGTCTTGAGAATGGTTTTCTGTAGCTGTCCATTCTCACTTTCAGGCAAATGCCAGGACAGTTCCTTTTATAGGTCAGAGCTGGTCCCTTCTCACCCTTCACTGCATCTCAAATCACTGTCACACATCTCCTGGCCAGAGAGAGGGTGTCACACTTTAAGTGGGCTGCCATATCCCTTCAGGGTATGGAATGAAACCGAAAAGATAATTAAAAAGGCAAGCTTGCATTTTTATGCAATTGTTGATATAACGATCACAACCATGGAACCTCAAGTTTCACTTGGAATCGTATCCAAAAGGGCATGACTTCTCCTTTCAAAACACCAACATGCATTGGCCAGGACTTGAACCATGGCTGCTTCATTATTTTATACATTTTTGGCATGAAGGATTGTGTGCTGCCTTGCTGTGCCCCTTTCATTATTGTAGATCAGTCCAAGTATCCATCTCTGATTTTTACATGACTCTAACAGTTCTCATAATACATTTTGACCTTGCTGACTAGAAGCAATGTTCCTCTTAGAAAGGTACTCTCAGAACTTTCCTCAACAAACATTAGCATAAGCTTTCTCTGTGTCCTCTTTTGTCTACCAATATTTTTGCAACATCATGTAGATGGCATACACCAGGTTATTTGTTGATCATTAATTCCAGAATCTGTACTGTTCTTCATCTAACAATAGCTCAAAAATATATTCTCAATTCTAATTTTTGAGGATTTTAATTTTTTTACGGGATTGTTTCAGCAGGAACTTTGGATTTAAATTACGTAATTGATCACTTTATCTTGCTGTAAATACAATATTCAGTATTTCAGTTCTGCTGACTTTGAATTAAACTGAAACTGAGAGAATGGGAAATTCATTAAGGACAAACAGCCACAAAGTACAATGGACAAATTTCTCTTTTGTTGTATAAACATTAATGAATATGGTACTGTATGTTATACATTATAGGTATAGTACCAGTATATTATTTTGTAAATTAGATCTCTTTATACATAAAGAACCTTGTTTTGGAAATGATGCATGAGTTTAACTCAACTCTTACTGGTCTTTCGCCAAATAATTTTAGCTGAAGAAATGTACGAGGAGACCCAAAAGTTGGTTGACAAAATGCATTAAAAAAGCTGCAGCTGTACGAATCAAAGCATTTATTATTCATTACATCCAGATGTTAACCTAAAGGCATTTTGAAATACTTTCCTCCATTCTTTATACAAAGATTACATCTTTTTAATACAGAATTCTATCTCATCCAAGATGTTCAAGGACACTAGGTTGTGGAATTCCATTTCAGTATGTTCCATTAAATCTTCCACAATGTGAATTCTCACAAAATAAACATGATATTAAAGCAGTGGTAAGACTGGGCAAATGAGGTAACTATTCAATGGTACCATGTCTGCCAGTCTGTTCATCAAAAGTGTTGTTCAAAAAGTTTCTCACAACCAATCCGTAGTAAGGTGGTGCCTCGACTTGTTGCCACAATAACTTTTACAAAATTGGTTGCAGGTTTCCAAAGACTGGACTGTTTCCCTGTTCCACCATCACTTTCTAGCATTCTTTAGAGTTAACTGTAGGTACCATTAAATGAAATACGATCTGGTGACTCCATTTTCTTCAATTACCATCTAAACAGTCACATACTGGTATAATAGTACATGTTTCGGTCTGTTTGACCTTCTTCAACTGTAAATGTAATAAATTATAGTGTTGTTACGGAAACATAAAGATTCTGAGAAAACTGTACTTTATCATTACCGTACCTAATGAATTTAAATATTCTTTGAATAACGATTAATAATTAAATAATAAAATTAAAGATACCAAAGAGATGTTAATTTGGTACTCTTTAGAAAGAGTAGAAGCCTTTCATATGGCCTTGTTTAATGTTGAATGTTAATACAAACTGCAGGACTGCTAAACAAGTACCAGTATGTGTTGTGTGTTGTTGGATTAAGGCTATTAAGTAGTGCGGGGAGGAGAAGGAGGGATCATATTTTATGAAGTAATATAGTCACTGGTAATTATTTTTCGTGTTTCAAATATCTTAAATGCATAGTTCTTCAAAAAGGATTTTCATTTCATTTAGATTACTGCTAGAATTATTTCTTTAATGCAACAGAATCTGAATGTTTATATAATGTTCATTAAAGTACCGTTTTGCATTTTATGTGGGATTGTAAAATCTTGATTGATAGAAGTAAATCTGTGAGTGAAACTTGTCATATGTTCGTGCATGGCCGAAAACATATTCCATGTTTTTGCATTTATGGTAATGTATATGAATGTTCCTTCCTGTTTGATCTTTATAGCTAGAGTTACAATGCGTTCATTTGAGTTTGTCAAAGCCAGATCAGAATACTTATCATTATTATTGATGGTGTAGGTATTGAAAAATAATTTAGAATGAGTTTTATTAGTTTAGAAAGCAATTTTGAAATTAAGTTTTTTAAAGATATTAACTTAGTTACTTGAAAAATATTTTTATTGTCATAAGTAAATGTAAGAATTTTTCTTTTGTACCTCTAATTAATTTATGGGGTGGTTTCCGTTTTACTTTAATATTTTGTTTACAAAATTTTTATTGTAGCTATTGTTATAAATGTTACAAACGTTACGGTACTTTTTAAAATTTTTAGTTGATAAAGATATATTTAAAGCTCTATGCATCAGAGTATAAAAACAGACATTTTTGTGGATACTTAGATGTTTTGAGTCCAGTCTTATGTATTTGAAGTTGAAGTTGGTTTTCTGAAGATGTCATAAATGAAATTATTATTGTTCCTAGAAATTGTGGGATCATGATAACTGAGGGATCTCTTGGTCTCAGATTCTAAAGTGAATTTAAATATTGAAGTAAAGTGTCACCATTAGCGACTTTGTTATCTATTATAGCAAAAATGTCGTCAACATATCTTGTCCAAATTATATCTTTATGTTTATTAAGTGATTTGGTGTTTCCTAAACTGTCCAAAAAATGCCTGTCAAAATACTTGAAGCATGTGAACCCATTGATAAACAAATTTGTTTGTAAATGGAACTGTTTTCTAGACAAAATTAAGTAAATTTAAAAATGATTTATTTCTAGTTCACTTTATTTATTTAGGTTAGTGTTGAGTAAATGAACAGTTTCTTTAATATGAATGGTAGAATTCATATTTGTGATGTGAGAATGAATAGAATAGTTGGGCTGGAGATTTAAATTTTTAGTTTTATTGAAGAAACATGTACTATTATATGTAATTATATCTTGTTAAGTACAGTACTGAGAGGTGGAAAATATAGGTGTACTATTCCATTTAAAGTATACTTATTTTATTATAATTCACAGAAATCCAGTAAACACAGATATTGCCTGTTCAATATTCCATTTAAATGAAAAGTAGCTTCATCAGGTTATAGAATGGTTTTTTTTGTAAAACTTGTTAACAAATTTGTTGTATTACGTACAACTCACAGAATTGCATCCTCCTATCAGGGTCCTCTTCATTTAAGCTTCAACTTAAAGTAGGCCCATATGGCCTTCATTTCAACTTTTCCTGCATTCTCTTTAGGCTTGTTTTTTGATATGCTGTACTCACATTATGCCTTCCTGGAGATTGTATATTGAACACTGCACAAAACCTTTCATATTTTCTCTTATAGTCAGAGATTTAGGTCTTCTTGAATGACAAATATCTGCTAATGAGCCTATCTGTTCAAACCTGCAATCAGCTTGTAAATACCTTGTTGAGATGGTGTTTGGAAAACATTCCATATTTAACTCTCTAATATCGCAGTCATAATGATCATGTTTCCACTATGTTTGCAGTACAAATACATGAAAATAAATGAAAATTTCCTATTCATTGTACACTTCACTAATCAATAGTGCGAACAACTCTCTACGATAGTTCTTTTAATATAATGAATATAAGAAAATATTTCCACTTAATCGATACCTTTCTTTTATTTTGCCATTGGCAATTTATAAAATCATTAAGAATAACAGGACATGTTTCGATCGCTTTGCAGTCATCATCAGCTGCGTACACAAAAGCTTAGATAAAACAGCATAAAGCAATCACATAGTTAAATATTTGTTGACTTTAAAAACTAATGTTAGTAAAGGACGTATGGGTTGGAGGTGGGGGCGAGGTAGTGTGCGGCGGGGGGGACGGTTGTTAAGGACGTTAAGCTTTAAAATGAATTAAATTACTATCTATGAGTTAAAAATGTCTTTGGTATCACTTTAGGTCCCGAAGGCTTAAAAAATCACTCTTTTAAAAATCTAAAAAATTGGTGTTGTGATCCTGAAGAAATGTTTTTTGCTGAAATATGCTTCTTCTTTACTTGACTTCTAGTTTCTTCCTCGTCACTTTGTACTGTACTAAAAAGGCTGATCCTCTTGTTTATCCTTTTCTAAGTAGAAAGGATGTATTCGCTGTTGGTTAAGAACTATATTCATAAACATATCAGGTTGGATAACTTGTTGTACGATCTGTAACCGGAAAAAAGAAATATGCGTCTATTAATTGAAATCGCCTGGAGAAATGTTGTCTAAGGAAATTATTTAGAATAATGGAAATTGATTGAGAGATTTTGAAGTTAACTCTGTCCAATTCACTTCCTTTACTTCCCGTAATTAAGGGTTTGGGTCTGATTCTACTGTTCGCGACATTAACTAATAGCGGTGTGATGTGGTTTGTATGCTAGCTTGATTCGGAAGTGGTGAGGGGAAGCGAGGACGTATCGTCATTTGTTGTTTCTCGCGAGGGGGTGGCTTCTGTCTGTGACGTAGGGCCCTCGTGCTTGCTTGTTACAATATTGCTGGGCGTGTTTGATTACTGCCTAATGAATCCATGTATCTCAATATATGTTCGTATAAGGTATTTCTTTGTTCATTCATCTCATTTAAGTTCTTATCCTTATTAATTAACTTATCCAGAAAAATGTGAATATATTTTAACTATTCATTAGTCTACCTTTATTTATTACATTAATAATTACAAGATCTTGTTAGATATCTGTAAATTTATGACCCGTCTCTTTCATATGTATTCCCATTGCGGAAAACCAACTATACTTTTCCGCATGGACGTGTTCTTGGTACCTTATTGCAAAGTTCCGTCCATATTGCCCTACATATGTAGCCTTGCACTGATTGCAAATCAACTTATAAATTCCTGAATCCTGGAAACATTCTTCTTTGTTCTTATTAACCGTGTTGTGGTTGAAAAACATATGCCTAGTGTTATTGTTTGTTGAAAATGCTACCTTGATGTCGTATTTCTTAAATAAATTTCTAATTACGTAAAAGTTAGGATTGTTGTAGGTAAACCTCTTCTCACAAAGAAGAATGTTTCCCGTCGCCCACTACCACCCCCCTCCAACCCATACGTCCTTTACTAACATTAGTTTTTAAAGTCAACAAAGATTTAACTATGTGATGGCTTTATGCTGTTTTATCTAAGCTTTTGTGTACGCAGCTAATGACGATCGCGAAGTGATCGAAACATGCCCTGTTATTCTCAATGACTTCATATATTGCCAAAGGCAAAAAATAGAAAATTATCGATTAGGTGGAAATATTTTCATATTGATTAGATTACATTATCGATACGGCAATGAAGTGGATAGTTTGTAATGGTTCTTTTCATAGCAACCGCTCAATAACAACAACGTAGCCTCAAATAGCTACCGCTCTAGTCAAGTAGCTATTACATTAAACCAAACGAATGATGAATGGATTCTAGTGTCAACTGACTAATAGGCGACCTTATATTATGCCAGCGACCTGTTCAAAAATAACCAAACTTTGAAAATACTATGGAAAAATGAAGCTTACTGGTTTCTGGTAAGTGGTATTGTTTCCTTCCTAAGTAAATAAATATCACAATATGAAGAATAAAGTTCGAATTCAAGAGCACAAACTGGGGGAAATATTCGTTTTTAGGAAGTGGAGTTAGGGAGATGTTCAATAAATTTGCAATTTTTTTGCCATCATTTAAGAAAAGCTAGGAAATCAAGAGGTATGGAATCTGCCAACTGGGCAACCTCCCTAAATGCAGATCAGTAGTGATTGATTGATTGATTGATTGATTGATTGATTGATTGATTGATTGATTGATTGATTGATTGATTGATTGATTGATTGATTGATTGATTGATTGATTGATTGATTGATTGATTGATTGATTGATTGATTGATTGATTGATTGAACTATTTGCCATACATTTCTGAAACAATTAGTTGCTGTTCAACAAGTAGTAGTTTGCGACTGTGTTCAGTACATGTTGCGATTGTTAAGATGTTTGAATATGATAAGTAGCATATCAACATTAACTTCTGTTTAAAGCCGGAAAGAATGTTTATAGGGACGTACCGAATGGTAAGGCAAGTTATGGCGATTTGATATGACAGAATAGTATGGTAGGTCAGGTCAAATGTGAAAATATTGTTGGCAGTCATTTCTTGACATCAACAGTGTTGAGCGTGATGAATTCCTACATGAGGATCAAACGGTGAATCACTGGTATTATCTTGAAGTCTTGAGGGGTTTCAGAGAAAATGTCAGGGAGAAAAGACCAGATTTGCAGAGAAACAGCTCATGGAGCCTCCGTAACGATGATTCATCAGCTCACACATCGCTGTTGATTTGTGAATTTTATGATGATCATAAAGACAACTGCGCTTCCTTATCCACCCTACTCACCTAACCAAGCTGAAATTCTCTCTAAAAAGATTCTAATTTCATTCAATCGAAGAGATCACACTGAAATTGCAGGCAGAACTGCATGCAATCCCACAAATTGCTACTAGGAATGCCTCTATAAGGGGAAATAGCATCGAGAGCCTTGCATTAATAGAGGCAAAGCTAATTATACTATTTGCAAAGTTTGGTTATTTTTGAACAGGCTTTGAATATAATCGATCATTTTTAATCAAGAATGTAGGAACATCACCTCAGATTCTTCAGAAAACAAGGAACCAAGACAAAGAAATTTATGCTGAAATCAGGCAAATTCATATTGCAAAATTCTTTAGAAGGGAGGTTTACCTCAGCATCCTTCCATTGTAGGGATAGTAGAGGTATAAATGAGGTGCAAGAGATTTGGTGAATCTCTTCTCTATACTTGTAGCAGTATGGCTGGAAAATATCATAAGCATTATGACAGCATTATTCTTTTAAGTTACCTGTACAATTTTTAAATGTATCTTTTAAATATTTCCAGATTTATGTGAATGGTGTCCTGAAGCTCTGTGTCAGGAGTGCTTCTCGTAACAAGGCTTTGATACCTACGCTGAACTTACATGAAAAGTTAGTGATCTTCCTATATCCCGTCACCGAGAAGGGTCGCGGCTCTAAACCAGTGATTGCAGTGTATCAAAAGCCACAAAGTGGTGAAGATATGATGTACTGTTATCCACGATGAAAGTTTAGACACAAAGTAAAGGGCTCGTTGTTTAATAAAATGCTGTTTACCAGAGATGAAGTTCATAAACACAAATTTCAGTCCCGAAAAATGCTGTAAAGTTGATACATTCCTGTGTATTAATAAAAACTATAGTGACAGCTATTGCTGCTCTAAAAAGCATCAATCTTTGTAATTTAATATGTAGAGACTCTTAGCATCTGTAAGCCAACCAAAAGATAAAGCAAATCAACGAATAAAGTCGCCCTTAGTCAAGAGGCAATAAACAGGTAAAACGTAATTACTTTAAAACAATTAAATGTAAGGAACAAAGCAGAGCAAAAGAGACTTATCTTGACAAAAAGGGGAAATGTATGGGTTAATTGACAAAGGAAAGAAAGACATATTTTAAGAGTATAATTTCAGTCAATCACCCTTGATCTTTTTTTAGGGTTGTTGCCAGGGGGCAGTTTCCCTATCAGTTGTTTACCTAGTCTTTTCACAAACTATTTCAAAGTAGTTGGAATTTATCAACATTGGCCTTTGATAAATTATTCCAATCTCTAATTTCTTTCCTATAAATGAGTATTTGCCCCAATTGGTCCTTGTGAATTCCAAATTTATCTCAATTTTATGATCTAACCTACATTTAGAAACTCCACTGAAGCTTTTTGTCTGCTAATGTCTTTCCGAGGCATCCTTCCACTGACACCTCAAAACTTTCCACATATTTACAAGTAATTAATATAATTTTTTGTCCATATTGAAATTAAATATACTTATTAAAATTATAAATGTTTATTGAATAGCCACCTATTCAATAGAATAAAATTCTTATTAGTATATGAACTTTATAAGTTTTTAATGGGAAATGTTTCGCTTGTATTACAAGCAACATCAGCCAATTATATCATCTCTAAATTAGAATCAGCATCCTGATTCTGTTGATAAGCATATGAGATTATCCCTTAAAACTTTAAAAATGTGACTGTTGTGGGGGGTCGGGAAAGGCGGGATGGGCGGGGCTTTAGGACCGCTGTTATTGTGCGGAGGAGAGTTGGCATAAACTGGGGGGACATGTTGCTATCACTGTTATAGCAACAGTGTTTTTAGGTTTAGAATTAAATATTTTCGTGAAGTTCCTATCCTTAATCTTAAATGTTGAAAGTAACTTTCGAATCTGTTCATATAATGGAATTTTTATCTCCTTTACATCATTCAAATTTTGATTATTGTTGAAATATTGATCTATAAAATTTCTGTCATTAGCTTGCCCTGTCTATCCATTTCATGATCATTAAATCTTGTTTTATTGTAGTAAATTTATGACCAGTCTCCTTCATGTGGGAGTTCATAGTGGAGTATTTATTATGTCTTGTGCATTGAAATGTTCTAAATACCTGGTTTGGAAACTACGACCAGTTTGTCCCACGTGCGAAAACTTACATTGCGAACAAGTGAGTCTACAGATACCGGAGCCCCAATATCAGTTATTAGTTGAATTTACAATGTTATGATTAAATAATATGTTCTGGTTACTATTGCGTGTCTTATAAGCAATGTTGACGTCGTGTTTTCGAATTGGGTTGATAATTTGATGGATAACTGGATTTGTGTAAGTGATAGTAGAAAACTTCGTTTTTTAGGTTTCACCGGGGTAGGTGTGTTGCTATTTTTAACTTAACTTTACTAATGATTTTATAGATCATTTCAAACATATAACTGTTGAACTTTGCTAACTCCGTTATGTAATCAAGTCCTTTTTTCCGATTACTTACCGAGAGCGGGATTTTTAATGCTCTGTAGACCAAAACTATAGCAGTTCACCTGTTTATGTGAATGTGGATGTAGGGACTCATGTTTATCATCAGTGGAGCAAACGTCGGTTTCCAATAAATCTGAAAATCGAACTTGCCATTGGCACGTGTTATATTTACATCCAGGAAATTTAAATTGTTATCGATTTCGTCTTCTTTTGTAAACTTGATATTAATATCTAGATTATTTAGAAATTCTAAAATGTTCTCACTACTGTTTTGTTCATGTCTATAGCGAACGTATCATCGAAATACCGGAGCAATACGCAAAGCCCATTAACTTTATTCACTATCTTGTTAGATTCCAAACTATCCATATAAATATTCGCTAGAATCCCAGAAATGGGATCTACCCTTGCCAAACCCATTTGATCGTACATTTTTGTTGAAAGTAAGGTAAGTACGAAATGTAAAAGCTTGGAGAGGCCCTCTACTTCAAACTTAGATTACTATATTTAGGAAGATTATAATGTTGATTATCTCACATACTGGAATATTAGAATGCATATTTGTAATGGCATATGAACATATTATATGATTAAGTTGTAGATTGAATTTATTCAATTTACCACGGAATTCAATAGAATTTTCTATATAAGTTCCGTTAATGAACTTAAAATGTTTACTAAGGAAACTATGTAAGAATTTCGAAAATTTAAAAGTAGGGCTATTTCTGCTATTTATATATTAGACGTATTGGTATCTCCATATTGTGAAATTTGGGCAGCGCCTTGGCTGTCGGCAATGTAGGATTCGTATTAACGAGTTTTTGGCACTCTTGTTCTTGTAAGAAAAATGTTGAATTTCGTAATAAGTTCTTTATATTTCGTTGTATTTTTATTGTGGGGTTTTTATTTACTATTACGTAAGAATTATCAGTGAATAAATCCTCAGTTTTAACACAGTCGTTCTTGCCTTTTAGAATAATCGTTCCCCCCTTATCAGCCTTCGTAACAATGGTGTTATTATTTATTTTCGTGTTTAATTCCTAGATTTGTTTTAAACGGGTAGAATCTGAAATGGTTTTTAATCCATTAACAAGAATAGGGAGTTTCTTTTTTCTATCGTATTTGGAATCATTCTGATTTTCTAAGAGAAGGTTATCAACATTAGATTCGACTTCTGCAACTGTAGTAATTAAATCTTCTACTTATTTTGAGTTAAGCCAATTGAACTTCAATCCTCTATAGAAAAGGTTCAGTTCATCATCAGAGAAATTAGTAACTGATAAATTTACTATAGTGGGGATATTGCTTAACTGAGGCGTGTGTCTATTAAAATTCCTATTTTAGTTTTGTGATTTTTTTGTTTCAAATAATCAAGGTTAGTATCCAGTGTTTTTGTATCTTGTTCAGAACATCCGTTAATTTATTATTAACATATCTTGTGTAAGATTTCCTTTCTAATGGGGAGATATTTTGAGAGATTTCTAAGTGCGCTCTATATAACTGCAAATTTAAGGATGATTTCCTTCCATAGTGTAATTTAATTTCGTTTTTGGACCACATTTCGTTAACCTTTCTTTTTCTTCTAAGTTGGAGGATGGAATATTTTTCCTGTATATGTGTTTTGAAAATTTTGGGATTAATCCATACTTCAGGCATTCCATTAAGAAACCAATGTCTCTTGAAACTTTACTGATTCTAAACTTGAGGTTAAGACATCTGTACGTTTTTACATTAGCCTGGTTGGCTCCTGAATTACAAGTAATTAATATAATATTTGTCCATATTGAAATTCAATATACTTATTCAAATTACAATTGTTTATTAAATAGCCACGTATTCAATACAATAAAATCCTTATTGGGATATAATTTTTTTACATTGGTTCTTAATGGGACATGTTTTGCTTTTATTACAAGCATCATCAGCCAATTATATCTTCTCTAAATTACAATCAGGATCCTGATTTTATTGTGAAGCATGTGCGATTATCCCTTAAAAGTTTAAAAATATTTACAATTTTAAAAATAAGCATTAATCACAAATATTCTACTTAAAACAGGTAAGTGTTTTGCTGTGTTGTATGGAAAAGACTAGAACACCACATAAAATACTTCTTCTAAGCTGAACTTCTTTATGCTAATCTTTTTCATCTTGACTTCAATAAGATAAAGTGTTGAAACCACAATGTCATAAAACAGCTGTAATGGAACACTGGTTGGAAAACACTCCGGTGGTGAAGGTGCGCAAATACGCAGTTAGTGGGACGTAAAACAAATATTATTATTATTATTATTATTATTATTATTATTATTATTATTATTATTATTATTATTATTATTTATTATTATTATTATTATGTTCGAATACCGGTAACTTATATTTCTGCATATATTTCGAAGCTCATGAAATAATACAGTATCCCTCATCCGATATACAGTAAATACGGAGAAAGAGTCAAAATGTCGTTCAGTCACTTGCTTTCTTGGCTTACGCTGCCTGAACCGTCAACGATAGCCCCAAGTGAAGCGTACGAACTGTAGAGCGTAGAAACCTCTACAAAATAGTCCGGGATGGTATATATACCTATTTCTAACCTTGTCCTCTAGAAGCGATTTTATATTATAGTCCGCGGTAAATAAACTCCTTAAAATTAAATATTTTGACATTATCCTCGAAGTCATGGAAATAAATAGTTTGACCTCCTCCACTATTTTATAAGTAATACATTAACCTTGTCAGGACATTTATATGAATGGTTCAGAAGTTATGATCCTTTCCTCTCCCAAAATCTCCGTAAGACTTATCTGTGTCGGAGAGATGTAAAACAAATTGTAAGAAAATAAAACCCGGCAAACAATACGTTTAAAAAATTTTAAACGGCCTGATGTTAAACAGAAACTACTACACGGTGCACGAGTTACGATTTGGTGCATTGTATGAGGTTATGGAATATTGGGCCCGTATCTCGTCGAGGATGCTGCACAGGATCGACAAACTTTGGACCCGGTAGACCAGAGATCGCGTTATTAACCCATACATGCGGAATTTAGTCCGTTTTTATCGCACCAGAAACTTACCCCTCCAACTAAAATGGATGCATTAGGATTAAACTAAGCCATAACGCTGGAGAGTCGTTACAGCAACCTTTGTTTATCAATATGTTCAAGAAACTTCTGAAGCGTTATGAACAATGTGCGACGCGTAACAGTACACATTTTGAACACATTCTGCACCAACGCAATTGAAAAACATGTCATTGTCACATACGGATTTATAGCTTCCATTACAAACGTTACAGAACTATTAAAACACTAATATTTTGAATATTCGTATACTGTATGTGTTAGTAAAATAAGTTTATAGAGCATGAACTCGTAAGTTCGTCTTTACAAATCTCATTTACGATACAAAATGCCCAATGTAACGTACACCTATGACTATATTTCTACAGTGTTCACGGCTAGCGTGGGTACGCTCCAGTCGATTACACAACTGATTGGTGGCGTAATTTCATAAATTATGTTAGATTAATCTGCCTTATAATTTTGTCAAGGACGAAATATTCTCGACTTTACTTTGACATGTGTTTTATGTATAATTTAAGCGATGTTTGCCCAATATGCTTCCAAAATCACCTTCTCACCACGTAGGCTCTACTGTGATCCGGCATTTGTGTTAGGGGCGGAGTTACATAGATATATTTTTCTTCCTTGTCGTTCCTCGTCGTGCGCTCCTCTCTTTTGGGGTTCCTTCAGCTACGAAACGCTTGAGTTCCGCGCCAGCCAGTCGGGGATGTTGCGCAATATGATGCAACATAGCTCCCATACGGACAAGGAAGCTCGACGGATGTATTCTTCCCATGTATTACTTTCATAATAAATATTCGTAGTACCGATACGGTCACATCTTCCCCTACGTTGGTTTCAAGAAATTTGGAACGGGTTCCGAATTTCTTGATCCATAATTTAATTTAGGAATTATCTATTTCAACTGTCCTTGGGTTCTGACATTCCATTTTCAACATATAATTTTCTCGTTCGAGAAGGAAACAAATTTGTCCTAAAGCTTCACGTCGCTGGTACAGTTCCTGACATTATTTGCACCACTGTTCGCTCTGATCTCCTTGCTCTTCGGACGTAATCACCTGGACCTGTGCATCCCCAGGAGTTTCATCTTCCTCGTCCTGTTGGTTGTCATTATCGTCTCCGTCCTCGTCATCCTATACTTCCCTCGGCATTCCCGTCTGGTTGTTCCATATCTACCCTGCTACTTCCTGGTGGATGATACAACTTTTATTTTTTGGATGTATACACTGTTTCAGTGACTCCATCCATACTCTGGAATTTATACGAGTTGTTCTCTAGATTTTCAACAACTCTATAACGCCCGATATATAACTCCGCAAACTTGTGCTATACATTGCTGGCGGGATCTGAGGTGCTGGCCGATTTACGAGAACGAGCTCTCAAAGGACAGTGGTATCTTTTCCCACGGAGTCTACGCAGACTTTTCTCTGCCTGCTCCTTCAGGTATTCGACAGTCATCTGGATACAGAGTTCAGCGGACTTGCGAGGGTCTTGCGGGCATTGAATTGCATCGTTCCAAGGAATCTTTGGTACTTCATCCAAATATCCAAATAGATCATACTCGCAATCATGCCGATCGATTCATGGACTGTTCCATCGACTCATTCTTTGATAATCGGAAGAACATCCACCCATCGCCAATGTTGCCGGGAGTAGTAAATCCGACAGAATTTCTCTATCTCTCTCATGGTCCATGATGACGGATCGAACTCAGACAGTGCCTCAACCATAAAAGTTCGATGTCACATTTGAATGCCCCCGAAATTAATTGTAAAACATGGTCTTTCAGGACGCATTCCGGTTTTCCCATCTTCAGAATGATTTCCGTCTTAATTTGGTTAATGACTGCCCTGGTATTTGCCTTCTGAACGGGAGAGACCTTAATGTATTTCGAAAATACATCGACCCATACTAGAATGTGTTGCATTCCACGTCTTGCACGGGGCAACGGACCGTAGACATCTAAAGCGAATAACTCTCTCGGCTTCTTTGGCAACAAAGTTCGTGGCATTTGCTTCAGCAGGAAAGAATTGTGCTATACCCTCTGGCACGCGTCGCATGTAATTTAGACTCGGCGGATTGTCTTTCTCAGGTTGGGCCAAGTGAATGTTTCTTTCAACGTGGCCACTACCTTTTCTATTCTCGCGTGGCCAATGGTTCGGTAGGCCAGCCATATCAAATCTTGAAGCAAGATGGGAGGTACTACGATTCTGTATCATGTATGATGTCATCAACAAATTTATGCAAAATCCCATAAAATTGTTATGCTTTTCCGCTTTCTTTAATTCAGCATATTCGGCTGTACCCGGTACGAATCCCGTTTGAAAAATCTTGTCAATTTGCCTGTCTCCTTGTACCTTTCCTGTTCTTCTCCAAGGGTCTTTAATTTTTCCAAAGTTCCACGGTCGTCATCCTCAAGTTGGATTTGACGTATAGCGGTCTTGCTAGGTTCGGGATTTCGACTCGACGTATCCGTAATGATGTTGTCTTCACCAGCAAAATGCTATATTGTCAAGTCAAACTGTTGGACAAATATACGCGTGTAGGAAATGTTCGGAGAGGTGGTGACCGGTAAGTGTTAGATGACGGAGGGGGGCTCCTCGGCGTTTCGTAAGGTGTCAGCGTACCTTACTCCTTCGGCTCACACTGCCATTGCCTTTAATTCCGTGAAGGTTTGGGCCCGAGATGCAAAACATAGGTACGACATCTAGGGCGGAGAGATTCCTTCTACTGTAATTTCGACAACTTGATCTCCAGGAAAATGAAGAGCGAAAACCCTCGTATACAAAATTATATCTTGAATAAATCCGGCAAGGTTTTCGTCCAACCTTTGTACACTGAAATTGCCAGAAGATGGGTATGGAAGTGTACTAGTGAAGATCTATCCGATATTTCTGTTACTATTTTGTCCGAGAGGACGCCTACAAAATAGGGGTAAATTATTTGAAGTATTTGAGAGTAAGAGAGAGCAAATACTAAGGCATGGTCTTGGAATTTGACTAAAAATCATAGAAATGATATTACCTCATTAGTCGAATTAATGGCGAATTTGGAGAAGCCCTTGAGCAACATGGCCAAGGGGTGGGGCAGCTGATGAAACCTGATGACATAATGGGGGACGACATTGACGGTTAAGAAGGTTCAAACACTGCGTTACACATGACAAGTTGTCTTAGATGATCAAACCTTGTTTCCGATGGAGCAGATGTTTGTTGAGTATCCACAGATTTCCTACTCCAAATAGCCTTTTGGAGTCCTCTTCCTCAGCTAAGTTTACTGTTTGAACAGGGTCAATTTTAGCACTAACGGCCCCCGATAACAATTGACTAACTTTATTCGACATGTCAGACAGGATTTCCAATAGAATATTTGCTTCCTTAACATGATTATCTTTCAATTTTAGAGACAATAGGTCCCTAGCCCTATTATAGAAATGAAACAGTCTAGCTTGAACTCCTTTAAGTTGATTAGTAGCAGGATCGCTTACTTAAAAAAACTAACTACAGAAGCTAGCTCGGTAGTATTATCTGTGATAGTGGATAGAGCCTCATCAATTTCTTTCTCCCCAAATACCGGGATACAAATAGGAAATTCTAAAGATTCTTAAAGTTGAAAATATCTGCCACAACTGTGCTTCTAGATTGGACTTTCCTAGTTAGTTCATAAATCAATTCCTCCTTGCGCAAGTACCCTGGTGCAAGGACTTCACGAGAACCCGATATCCTGATAGGAAATCTAATGGATTTTGGAGATTTCCAGAAACCAAGAAAAATGTTTAGAGTTTGGAGCGTTATTTAGTATATTTAGCCGTCAAAAGGGGCTTTATCCAGACCCATTAAACCACGCTCTGCTACCACTTGTTACGGGCTGTCACATAGTTATAAAATGGCTGCCATTACCTTAATCTGATGGAATACTCGGTGATGGACGAGACGCCCCCGCCTTCTCTATTAACACACACTCATTAGACTGGACGATCAATAAGATAACCGGTCGAAAAATGTGCCAGCTTTTATACCCGAGAAGAAGGTTCTAGAGAGCTCTAGTCTAAGGCCCGACATTCTCTCAATTTCCATTGGATAATTAAATAGGTACAAGATGAACATTATTGGTAGAAAAAGATATGTACAAAATTTCCTATTGGTCAATATTTGAAGTTGGCGGAAAGAGACAAAGCGTTGTAAATTTCAACATACTAAAAACAAGGAATAATCAACTCAATGTAGTAAACCTTAACATAAAAAATTACTCTGGGATTTTACTAATCCCCCTCCACACTAGAGGGCATAACATAAGTTGTAGCAAAGACATCTCTTGACAAAAGTTCAAATTCCTTGCGCAAGTTGTTTCAAGTTTTATATTGAAGACGGCATTCTTCAAGGCGCTTCATTTGAATGAATGGGGCCACTGTACCTCGCGGTACATTATATATAGCTAATTTCATACCAAATCCACCATGTTGCAGCTCACACTTGGGCAGATAGCCAGCTCCACATACAACACGCTACCTCTACATACTAAATCCACTATACAGCAGCTCACACGTGGGTGGAGAGCCAGCTCCTCATGCAACACGCTACCTCTACATTTTCTTAGCACCTAACTAAGCTAACTACTTAACTACACTAAATCTGTACTAATTCTGTACGAAATCTGTCAGGTCGTGACATCACACCCTGATGAGGAACTGCTACCACCCTTCCCGAGGATGCCACGGCCAGCCATGTCTCATGAGGCCGGAAATCGAGTCCTCATAGACCCCTTAAGCTGTCAATGCTAAACTAACTTCCTCACCATTCCTTTATGTAACAACCCACATGTGAGCAGATTGTCAGGTCTACATGTGCCTGCCACACCTCCATTCTCCTGCCGAGACGGATGCCATAATTCGGCTCTTCTTTCTCTGTCTCATAGACAACTAACTCCCTCTAACCTAATACTACTCTCTACTTTACTCTACATGTGCAGTCGTTCTGATTCATCACTTTAGCTTGAGATAGGTCAGGCCTATCTCTCCCTCTTTCAGATCTACGTCATACAACTCCACCATCTTGCTCCTTCCTTTCTTCCTAATTACTCGGTCAACAGTTCCTTTCTCACTTACATTTCAGGCACATTTCCAGACACTTCTTATACTTAGCCCCTCTCAACCGCCCCAATACATATCTTTTAACATTAAAAAATTAAATTTATACGTAACATAGACGAAACAATATATATAAAACATCGACATATATTACATACTTAAACATTCTATCCATCCTGTATGCACATACCATCCAAATTACGTCCATCCACCTCTCCTTAATACTCCTTCCTTCTTCCTACTTACCTAATCCTTACCTTTTACCTAACTAGTACACTACCCTTCCTCTCAGCAATATATTATACAAATACTTTACATTACACACATGAAAACAGTCCATCCTTCATATCTCGTACTTCGTTCACTCGTTCTTTTCATAGTTATTTCCACACTGTCTCTCTCTCTCTCTTCTTCTTCTTCTTCACATATTATCTTTATCTTATTACTACTTCTTACACACGTATATCCTTACATTACACATCAGTTCTCTAATTGTTGATAACTAAACTATTTATGTCCATATTTTCACAATTTCATCCCCCCTATATCCTTGTTTTATTCACTCAGTTCTTTTATAATTTTTTCTCTCACAACGTTTATTTTTTTGAAATATTCGGTCCCTTCGCTCACTCTCTACACAACCATGAGGTCATCTTATAAACTTAAGCTAATTTATCCACTTCCATTTTATTAATTATAATTATAATTATTATAATTATTTTCCATCCCACCCCACCCCCTATTTTCGGTAGGCCTAACAACCACCAATACAAGCCTCTCTTTGCTCTTCTCTCCTCAAAATCTGTTTTCGGACTAGTTACTCCTATTAATTTGTTTAAGACTGATATAGATAGTCTATTCCCACATTCCATTATTAAACTCTGCCTCTCTATATCTAATATTCCTCCTTTATGGTTTTCCATAACCATTCTTTCCTTTCCCCCCACGTAGCACTCCCATACTCCCCCATTTTGCATTCTTTTCTTACATTTATTCACCCAATATTCTTAATTCTCCACTCTTTTCTGAAAAATATAAGCTACCTGCATTAATTCACCTCCTTTCCCTTCCTCCAGTCTTATCCTATACTTTATCACCCTCTTTAACATTTCTACCTTCATAGTCTCTTTGCAAACTGATCTAGCCCCTGTATTCAGCGTGCAGTTTGGTAGTCCCATCATAATCTTGCTGATCTTCGCCACTACTTAGCTTAATTCCACCCTTTCCGCTTCCAATCTCCATACCTCCACCCCAAATAACATTTTATTCTTGGCCAGTGATTGAACACCATTTTCTGGATTTTGTATTTTATATCTAGGAATTTATTTTCTAATACTCTTACTGCTGAAAGCGCCCCTGTTCCTTTTAATTTAGCCCTCGTACACTGTTCTTTCCACGACCCCTTTTTACTTATTGTTACTACCAAATACTCTATTTTTGCTACTGGTATAATTTGCTCTTGATTTCCTTTCCACACTTTCCATTCCTTAGTATGTCTCCTTTTCCTAGATACCATTATCTGTGTCTTTCTCACGTTTACTCTAAGATAGCATCTCCTGGTATGATCTACCATCTCATCTAACCCTCTTTGCAAACCCCTTCCCATCAGTGCTAGGATCAATAAATCGTTTGCGAATAGCAAACCCGACATTTCTTTCTTTCCTATCCATGGACATTGCCATCTATCTCGTCTATGGTTCTCTAATATAGTATTTATAAGTAGTATAAATAATATCGGGGATTGTTTACATCGTTTTTTCACACCTATCTTCGACTGAATAAAGTTACTCAACACTCCATTCTGTAATTTGATCATCACACATACCTTCTTGTAAATTATTTAAATTGCCCCCTCATATTCTTCGATAACCCTATCTCTCTTAATATCGTAAATTACGCCCTCCTGCTCAGTGTATCAAAAGCTTTTTTCCAAATCCACCGCCGCAACATATAATTTGGCCCCTGCAATCTTCACATATTTTGTAACCGACGTGTCTAGTATCCACACATTATCGACCGTATTTCTCCCTCTCCTAAATCCGTTATAGAAATCCGATATCCTCCCATACTGCTCCGCCCATGTATTTATCCTATAGGCCAAGATCCCTGTATACACCTTAGACAGTGCATCTATTATTCGGATCGATTCTAACTCTTCAATTGTGTAAATTGCGCTAATACACCCTTTCTCCATTTCCACGGATATTTAGCTGTATCTAACATCGCGTTAAGGAATAAATGTTACCATGCCATTCAACATAGCTTCATGGTTCCTACTTCCCTCCAAACACTATTAGTAATGCCATTCACACCACGCGCTTCATTACGTCTTGCATTTTTAATACCCTAATTACTTCATGCCGTGTTATCTCCTCATCTAATATCGAATTTGCAACTTCTAATTCTCTATACCAGTTTTCTTCCCCTCCTAAAAGCCTTCTAAAATACTCCACCATATCTTCCTCCCTTATGCTCTTACTTTTTCCCCCATTAGTCTTGCTGTCTTTATCTTACGTATTGACTCCTAGATTTCTCTATTCTATTTTTCCTACAGTATCCATTTATTATTTCTGCCCCTGCCTCCTCCTACCCTCACTTTTCCCACACAATACACCCTATTATTATCTTCCTAATTTACAATATTCATCTCTCTTACCCTATTTCCCTATCATCCTAAACTTCGCTAAAGTTCTCAATACGGCCTCCCTTTTCCTGCTACACTCCTCGTAAAACCACCCTGTCACTCTCTTCTTTTTACACCTCCACTTCTCTTACCTTTCCTCCCCACGCTCCTCACTTGAAGGTCTATTATCTCTAACGCTCCATCTGTGTCCTTTTGTTCCAACGCCCCTTCAATTCCCACTCCTAATATTTCTTTCCTCTCCATAAGCTCCAGCCCCAATTTCTCTCTCGTTATCTCATTCCAATCATATTTCCACCCCTCAGCCTTATCCCACACCCCACCCCCTTTTCTCCCTCCTCCATTCTTTTCCTCTACCTCTCTTCTCAATTTATGCTCTGTCACCCCACACCCTAACACTTCAAAATGTATACGTCACCTTAAGGATATCTTCGAGCTGATTGCTTTATGAACTACACTCTCCCCATTCGTTGTAATGTATGTCAATTCCCCGTTACAATCCACTTCCATCTACCCATTTAAATTATATACATTTTCTAGTGTACACAACTTCAACAGCCTCTCCCCATGACTATTTAAACATTTATCCTTACTCCTCCTTCGGCAACCCCTAACTTCCATGACCACTCTCTCATAGTCCGGCTCTCCGTGCTAACTCTTGCATTAAAATCATCCATTAAAAGCATCCCATCTTATACATACAACACTATTATCTTATTTATTTCCTCAAGCAATTCCTCAAAAATATTTATTCGCATGTACTGAGTCCTTACGATAATTGTAAAGGAGGGCCAAGCAAATTGCCTCAGAATCCCCCTCCCTATTTATATTTTCAACAATACAACCCCGTCAACATCACTCTGGATTCTTTCTACACTCTCGGCTCAATCGTTTCTTATTAATACTGGTATTCTCCCTGGGTTTCTTCCCATCTTCCCTATTTTTTATCACATTTACAATTCTGTATCCATACCATTCTATCTCTACCACATGCCCCCACCACGACTCCTCTAAGGCAATTATCTCGTAATTTTTAACGAATTCCACAATTTCTCTATTCCCCAACTTTCCCACTAACCCCTCAATGATCATCCCCTATTGACATATATAGTTATTTCTCTTCTACTCCCCCTCTCTATGCTTATTTCCCTACCTGAGAAGCAAAAGCGCTTATGTCCAATCCATTAAAGTAGGACAAAGCCCTTTTGTTCTCAGGTAAGGATTTGTTTCTTCACTGCCTGCCTTGCTTCTCGTAATTCTCCCTTGTGAGCCCTCCTCATCCCTATAATCTCCCTTGTCCTTCTTGTCCCCTCCCACCTTCCCATTCTCCGAGCCCACCCAATAAATCTTTCTGACTTAGCGATCTTCCCTAACTCATCCCCTGTTCTCCCCGTACTCCTTTCTGTATTCCCCTTCATAAGGGACACGGGATTACTTCCCTGACTAATTATGGCTCTCACATCCACTTCAACCCCTATTATCCCCTCTCTCTGTACCGCTTGTGTATGTTTTCTCGTTTCATTTCTTCTGTACTACTTTGACTTACCAAAGATCCTCCATTCACCAACAGCTGACTGCTGATGCTGCTCACTCCTTTGTCTCCGCTGCTGACGTCTTGTGCCCGGTGCTTCCCTCTTCCTTGCTTCCAGGTTGCTGACGGATGCGTCACGAGGAAATGAATGCCGAATAGTTGTATTGTTGTTAACTATTACACGTAGTGTACCGGAAATTCATTAAAAGTACAGTAATAATGTAAATAGTAATCAATAGGTTTCATTTAATTTTAAATGTAAATGTGCTAGTGAATTGTACCATAACAAGTCTGAGTGACATTTTGATTTTGGACATATGGGGAGTTTTTGTACATATGGGGAATTGTATGTATTTGTGGGAAGTTTGTATTTCAAATTATTATTTTATTTGACGCTTCGTTGGTATAATTTGTTTTTTCTGTAAAATGGACAGTTCCATTTGTTTTCAAAGGAATGATAACGTAAGAGGATTTTGGTACTCAAAAGATAGTATTATGCATGCCTGGTAAGTTCATTGTAGAATAGCCAGTTTGATGGAACGAGTAGTGCAGAAAAACGCCCTCATTTAATTTAGCTAAGTTCACATTTTCATCTGTATTTTTGTGTGACCACATTTTGTTTTAGTCCAGGTAAATAACATTGGGAACATTGTTATCACGAATTAATTGTAAAGAAAGGATGAGAGTGTACCGTTATGTATGTTATTGACCTAGTTGTTAGGCTTAGTCTATAATAATAATAATAATAATAATAATAATAATAATAATAATAATAATAATAATAATAATAATAATAGTAAACAATAATAATTTTGTTATTTTCTATACAGATTTTTGTTTCTTTGGGTTTAGGAGCTGCCATATCGTATGGAAGTGATTGAAGTCAGGACTCCTGCTGCGAAAGTTGAAAGCCTTGTCGTGGGTTGAGGTATGCGAGAGCTGTATTGAGTTGAGAAATAAGAAATGAAATATGGGTCACCTCATTTAAATGAGTGTGTTGATTGTGTGATGTGAATGAAAGTCCAGTGTCGACTGATTTGAGCGCTTGGAAATTGAGAGTTGAAGAGATTAGATGATCTCACCTTGACAGTGAAAAGTTATATGTATTCGCCACGCATATTTGCGGTACTGGGGGTATGGGTGAACGGACTTTCCTAGGGGAAGACCTATGTTATTTTAAAAATATATATTTTTGCTCTCGTAACCCACACGACGAAAGAATTGACTTACACTAGAGACAAGTAACAGGTTTTTAGAATTGTTCCATTGTGGAATATTAAGCGATTCATTGTCCCCTCACTTGACCTAATTAAAGACAGAAGATAACGACCGTTTCCTTCCTCTTGATTTGTGTTTAATTTACTTGAATATGTCCAGTAGGGATTTCCTCCCGTCTGTAAACGTCTAAGTGTCTGAGTTCGGATCTCTCTAAGACCCATATGTGGCAGGGTTTTCCACTGGAACCTGCTGTTTGTGTGTATGTGTAGGTGTTTTTCTTTTACATGTTATTTGTAACGCATTCAGGGTTGATGTTTGATTTTGGCCCAACGGTACAATCGTTGTCGCATATTTATGGTCGTTGGTTCAATCCGGACCTATTGAATTTATGACTTTGTTGGTTTATTTAGAACAGTGCAGTTAATTCCATTGATTAATAGGTTATATCTAAGTTACAATTCACTCAGATTTGTTTGTAGTTGTGTGTAACTTCTCACAGACATTTTAGAATAGTTTGAGTGAGATTATACTTTATTTTCCCATACACGCGAGGACATGCTAAAGACAATTAAACCGGACGAGTTGGCCGTGCACGTAGAGGCGCGCGGCTGTGAGCTTGCATCCGGGAGATAGTAGGTTCGAATCCCACTATCGACAGCCCTGGAAATGGTTTTCCGTGGTTTCCCATTTTCACACCAGGCAAATGCTGGGGCTGTACCTTAATTAAGGACACGGCCGCTTCCTTCCAACTCCTAGGCCTTTCCTATCCCATCGTCGCCATAAGACCTATCTGTGTCGGTGCGACGTAAAGCCCCTAGCAAAAAAAAAAGACAATTAAGGTTATACTCAGTTATGTCTTCAATAATTCCGAACAATTCTCAACGAAATAATTATTTAACATTGTAATTATTCATTCCTATTCTCCATTGCTTATTTACCCATCTTCTCATCATCGTCATCATCATCATCATCATCATCAGGAGTCTAATAAACCCATCTTATTTGCAAATTTTGAATCTATTTCTCATTCGTTTTCAGTTAGATGACACCCGTATTTTATCCTACGATTTATACCGCTAAGTTATATGTATTTATTATGCCCAATATATTTAAAACTCAGTTTTCGACCTTGTAGATATATCGCCTGGCAGGGGACAGGTGCAATATATAAAAATACCAAGCGGATTCTATCAATAAATTATGATGTTATAAGTTACGGACATAAGAAGGCAGTAACAGAGGAGAAATTTAGGAGCACAGATTCTTAGGTAAACAGATAAGAAGATGACTTATGGTGATATTACTTAAGCCTAAAGAGGCAAGGTGGAGACAAGAAATTAAAGCGAAAAATAGAAATAGAATAGAAATAACGGTACATTAAAAAATTATAGCCAATACCAGGAAACACCTTACGATGTGAAATAGTGGGTTACACTCCACTGTACTGTCAAACATTAATAACGTGTTTATATCTCTTCATTTTCAGCTCATAACACCAATTCAGATAAACAAATTTTACGACAAAACACCACCTTCATCACACACATCTCTTATTGCGAACTGTTGTCCACAACTACAAATCACACGCAGCTAGCAGTTCAAGAATATAAAACTAGGTTGGCAAATCGACTTAATTTCTTCAATGAATAATACACCTGTGTTCCCAACACATAACCTTAATGTAAATTTCTTACAACTAACACAAGATATATATGTATATTATTTTTATGAGAAAATCACAGCATTCCAACACTCCCACCTTTTCTAAAAAAAGGACTACTCTTCAATCAATTATCCATTCATTGCAATCCTTATAAGCCTACAGAAATTCTTAAGCTTGTTGCTTGATAAATTCTTTGTGAACATGTCTGCAGCATTTCTCACTGATGTTATATATACAAACTCAATGAACCCTTTTTCAACTAGTTCTCTACATGATGTCAATATGTTTTTATCTTTTACCCAGATTATCGTTTTTGCTTAATTTAATTGCTGCGCAATTGTCAGCAAAAACTTTATAAGGTGTATCCGTAAACCTTTCCAGTCCTAGCTCTGATAACAAATCTTTCATCCAAGTTACTTCTCGAGATACCTCTGCCATTGCCATGTATTCAGCATCCAAAGTAGATCTAGTAATACAACTCTGTTTCTTACTATACTGTACCAAGACACTGCTCCCCCTGCCACTGTGGTTACATACCCACTCACTGATCTTCTTGACTCAGTATCTCCTCCCCAATTCACATCACAGAATACTTGTACGGACTCTTCACAATTTTTAAAGTACCTCATAGATATCTCAATTCGTGCTTCGCCTCTTTCCAATCTCTAATCGTAGGTTTTTGACAATTTTGGCAAACTTTACTTATATCAAACGCAATGTAAGGTCTATTATTACTTGACAAATATAGCAAACTTCCTACTTCACTGCGATAGATGGAACAATAAAATACCTGCTCTTTGTTTTCAGCTGCTGTACACCCGCTTGGTAAAATAGTCTTACTCGCTTTACAGCAAGGGCGATCATAGTTTAGTTTGTAAGGGGGGCTAGACCTAGGGATATGTAGTATTTTTAATATTTTGGAAGATGAATGGTGACTGGTATTCCACGGTAGAAAACTACCCACGGTATCCCCTACCACTTCTACGTAATACCGACTTTTTAATCATTTTCTTGAAAGAAGAACACCTGACTATATTGGATTTTTCCTATCCCTGAGAGGTAGTGGGATGCCGCATCCCCCCTTATCCCCGTACATGGGCGCCCTTAAATTACAGTCACTCATGGAAAAATCAACAAGTAATTTGTCTATGTTCTGTACCCGTCTAAATGGTATTTTATTGGATTTAGAGAGGTGGTTCAATTCTCGTAATGTAACACGGGTATATGCACGAACAGGCATCAGCTGGTTACCAGGCCGTTCCGTTGCGGGCAAGCTAAACTGTGTCAGGTGGTCAAGGACATCGATACGTTACACGGCTTACGCCATAGAGCGAGTGCCGGATGACGATGGAGAGGAGGATTCCAGAAAGATCTACACCAAATATGGAACAACGAATCACGACGCAGAATAGCTGTCGACCAATGAAACGAATGGAGCCGTTCCACAGACGGAAATCTTCTGGATGGAAGAATAACAGAATGTCTTTAGTGTGAAACTGAGCGACGGAGGAATCCGAATGGTATTGGAGAATTTAATTGACTATGTGATAGTACTGCATGGCATTATAGTGCTCGAGTATGCTAGTATTAATTTTCGTATAAACGGGTCAGCCAAGTACAATATCTCATCGCATTACATTCGACTGGGTGAAACATTACGAACCACGGACTGTTACAGCAAGACGTTACGCCGAAAGCAGTAACTTATGGAATGTTCTGGTAGGCACCACGAGGCAAATTAATCATCAAACTGGAAGCTTCGGAAGTGAACCTGGCGGAGGAAGATTGTTTTGAAATTATTGTATTGGAGTATTCGAAATTATGACGACTCAATGAAGTACTTTAAAATGATAATAGGGTCGAGATTTGAAGCTTTAATGAGTTTGAACCACATTGTACATCATTGCGCCAGTTAAGTATTGTAAGGCAAACTATTGGAATACAACGAGTGAGGATCCAATTCTAAAATCAAATTTTAGTATCAGCAAAATCTACGAGAGCCAGTTGTCATCATGGACCGACCAAGACGGAAATCCTGGGGAACTCTAAGACACCGCTGGAGTGATTCAACAGTATCTGGCTGCTCAGGAATCATGAGGTGTTAAACGGACGTGTGTGAGCCAGCACGATGAACTTGTTCATCTGTAATCCGCCATAATCCGGATGGGAAACCTACATCTACATCTGTATACAAGACGCCGGAGATATACATCGGAACAATAAGTACCTTTGTAACAATTCCCTTTCTTTCTGTAGATTGCTAGTTGGATTGTATTCTTGTATAAAGAAACGTTGAATATAGTTAGAGTAGTAGAATTTCGATAGTGGTAATGGTAGAGTAGACATTGGTTTATTGATTCATTGATATTATTTTATTGATTTCTTGAGATGTTGCTGTGTTGATTCAGTGATTAATCCCCATTTGTTGGTGAATTTCATGAGAGTATGAGTGTAATTAAGGTCTTCAAAATGGACTACGGGGAAATGAAGGCTATAATAATAATTATGATGATGAAGGATTTCATTATAAATCATGACGATAATAATAATAATATCAACTTGAAAAACAAGTTATGCAGTCAGTGTTAAAGCAATGATTTAACCGAAGCATTGGTAGAGAATGACCTCTGAAATAATTCTGACCTTAGAAGGGAAGGTGTTATTCGTGGTCAATTGACAGTTCATCGAAATGATGCACTTAGGAATAATAATCACGGAAATAATAATGAGTCGGAATAATTTACATTTGTTGTTGAGAGATAAATATGAGTGTCAATTGTGTGATGATTCTTTTTTATGAATATTTGACAACATGATGACCGCTAGGGTACATGTTAGTGGTTAAGGTATTTGTGATTATAGAGATATGATTAGTCTTTTAGGAATAATAATAAAGTATAGCTCAACAATTTGTATTATGTAAAGGAGGGACTTTGTAATTTTTCAATGAGGCTAGATGAGTGCATTCTTCGAAATGTCTTAACTGATGGTAGTGATGATTTTATTCATCCAATTTTTGGTCATTTATAGCATGTCACGGTGTTATTCACTGCTATGATCTGTGAATATGATGCAAGGGTCTCCAACTTAATCCAGAAAGGAGATATAACAATAAGATAATAATAATAATAATAATAATAATAATAATAATAATAATAATAATAATAATAATAATAATAATAATAATAATAATAATAATAATAATCATCTTGATGCTCTGATAAAAAATTTCTGATAAATAATTGGGGTAGATTGTGAAATTGCGTGACGGTCTACCAATGTATTTCATTCCGTAGATAATTTTTTCCTTTGTGGTTTTTCATGGATTCTTGTAATGTGGATTTTTGATTCTGTTTGTTGCGCATTTGTTTATGTGATACTCCACTATGCAGCTATAAGTAACTTAGAAAGTGGATGATTGTTTAAAAATTTAAATATAGGAATACAGTCGGACGTAATCTGAGGAGGGGAAACTTGCCAAAGAATTTTCCAAGTTTTGTAAGAGAATTTTTCAAGTTTTGTAAAAGAACTTTTTCAAAGAAATTTTTTCAAGAATTTGTAAAAGAAATTTTCCAAGAATCTTTCACAGTGTATTCTTAAAGGAATTTCCAGAGAATTGATTGAAACATTTTCTAAAGAGTTTGTGAAGAATTTGGGAATTAATTTATAGGAATTAACCAAGAGATTGAAAAGGAAGTTGAAAGTATTGGTAAAAATATTTATTCTTTAAGCAAAATATGGTATCATTAAATGATCAAATGTAGCAATATTGATTATAACGACGTTTTCGCTAACATTGTAGTCTGTTCAATGTTACAGTTCGTAAATCAGCGGTTCAGACCGGAAGCGCGGTTTCAGACAAGAAGTTTATGTGATGATTGTAATGAATGGAACCCGTACGCATGCAGTGTATATAAGCTCACATTAAAAGATCAAAAGCAGTCGTATTATGTTGAAGTTGTGTATAAGTGAATAGTTTTTTATATGTTTTCATGTCCAGACTGCCATCATATTAATAAATGTTATTGTTATTTTGTTGTGATTTTCATTATGCAGTGTCGCCTCTCCAATCATCTATAGCCCTGCAAATATAAATTTCATAATGTCTGTCCCGAAATTGTGAAGACGGCCCTTCGAACGTTCCACAAGTTGGGACTCTCGCTCCGCCGACTGAGAGACCCCGGAAAAGGAACATTACAGACTTCTGACACAACTGAGACAGTATTAAGTAGTTTGAGACTCCCCCTATAACCTTTTCGAACTGGCGTGTGTGTTGCCATTTGGAAATTCTAGGTCAATCGGCTTTTGCCAATATACCCTTTTGTTATGGTATGCCGTGCGCTGCTGAACTGAGTATTGGTCTGCACCTACTGCGCGTGCGCGAGTGGTGTGACGCGAGTCTACTGTTGACTGCTAGCGACTACTTCCGAGTGAGTCGGCGTCCTGTAGCCGCCATGGATGGACGTGAATGTGTGTGTTCCGCTATGCGGCGGGTGGTTATGCCGAAACCCCCGTGAAATCCAACTTAAGAGGGATTATCCCTTATTCCATTAGTTGCTGGCCTCCTACTGTTTCATTGGACTGTTTTTGCTACGATAATTCTCCAGGATCCTTGGTGAACAACCTCAGTTCACGGCCTCGTGGTTGCCGCTCTTCAATAACAATGGCCAGGTTTGAACTTCTCAATTTTTCTGGACTCAAAGGTATGTAACTGTTTTGGATTAAAGTAATTCTGGGGAAGCAAGAAGATTAATGTGTTTCGGCGTACTTCAAGATAACTGTAATAATAATAATAATGATAATTTGGATTAAGACTTCCTCTTCGAAATTTGTGCTGGATATCGTGTGCGTCTGTGAACCATAGGAAACGGTTTCGGCAATTAATCATTTTAGAATGCAGTTCGCACGGTGAAAGAAATTAGCGTGTTTATCTTATAATTAAGTAAAAGTTTTTGGTGCACCTTCATTGTACTTTTAGGTGTGAACCAAGGCGCTGTTTCCAAGGTAGCGGGGTTAGCTTTCCTTCGGGTTCCTTGCCTTCTGGGATTTATTTCTCCTTGCTTTGTTTTATTGCGTTGTTTCTGGGATTTCTGTGAAATTTTATTTTAATTTAAAACCGTTGGTCTTCCTTCTTATTTGTAGACTGTGCTTCGCTTGTCCGTTAATATGGCAACGTGTGTTTGGGTAATTGTTGTGGGCGTTTTGGTTTTTAATGGGGATTGTTGTTGGTTCGTGTGTGCTTCTTGGTTGAAATATTTTTGTTGCCTGGTATCGTTGGCTTTTCTTTCATATATAGTGATTAATTTCGGCCAACCTCCTTGTCGTTTCGTCTCGTTCCTTGTCTGGGCGAAATGTGTAACTTCTACCTGTATTTTCGTGTGCCCTTGGAAATTGCCCTGGGTAGAAATTGGAACGGATTGTGGTAAAGTTAAAAGGCAACCGGCCTAAAGGTCATGGAACTACTGATGGTTTACTAAGTATGGTATTTGTTTTTCTCTTTAACGCGTGATCGATCACATTTAAATCAATATTTTACTTATCTTGTTTGAGGTATGGAGGTCACTATTGTTTTTTCCTTGTTGATATTTACGGATTAGTTCCTTTATTATTTGTTAAATGAAGTCTACATTTTCTTATTTAAAGCTGCCTTGTTGGCTATTTATTTACTAAACATATTAAGTTCTTGCAAGTTAATCCTATTACTGTTAAACGAGTATTTACATTCTTTTAAACACCTGGATCAAGTTATTATCTGATTTTAATCTTCTCCCTTATGATGAACCTAGGTTTCCTCCAGGTATTATCTTGTTGAATTGTTACCTCTCATTTTAATTTCTATTAAAGTTGTCTTTCATATCACTTAAAAGTTGGTTTTCATTTACCACATTTGGTGCAGCGCCGCAACTATTTCTTTATTTGGGTGTCCACGGGCCTTAAGCCGTTTTTCCTCTACGTTTTGGGTAAGCGTCTCTATTTTTTTTCCCTTTTGGGTAATTTTAGTATCATGTTGTTGGCTGGTGTTGGTTTTATCCTTGAATTTTTTGATGTACTGTGACTTGTTGTTTCACTTTGGCCCTTGTTCTCTCTTGTGTTCGCTTAATCTACCCATTTGGGGCGGACACAATAGCAACCTTCACACCAGGCTCTCTCACTCTCTCTCTCGCTCTCTCTTTCTCTCTCTCTCTCTCCCTCTCTCTCTTTCTCTCTCTTTCTTTTTTACCTAAGCTGGTGGGTAAGGTTATTAACCTCATCACCGCTAGGATGTTACCGGGGTCCTAGAGGGTGGTGCCGGTTAGACAACAGAACCTATTCTTTGGTCTGTTCCATTTTTACTGGTGGTATGTTTGTCGCTTTCCCTAGATCTTTATTCCCTAACTCATTTGCCAACCTTATTTTTACCATCTTAACGACCTCTTTGTTACCTATTACAATTATATCGTCAACATACAAACCAATGACACAACTCTCCTTTACATACACACATGGTTCTTTGACACATCTCTTAAAATCTAGCCTTCGTATTATACCATCAGCACAAGCATTCCAGTCTTTACTTGAATTTGGTACAGTTCATAGATACTTTTCAATTTACATACATAGTTTTGGACATCCTTCTCTACTAACAATTCTGCTTGTTCCATGCATACAGTACAACTGATTTCACTATTTAAGTAAGCACTAGTTACATCTAAATGTTCTACAGTCCAATCTTTACGTACTGCAAAGCCTATGAATAGTCTCATTGTTTTTCCCGTTATAATATGACTTAATGTTTCATCACAACTAAGGTTCATCTGTCTCTTAAAACCTTGGGCAACATCTCGCGCCTTATATTTCTGAATGTTTTTGTACTGGGTTTATACCTGGTAGCTTTTATAGGATGAAGCGGTGGGCCGAGGGAAACAGGCGTAAAGGCACGTTAAGTTTGTCAGATCACAATTTATTACATAAATGGAAGCCATTGCATTACTGCGATAAACAATTTTTCAAACAGCCAGCGACATGTCCCAATTCCAAACCCAATTTACTAAAATAGTATAAACACATGTGCATAGCACAATTTACTACTACTACTACTACTACTACTACTACTACTACTACTACTACTACTACTACTACTAATAATAATAATAATAATAATAATAATAATATTTGTTTTACGTCCAACTAACTTCTTTGGCGGTTTTCGGAGACGCCGAGGTGCCGCAGTTTAGTCCCACATGAGTTCTTTTACGTGCCAGTGAATCTACAGACACAAGGCTGACGTATTTGAGCACCTTCAAATACCATCGAACTGAGCCAGGATCGAACCTGCCAAGTTGGGGTCAGAAGGCGAGCGCCTCAACCGTCTGAGCCACTCAGCCCGGCAGCACAATTAACTAGTTAACATACTATTCACCAGTAACGGGGGCTTAGCCCTAAAAACACACTGCATCGCCTTCACGCAAACACCAAATTGTAGAGTCTCTTGGTATCCCACATTGCCGAGATAGTACCAGATAGTTCTGGGTCACGCCTGAATAATCGTAGACTTAGCAATGCTACGCGAAAGCATATGCCTCGAAAGTAAACTCATTACAACTAGAAATGTAAATACCATAATATTCGCCCTATTTACCAAAACTTTCTGGTACTTTCACATAATCAGTAACTATACTCATTTACACATTTACCAAAACATTCTGGTACTTTCACATAATCAGTAACTATACTCATTTACACATTTACTTCTAAAAGAAAGGATTTTAGGTAACTCTAAATTTACACACAACAATTAAAAGTGATCTCTCCATATTCAAGAGATAACATAGCTAAGCGGATCACAGGTCATAAGACCATAATATAAATCTAACATCTATACCATGTTTAAGAGTGAAGAATACACGGACCGAGAACTCTTTTAAAACCTTTCATTAACTGGGGCTTTACACCTACTCAACATATACATAGCTCAAAGATTGCGATCCGCTTCCTCAAACTCCTCATAACGAGCTACATAAGGGGAAAAATCTCTATGTCTTACCTCTACGTCTAGTGAGTACTCAGTTTCGAGGCTGCGGCAGGACCTGCCCGCAAGTGTACAGCGAACAAGCTAATAAGCCAGAATGATAATACGGTCAAGCGAGCGCTACCCTGCCCGGAGCGGGGAAAGGCACGCGCAAGGTGTCCCGCCTCCGATTGGCGCACCAAATAGGGCGGGGTGTTTCTCACCAGAACGTGGAGCCAAGAGGAAGGTAGCCAACTTAAGGCGGGTAAATACCCCAGGACGGGAAGAAACTTCCCTTTATCCTGTGGCCATAATGGGATGAGGACCAGACTTTATTTAAGGAAGAAGAGGGCAATTCAAAGACTACATTATACAATATAACACGTACAAATATGAACACAATTAAAACACAGCTTGCAAGCACGATCACAAACGATGACGAAGGGGGAGGAGGGAAAACGTTCTTCACGGTACAGATCCCCCAAACTCCATATAGGGTGTGAGGTTCCATGGAAAACTTTGGTCTAAGTTTAAGTAATTTTCGTCCAGGACTAAGTTCCAAACAAAGACAAAGTGGTCATTTTTGAGACGAGACTTTATTTAACCTCCTGAGGCCCAGATTATTTCTCTTTTGATCAAATGTCATAAAAGTGTAAACTTCTCTAACGGTGTCTTGGTTGGAGACAGTGAAGTGAGAAGCATATCACACCAAGGTAAATGAATTCCCAAAAAAGTGGAGCACCAACAAAAGGTCAATTTTTATTTATTTTATTTTTCTTTTTTTTCTTTTACGTGATATTCCTTTTTTAAACAGTGTCCTTTTAAAAGGACGCCAGGCCTCAGGAGGGAAGAAAAGGGCAATCCAAAGAATACATAATACAATATAACACGTACAAATAAGAACACAATTAAAACACAGCTTGCAAGCACGATCACAAACGAAGAACACAGATAAAATAAGACGAAGTGGGAGAAGGAAAAACGTTCTTCACGGTACAGTGTTAATGAACATATTTATATGAAACAGTCTAACGCAAGCTAGCAAAGGAAGCGGATGGGCTGAGTGGAGTGTGCAGCACAATGCTTGGTGTGGAGCAGTACCGAGCAGCGATAGGAAGGTGGTTATGACGAATGAAGTGGAAAAAGTCTGAGAATAGAGAGCACAAGAGTGACTTATGGAATATAGGAGAGGTGGTACTGGTGGCCGTGGTGATAACGATGTTGTTAGTTATTGGGGGCGTGGAACATAATCCCGGTCCGAATGGTAAGAGCTGGGACGACACGGAGGCTATTAAAGGAATAGTCAGAGAGGAGGTGAAGGATGTTTGTACAACAGAACAATTAAAGCAGATGTTCTAGAACCAGTCAAAGAAATTTGAAGAGCTGGAGAGATGGATAAAGGGGAAAACTCAGGAGGTAGCAGCAGTGACGGGAAATAATGAAGAAATCAGGAACTGGAAAAAGAAAGTAAAAAATCTGGAAGAAGAGGTAATTAAACTAAGAAAGTAGAGGCGAACTATGGTCAGGAACGTGTAAGAAATATCCGGGAAGTTCAAACGTAAGTAGGTTGTTCAACAAAACACAAGGAGCACGCGAGGAAATAAAAGATCGAGACACCCTGAATATAAGGAGATGTTTAAGCCAAAAAAGACTTATGGGGCAAGAAAAGTAGATTTTAGGAAGAAAAGGGGAACAGGCTGCACTCCATAGGACAAAAGAAAGAAGGAATGGGAATAGAAGAGGATAGGGCTATATGAACAAGAAGCAAAAATAAGGGAGGTAACGGGGAGAGACGGGAGGGTAAGTCATAGCTAGTCTGGAAGATAGGGTTTATAAATATTGAAGGGTTACTAAATAAGCTAGGTAATGATGCAGTTATTAAAACGGTAGAAAGCTATGTCATCGTGGCGCCACTAGAGACGTGGTTTGAATTCGGGAAAGAGATAAAATGGAAAGGGTATGGGGTAAAGTATAAATCCAGAAGGAAAAATAACGGAAAGGGGAGATTTCTGGAAGGAATAGCGTTATTGATAAAAGAAGAGATTAGTGAGCTAGTAGAAGTCATTGAAAATCAGATGGAGGAAGTAATTTGGGCCAGACTTATGAAGGGGAATGGACAAGGGAGGGAAAGGAAGATATGTTTGGTCTTTGCATACTGCCACGCACAGAACTCTGCTTAAGTGAACGAACATTTTTATGAGGAATTAGTACTAGAAACAAGTAGGTACCTTAAGAGGGAAATTTGATGAATATGGACTGTTGTTATTTGGGAACTGGAATGCCCAAATAGGAGAACTGTGCCCTGTCTACAGGAAAGAAGACGAGATGATGATCAGGGTAAGAAGGTGAAGTGCAGATAAAGAAAGGAATGGGTATGGATCAAAACTGTTGGAGCTATGTGCTACAGGCAAATTTTATATTTTGAATGGATGATGGGACGGAGATAGCGGGGGTAATTTGACATTCATCACGGGACAGGGGAGAGTGCGATTGATTTAGTATTGTGTTCAGAAGACATGCTAGAGTATATAAAAAGATGCAGATTTGAGACCGGGCTGCGTCCCATCATGCACCAGTATGGGGAATGATAGAAGGAAGGGAGGGAAAAATAGATGGGGGAGATATAGGAATGCATAGCTATACTAAACACAGGTGGAAGGAAAAGACTGAACAGGAGCTAAATGCCCTTTTGGAGAAGGAGCTGGATGTAATTAGGTGTGGATGGGAAGAAGCCTTAAGGGAAGGTAATACTGATAGAGCGCTAGAGCTACTCGAATACCCAATAAAAAGGGTAGCACAGCCGAATAGAGTCCCTAGGAGGTTGAAGAAGAACGAAGAGGGCAGGCACAACAATGAATGTAAAGAAAAAAGGAAATTAGTGATGGTGGCGCTAAAAGAGTTTAGGAAGAAGGTGAGGGTGCGAAGACAGAATGACATTCTGTAACCTAAGAAAAGAATACAAATTAAAAATCGCAGAGAGAAAGAGAATATGGATGAAAGAGCAAGTACAGTTAATAAATAAGGAGTGCAAAATGAAACAAATGTATAGGGTATGGGACAGAATATATAAAATGAATAAGGGAGGGAAGAGGGTTGGCAAACCGATCATAGCAGACGACCAATGGTTTGACTATTTCCGGGAGCTGTTAGAGGGTGAAGACAAATGGAACAAGGTAGAAAGGAAAATGACAGGAGGGAGAAATTTAGAGGTTCAAATTTAGGAACTTGATAAAGAGATTTCAAGGGATGAAGTGATAAGTGTGCTGAGTAATCTTAAGAGAAAATCAGTGGGAGGATGTAATGGTATTAGTAACGTTTTTTGGAAGTAAATAGGCAAACACGAGCAGATAATAAAGGGCATAGTTAAATTTTTAACAGGATTTTCGAAGGGAGGAATTACCCAAAAGAGTGGGAAGTTGGAGTAATATGCCCTATTTATAAAAAAGGTTGCAGAAATCTACCAAATACCTATAGAGGAATAACACTACTGGACTCGCTGAGTAAGGTCTTCACAGGATATTGGTGAACAGGTTAAGTGTCTGGGCCGACATTCAGTCGATTTTGTCAATTTATCAAAGGGGGTTTAGAACATGACGTAGAAAAATAGATAGTATAATGACCGTCAAGATGATCATAGAAAAATATCAGGATAGGAAAAGGGGTACTTAGCTGCAATAGATTTTGAGAAAGCATTTGACACGGTTAGTAGAGGTTCATTAATAGAAAAATCAGGGAAAGTGGGGATATCCATGAAAATGATCAAAGCGATTCAAGCGTTATATGGGAAGGTATATTGTCGATTTGGATTGGAGGAATATCTGATGAGCAGCCAAACAGTGTGTAAGGTGGGGCTGACGCAGGGGTGTAAGTTATCGCCCATATTATTTCTTCTATCCATGAACGACATCCTCCAGGATCACGGTGGATATAACTGAGCAGTGCCAGCGGTAAATGGGTTGGAGATACCAGGCTTAATATTTGCAGATAGTGTGATCTTTCTAACCATGACAGGGGGAGGCTTACAGGAATGCCTCAACATGGTTAAGGAGTTTGCAAGGAAATGGTCCCTGAAAATGAATGGAGGTTATTCGAAGGTGATGGTATTAAGTAAAATTGGAGAAGGAAGGATGAAAGGATATGGGTGGTACAGGGAGTGAAGATTGAAGAAGTAAGCAAACTGGAATATTTGGGAGTAATTATAAACAGGAGAGGAGGCTGGAAAGACCAAATTAAGAGGGCGAAGTGAAGAATCAAAATTCCCTGGGATAAATTACAGTTTGCAGAGATTGGTTTTAAAAACTTTGGTGCTAGGCAGAGTTCTGTACGGGGTGGAACTATGGGGTTTAGAGGACAAAAAAGGCATGTTAAAGCAGATTATATCAGATTTAGCAAAACAATAATGCAATTAACACAGTGCACGGCTAATGCCGGTGAATTACAAATTTGTGGTGAGGGTATCGAAGCAGATTGTGTTAAAAGAGTATTAAAATACTGGATGAGACTTAAAATAGGAGAAGGGGATGTAGTTCTGCAAACATCATATCTCCAACAGTTGAAGCATATGTATACGTGGCGTTGGCTAACGAAAATTAAAGCGTATTTGGATAGGATTTGTATGGGATATATTTGGAAGATAGTTTGGTACGGGAAGGAGAACAGCAGCGCCTGATAGAGGCATGTAGGGAGAAGTGCTCCCTTTGCCTGTACAATAAAGTGACAAAATTTGCATGAATAAGCCTTATCAATGTAAACAGAGCAGAGAGAAGAGGTTTGTTATCGTGGTTTATCGGGCTGTATAAGAATAAAGGATGGACTAGAAGGACAGATAAGTCACGGTGTTTAATGTGCGTAAAAGTGTCCAATGACCTTCATTTGGTGAAAGAAGCTTTTGCATTTTAAAAAAGAAGAAGTAAATTATTGAATCCAAAGGAACAACCCCTACTCAAGCAGGGGGATGAACGGAAAATTATGAAATGGGTGGCGAATGAATGGACCAGGATCGGTAATTTTAATATTTATGTGCTGTTAAAAAATAAGTGTGGTCAAAGTAGAAGAAGGAATTGTTAAAATATCTTAAAAAATTGTAAAAAGAAGGTTTGGCGAGTGTGATTTAATGCTGCTCTTCAATAGCGAGTCAGGGGTTTAGTATATTTCGAGTTGAAAGTAGTTAATGCATAATTCAGCAAGCTGAAGGAACGTTATGTGTGTGTAGCGAAATGGAACAAGAGAGGACGTCATGATTAAGAGCAAGCAGACAGGTTCAATCATATGGAACATGGTTCAATGACAGTAGCTGCTTGCTAAGGTCATGTACCCCCACAGAGTACCGATGTGTTTTCTATTTATTTTATTGCTTTATATCGCCGAAGGGCATTTATTTTCTTTATTCAGTGTTGCCGTTGTGCCAAGGTCTCCGAATAGGAGCTAAACATTTCCCTGTTTTATTAGTTTTATAAGTCTTGGGTTAGATGTAAATTAGTAATCGCATTTAGTAGGAGGCTTAGGAGGAATATTACATTTGTCTTTATGGGTATTGTGAACATGTACTTGGGCGAAAGCCTGCTATGTTCAATGTGCAATAAATAAATAAATAAATAAATAAATAAATAAATAAATAAATAAATAAATAAATAAATAAATAAATAAATAAATAAATAAATAAATAAATAAATAAATAAATAAATGAAAACACCCACTTAGAACTAATCACCTTGATGTTATACCGTCTTATAAAAATTTCCCAAACACCCTTCTTTCTCATCCCATTGATCTCCACTCTCATGGCTTCCATCCAGTTATTAGACTCTTGACTTGACATAGCCTCCTCCACTGTTCTAGGTTCCACTACACTCCCATGTCTAACTACAATCACTGCCTTACAATCTTCAAAAGTCTTTCCTCTCCTCTGTCTTATTGACCTTCTCAGATTATTCCATGGCTCTTTTATTGCTTTAGACACAACCTCTAGTTGTGCCTCCCGTCGTTGACTCAAGAGCCAATGTTTCCTCTCCGTCCTCCGCTGGGTCTAATCCAGTCCCTAATTTTGTATCTGGATCTTCAATACACAATATGTCAAACTACACTGCACAACAGAAAAAGCGACGCACCAGGAAGGAATTGTCCGATGGAGATAAAAATCGGTGGATGTGAGCAACAGACATAGAAAACAAACGATCAAAAGTGCAAAACAATCGAAAGGTTTATTGCGGAGTTAGAGCGTTACAAAGTGATGACGTCAATAAGGTGTTGGTCCACACCTGGCCTGGATGCAAGCTGTCAACGTGGCATAGACTGATAAATTTCCAGGATGGTGTCCTGCGGAATTTGGTGGCAAATGGTATCTAGCTGTTGGGCTAAATCGGCGACATTCCGGGATGTTCGCTATCGTCTTCCCATGACATCCCAAATGTGCTCTATAGGAGAGAGATTCGGCGACCTAGCTGGCCATGGAGGGATAGGGCAAGCTTGAAGACAGTTCATAGAAACACGTGCGGTGTGCGGCCGGGCACTATCCTGTTGGAAAGTAAGGCCTGGATGTCGCTGAATGAACTATAACACAACGGGCCGTAGAATGTCATCAACATACCGCTATGCTGTCAGTGTGCCAGTAATGACTACAAGAGGGGCCAGCTATCAAAGGAGATACCACCCCAGACCGTCACCCCCAGTTATGGGGCTGTGTGGCGTGCGATAGTCAAGGCAGGATCCCCACGCTGGCCTGGACGTCTCCAAACACGTCTGCGGTTGTTATCAGGGCACCGTTAGAAACGGGACACGTTACTAAAGACTATACGTCCCTAGCCAGCGCAGTTTCACGTTGCTTGAACGCGGCATCACAGTAATCTGGCTTGACGGTGAACAGGCGTGATTGGTAAGCGGCGTAACGGGCGGCTCGAGCGCAAATTTCTCTCGCTCAGGCGTCTGTTGATGGTCATGGTGGACACTTGTGTGCGGGTCACACGCTGGATCGTTGATAAAGACGACTCCGGTGCTGTGACAGCTGTTCTGGCAATCGCTCTGTCTGCCCGCACTGTTGTGGCCCTCGGCCGACCACTGCCGTCCTGACGCTGATGTCTGCCGTTGCTGACCCATGCTTGCCAGCATCGTCTTATCGCCCCATCACTTCGACCCAAATGAGCAGCGATAGCTCGATTCGACCAACCAGCTTCTTTCAAACCGATCGCACGGCATCTTTCAAACTCTGACATCTGCTAGTAATAAGCACGAATGATTCGGCGCGGCATTCTTACAGCCGACGTTAAGATAGTGCAGTCGAATGCATCAGCTAGTTTGAGCATACGCTTCGGAATCGCGCCATATATACACCTGACACATGCGCAGTTTGGATGTGCAGGAGCTCCCACTATTCACTCATTGGACACGAAACTTTAATCATATGCATGTTCGGTCCGAGTGTCATTGCATACGTAATTTCCTTACAATCGGACAACGCCTTCCCGGTGCATCGTTTTTTGTTATAGAGTGTATGTTTCATCACCCTCTGCCTTTGGTATAGTTTTCTTTTCTATAATATCGATTCCAGGACGTTTCACTTTAAAGAGAAGTATCTGCTCCTGAAATACCCCACTTCTCCTCACTATTACGTTTTTTTTCTTTCAAGACTCCATAATCTATATCCATCTTTAGTACCTGCCTCGTACCCTATCATAACGCATGACTCTGCTCTGCGATCTAACTTCCTGTTGTCTACTCTCACAGCCCACGCCTGACATCCAAATACTTTCAATTTGCCCTTTTCTGCCAACTTCCTAAAGAACCACAGTTAATACGGTAACTGAAAATTTATTGCTGAAGATGGGCACGTATTTCTTAAACAGACTTCAGTCATTACCGTTTCTCCCTAAAATTCCTTTGGTGACCCAGGCTGGATCAATAGACATCTAACAGCATCAAACATCGTTCTATTCTGCATCTCTGCTAATCCATTTTCTTGTGGAGTGTACGGTACAGACCACGTATGGGTAATACCCAATTTGTGCAATTGTGCTTGAAACCCGCTACATGTGTACACTGTACCATTGTCAGATTGTACTACATTAATTCTTACACCATGTACATTTTTTATCTTTGCCTGATACCTGAGAAACACCTCCTACACTTCATCCTTATTTTTCACACACACAGCCACATTATATCTGGAGTATTCATCAATCATAGTTACAACGTATTGAACTTTCCCAAGTGATTGTGGATTCATTTTTCTAACTAAATCAGTGTGCACAACATCGAGTGATTTTTCTCCCTTACGCTCACAAGTCTTATGTACTCCCTTGTTACTTAATTTTTCCTAAATGCATACAGAACATGTATTAATATCATTACTTCTTTTCAATTCTATCATTGGCAATTTAAACAAAGCTTCAGAATGTACTTGTCCATACCTCTCATGCCACAACCTAACCTTTCCAACACAATTAAATGCTAAATTATTATTACATTCTTGATCTATCATTTGGTCACAACCACTCACAGCTACAATATCATTTCTTTTCTTTATCAGTACTACATAAACATCATTCCTCCTGTTTGTAATGTTTCATCTTCATTCTTGTCTATAACCGCTGCTTTCTCACCTGCAACTCCTACTTTGATACCTTTGCTGGTTAACTTATCAACGGATATTAAATTCGCACCCACGTTTGACACATCAAAAACATCTGTAAATGTAGCTGTCCATACTGTTGATATTTTTACTTTCACCTTACCTATATCTCTAATATCCAGCTTACTGTTATCTCCTATTTCTACATTCCCAGTCACATTTGTTAACATGACTATGAAATCTCCTCTGTTGGACGCATATGATGGGACGCACAAGAATCGAACAGCTAATCTCCAATTTTCTCAGTTCCTACAGAAACAAATTTCATTTTTCAAGTTTGTTTCTGCTTTCCTCAGTGAGTAATCACGCCTTCACATCTGAGATTGTCAGTTTCGCCAAATCAGCTTCCAAGGCAGGTAGATGACTAATGCTAAAGAAGTATTAAGATTTGCATATGATAACAATGACATTTACCCTACGATACAAAAGATGAAAACTAAAAAAGCGTCTGGAATTATAAGTTTTCTGGGGATACACTAAAGAAAATGGATTGGGATATAGTACCATATCTGAAGGTTTGCATGAAAGAGCTATAACAAATGAATGGGGAGTTGCTATAGTAGCCCCTGTGAATAAAGGAAAGGGTGATAGACATAAAGCTGGAAATTACGGGCCAGTAAGTTTGACATGCGTTGCATGTAAGTTTGGGAAGGCATTCTTTCTGATTATATTAGACATATTTTCGAAATTAATAACTGGTTCGATAGAAGGCAGTTCGGTTTTAGGAAAGGTTATTCCACTGAAGCTCAACGTGTAGGATTCCAGCAAGATATAGCAGATATCTTGGATTCAGGAGGTCAAATGGACTGTGTCGCGATTGACCTGTCTAAAGCATTTGATAGGGTAGATCATGGGAAACTACTGGCACAAATGAGTGCAATTGGACTAGACAAAAGGGTGACGGAATGGGTTGCTATATTTCTAAAGAATGGATCTCAGATAATTAGAGTAGGTGAAGCTTTATCTAAGCCTGTAATGATTAAGAGGGGAATTCCTCAAGGCAGTACATTTGGACCTTTATGTTTCCTTATATATATATATGATATGAGTAAAGGAGTGGAATCATAGATAAGGCTTTTTGCGGATAATGTTATTCTGTATAGAGTAATAAATAAGTTACAAGATTGTGAGCACTTGCAACATGCCTTCGATAATGTTGTGGGATGGATAGCAGTCAATGGTATGATGATAAACGGGGTTAAAAGTCAGGTTGTGAGTTTCACAAATAGGAAAAGTCCTCTCTGTTTTAATTACTGCGTTGATGAGGTGAAAGTTCTTTTTGGGGTTGATTGTAGGTATCTGAGTGTTAATATAAGGATAGACTTTCATTGGGGAAATCACAAAAATGGGATTGTAAATAAGGGGTGCAGATTTCTGCACATGGATATGATGGTGTTTAGGGGTTCTAGTAAGGATGTAAAGGAGAGGGCATATAAGTCTCTGGTAAGACCACAACTAGAGTATTGTTCCAATTGTATGGGACCCTCACCAGGATTACTTGAATCAAAATCAAAATCTCTTTATTTGCAAGTGAGGTGTCTACCTCGGTGGCAAATGGTACACTAAAATACATTATTGTCAAGCACTAAATTTTAAATTAACAGGAGACGCAGAAAATTTTCCTAGAATACAATATTATACAATTTACGCTAATAATTTTTTCTATTAAACACACACATCATCCTTAATAAATTTATATTGTTTACAAAATTCTACTTATAATATCTTACAAACATAGTCAACTCATATACAGTACGGTATGTGAAATTACTTCTAATAATACTATACAACTGGTATAAGATTAAAGTTAACACTGAATTTATTTACATATTTATATTTTACCCATTCTGGAACCTAAGTAGCATAACGACCTGGTCGACTAAGTGGTATGTTGCGAGCTGTCAGCGGAGAGATGGCGTGGAATGACATTAGTAGACGAATAAGTCTGAGTGGCGACTTTAAAAGTAGGAACGATAAAAATATGAAGGTAAAGTTGGAATTCAAGTGGACAAATTTGCGCAAAGCGAACTGAATACCTGGAAACAGAAGCCAAGAAGCTTGTAGTCGAAGCAGAAACAGACCAATTTCGGGCCCTCAAGTAAAAGCAAGAGTGTAGAGCGAGGGAAATACCAATGGAAACATGGGAAAAATACTTCTCAGCGCTTCTAAACAAGGTCAGCAGAGCAAAAGATGACACCGCAAACCATTCTATCGATCCAGAACATGAAATTAGACTAACCACCGGGGAAGTACAAATGGTAATCAGCAAAGGAAAAAGGGGGAAGACAGTAGGACCGGACAACATATATACAGAACACTTAAAATATACTCAAGACCACTTACTACAGCTTTGGACAGAATTTGAAATTAACCAGGAAAAGACAGAACAGGTGGTGTTCAGAAAAGGTGGCAAGGCTGCCAAGGACGACGCTGATGTCTGCCGTTGCTGACCTGCTGCGTCTTAACCAGAGCCCCTTTTGCCACCACTTTTCAGAGTTCCTGAAGGGCCTTCACAGCTACCGTAGCGGTCCCAGGGCCCTCGAAGTCCCCACTGTACTTCACCCCGAGAACTGGAAGATATCCAAAGATATCCAAAGAAAAGCAGCTCGATTTGTTCTGGGAGATTTTCGACGAAAGAGAAGCGTTACAAAAATGTTGCAAAATTTGGGTTGGGAAGAACTGGGAGAAAGAAGACGACCTGGAGAATTAAACCGCAGTTATATACCGCATACCTTGAGGATAGTTTACGACGAATACCTGACAACCTTTTTTCTTATCAATAGTTACCTCAGATTTTACAAGAGTATATTAATTTGCATCATCCCATAATAGCAACCCCCCCTCCAACTTATAGGCGCCCTCTGAAAGTTAAATGGTGGGACGAGGAATGCCATTTATTGATACAAACTCGTAAGTTTTTGTTCCACCAATATAGGCCACATCCCACACTTCACAATTATTTCAGGCTCAAACATCATATAGCACACACTCGAAAAGTTTTGCACAAAATAACCGTCGTTTAGCTCGGCGAGAGTTCATCTCTTCCCTTACTCGTCAAGTTTCTATCACAAGTTTGTGGAATGCTATCCGGGCGATAACAAGAGTTACGCAACAGGTGTTATCAGATTTTCTTGACCGTGAGACTCCAGATTATGTAGTACCTTATTATGTCCACTTACAAGACATGCACGATACACGCTTTTCCGTGTTATTACAGCCGTGCGACCACCAGGAATTAGAAGCTTTTTTTCAATCTTGTTCGAATTCATCTCCCGGTCCTGACAACGTATCGTATCAGATGCTTAAATTATTACCGCTTAGAGCTAAGAAAATTTTATTAGAGATGTATAATGACATCCTTCGAAATTTTATTACGCCACCTACGTGGAATGAATTTTTCTTATTCCTATTCTTAAAAATAAGCAATTATGCTCTGAACCGTATAGTGTTAGGTTCTTGTATCCGCAAAGTCTTTTTAAAGATTTTACTTCGGAGGATTATATGGGCAATATAGGCAACACTCCACACCTCACAAATATTTCAGACTCAAACATCATATAGCACACACTCGAAAAGTTTTGCACAAAAAGAAAAAACGTCGTTTAGCTTGGCGAGAGTTCATCTCTTCCCTTACCCGTCAAGTTTCTATCACAAGTTTGTGGAATGCTATCCGGGCGATAACAAGAGTTACGCAACATTCCTCTCCCATGACAATTCCACGATAGGTGTTATCAGATTTTCTTGACCGTGAGACTCCAGATAACGCCGCAATATCAATATGCATTTTTCAAGGGACGAAGTTCATATGATGCGTTTAATATGTTCGTTATCGACTTGTTACTAGCTCGTCACAGGAAACACAGCACGATTGCGGTTTTTCTAGATATTCAACGGGCCTACGACTCAGTACCACTGAATATCCTATGGGATAAACTGGCATCTCTTAAAATACCTGTGGGGATTATTACCATTCTTAGACACTTATATATCGAACATTGTACTTTAAAACATCGCAATATACAATACAGCCACGTCAGGTGAGCACAGGTTTGCCTCAGGGAGATATACTGAGCGGCATTCTTTTTGCTATATTTATGAAGGACTTTGAAACAGTCATTCTCCGCTATGTTCGTATTACAGGCGTTCGCAGGTATTTTTGGTTTATTATATGCACCAGAATTTACAGTTTTGTAGACAGCATATCATATACACGCTTAGAGAGGCCATGACATGGGTGAATGCTCATGGACTGCATCTTTCTATTGCTAAATGTCGAGCGATGATCTTCACACACCATCGTACCTATGATCGCTCACCGATTTCTTTTGATGCTTATGAAATCCCCATAAGTAGTATAATAAGCGGGTTCGGCGGCCACCTCCACCTCAGGCTCCCAGTGGCCACCTCCACCTCCACCTCAGCCAGAGGCCTCCCAGATGCCACCTCCACCTCCACCTCAGCCAGAGGCCTCCCAGATGCCTCCTCCACCTCCCGCGGGAAATTTGAATTTGTAAACAAAGCCACGTGCTTTTTGACAGCTGTCATCGACAACAACGCATCGCTAACCTCAGTACTGCCATCTTGACGGGCCTAAACCTCAGTAGTGCCAACTTAACCTAACTAGCGCGAGGTAAACAAAGCCACGTGCTTTTTGACAGCCACATGCTTTTTGACAGATTTGTAAACAAAGCCACGTGCTTTTTGACAGCTCTCATCAACAACAACGCATCGCAAACCTCAGTACTACCATCTTGACGGGCCTAAACCTTAGTGGTACCAACTTAACCTAACTAGCATGAGGTAAACAAAGCCACGTATTTTTTGACAGCCACGTGCTTTTTGACAGATTTGTAAACAAAGCCACGTGCTTTTTGACAGACAACAACGCATCGCAAACCTCAGTACTACCATCTTGACGGGCCTAAACCTTAGTGGTACCAATTTAACCTCACTAGCGCGAGGTAAACAAAGCCACGTGCTTTTTGACAGCCACGTGCTTTTTGACAGATTTGTAAACAAAGCCACGTGCTTTTTGACAGACAACAACGCATCGCTAACCTCAGTACTGCCATCTTGACGGGCCTAAACCTCGGTAGTACCAACTTAACCTCACTAGCGCGAGGTAAACAAAGCCACGTGCTTTTTGACAGCCACGTGCTTTTTTGACAGCTGTCATCCGCCATCTTTAAACTACAGAGCACCGTGCTGCCCTCTTTCGTCACCTGTCATCGGCAGTGCTGCCATCTTGACGGGCCTAAACCTTAGTGCTACCAACTTAACCTCACTAGCTCGAGATAAACAAATCCACGTGCTTTTTGACAGCTACGTGCTTTTTTGATAGCTGTCATCCGCCATCTTTAATCTATAGAGCACAGTGCTGCCCTCTTTAGCTACTTACCTTTGAAATGTGGTGGCGGATAATTTGTAAAATGCTTTTCGACAAGCAGCCATCTTTAATCCAGAGAGAACAGTGCTGCCCTCTATGTGGTGGCGGTAAATTCCACATGCTCTTGTTTGAAAACAAACTCACGTGCTTTTTTGACAGCTGTCATCTGCCATCTTTAATCTATAGAGCACAGTGCTGCCCTCTTTAGTTTGAAATGTGGTGGTGGTAAATTCCACGTGCTCTTGTTTGGAAACAAAGCCACGTGCAGCTGTCATCCGCCATCTTTAATCAACAGAGCACTGTGCTACTATCATGCGGGCAATTTCATCACCTGTCATCCGCCATCTTGAATCCACAGAACACCGTGCTGCCCTCTTTATGGCTACTACCTTAAGCACGTAGTAGCGGACAATTTGAAAAGTTCTGTTAGCTATCATCCGCCATCTTTAATCAAGAGAGCACCGTGCTGCCATCTTTAGCTAGATACCTTTGAAATGTGGTGGCGGCAAATTGAAAAATTCCACGTGCTCTTGTTTGGAAACAAACTCACGTGCTTTTTCGACAGCTACCATCCGCCATCTTTAATCAACAGAGCATAGTGCTGCCCTCTTTAGTTTGAAATGTGATGGCGGCAAATTCCACGTGCTCTTGTTTGGTAAACATAGCCATGTGCTTTTTTGACAGCTGTCATCCGCCATCTTTAATACAGAGAGCACCGTGCTGCCCTCTTTATCGTAGTAGATGTAAATTCGTCACCTGTCATCCGCAGTGCTGCCATCTTTAGCTAGATACCTTTGAAATGTGGTGGCGGATAATTTAAAAAGAAAAATTCTACAGCAGCCCTCTCTCGACGCTAATTGCATAAGATGGTGGCTATACATGACTCCTTAAGGGTGCTTACGCAAGATGGCTGCTATACACAGGTTCTTATGAGACGCCCTTGGGATGCTTGCGCAAGATGACAGTTATACATGGCTCCTTATGAGATACCCTAGGGATGCTTGCGCAAGATAGCGGCTGATCTTATGGGACGGCTTAAGGGTCCTTGGACAAGATGGCTTGAGACGCCCTAAGGATGCTTGCGCAAGATGGCGGACACAAGATGGCAGCTATACATAACTCCTTATGAGACGCTTTAAGGGTGCTTGCGCAAGATAGTTGCTACTCTTAGCTTAGAGGCTAACGTGTCGTGATAGTTCGATTCATTAAATTTGGGGCTTAAATGCAAAATGTTAAATATCTCGAAAACGGTGCATCGTAGAGCAAAACGGACAAAATTTTTCCGCCTAATACCTAGGTTCGCAGTATGAGGAACAAGAAAATCATAGTCTAATGATGGGATCAACGGTTCGGTTCCTACTTAGGCCCTTTGGCATTTGCTCTGTTTTAGCTTGTATTGAAGCGAGTCTTCGTAACATGATCAGGTCTAGCTATGGTAGAGAGTATAACGTACCGTGCAGGTTCGATTCATTAAATTTGGAGGCTTAAATGCAAAATGTTAAATATCTCGAAAACGATGCATCGTAGAGCAAAACGGACAAAATTTTTCCGCCTAATACGTAGGTTCGTAGTATCAGGAACAAGAAAAAACATAGTCTAATGATGAGATCAACGGTTCGATTCCTACTTAAGCCCTTTGGCATTCGCAGCTATCTATTTCTACAAGATGGTGGCTGCTCTTATGAGAAACAAGATGCCTTGAGACGTCCTAGGGATGCTTACGCAAGATGGCAGACACACAATGGTGACTATACATAGCTCCTTATGAGACGGCCTAGGGGTGCTCGCACAAGATGGCGGCTACTCTTATGAAGAAAGCTAGCTTAGAGGCTACTGCGCAAGATAACAGCTGCTGTTATGCATGTGGTGGAGGGCAATTTGAAATTCTATGTGCTTAATCAACAGAGCACCCTGCTGCCCTCTTTAGCTGAAATGTGGTGGTGGATAATTTGAAAAATTCTTTTGACAGCTATCATCTTTAAAAACAATGGCGACTATACATAGGCTGTTAAGGTCTTATCATTCTCCTCCTCCTCCTCCTCCTCCTCCTCCTCCTCCTCCCCCTCCTCCTTCTCTACCTCCTCCTCCGCCTCTTATGTCAAGGCATAGCTTTATATCGAACAAGTTTAAACCTGCATCGCGAAGGCAAGCGTGTGCAGCGATAACATTATTGTGCATGTTTAGACTTTCGAAACATAAGAAGAGTAGAATCAAACGCTGTACTCGATACGACATGTGATCAGAACATTGATTGATGCATTCAGAAAAACAAAATAAGTGATCAAGACTAGAATCGAACAATGTACTCAATACATCATGTGTTTAGAATATGTCAGGGGATACGCTTGTTCTAAGAAGATCAGATTGAAACATAACAAGACTAGAATAGAACACTGTAATCGATGTTATTAACTTCAACATGTGATCAGAACATTGATTGATGTGTTCAGAACACAAAATAAGTGATCATGACTAGAATCGAACACTGTACTCGATACAACATGTGATCAGAACATTGATCGATGTGTTCAGAACACGAAATAAGTGATCAAGACTAGAATCGAACACTGTACTCAATACAACATGTGTTTAGAACATGTTAGGGGGTACCCTTGTTCTAAGAAGATCAGAATGAAACATAACAAGACTAGAATCGAACACTGTAATCGATGTTGTTAACCTCAACATATGATCAGAACATTGTTTGATGTGTTCAGAGCAAAAGTACAATTTTGATGATTTGCTTAGTGTAAAATCAAAAACTATGGAAACACACTGTGCACATATCGCGTAGCTAACTCGCTCAGTAAGCAATATTGCAAAACTACAACTTCAATGATTTGCATAGTGTAAAAATCAAAAACACACTGTACCCATACTGCGCAGCTAACTCGCTCGGTAAACGATATAGCCAAAGTATAACTTCAAATTATTTACCTTCCATCATTCGTCTTGTGTGTAAAAATCAGTCGAACAAGTTATCGCATAAACATGGCTGAAAAAAATCGTGATAGGGTATGGAACCCAGGGGTTACATCTTATCAGAAGGGCAAAAAGGATGAAAGGACTCTTCCTCCTCCTTACCGCACATTCCTTGAAGGGCTAATTGGCTGAAGGGCTAATGGGCTAAAGGGCTAAAGGGCTAATGGGCTAAAGGGCTAATGGGCTAAAGGGCTAAAGGAGCAACAACCTCGTCGATCGCTATCAGCAAGAACGCTTGTACTTTGTTAAGTGTAGAAAATTAATCTTTATTTGTAAATGGTTTCATGTTCAGAACAAGGAATGGAAAATCCCCGAGGTGCGATGAGTTACGTTTTTCGAACTAGTGTTTGGAACACTGAACTTTTCAAGATGATAGCAGAGAGTTTAGCAATGTTCTGTTGTTGGATTTTAAATTCCGCGCTACAACATGCATAAGGTGGTAGCCTTGAGGTTTACCGCCGTAAAGATGGCAAGAGTGAGGTTAACAATGTTCTGTTGTTGGATTTTAAATTCCGCGCTACAACATGCATAAGGTGGTAGCCTTGAGGTTTACCGCCGTAAAGATGGCAAGAGTGAGGTTAACAATGTTCTGCTGTTGGATTTTAAATTCCGCGCTATAACATGCATAAGGTGGCAGCCTTGAGGTTTACCGCCGTAAAGATGGCAGCAGTGAGGTTAGCGACGCTCTATTGTCCTTCAAAGTGAGGTTAGGGTTCGTCAAGAAGACAGCTGTCAAAAAAGCACGTGGCTATGTTTACCAAACAAGAGCACGTGGTCGTGACGTCACGGTCACGTAATCAATCCTTAGCTCGACGTCGTTAAGAGCAGTATTAGGGTTAGCTATGCTTAAAAGTCTTGGGAACAGAGCAGCACTATGAATTGCTATGTTTCAAAGCGTGTACACATGACCTATCGATATTACATGCATCGACCATCGAACTAAACTTCATCCGCTAGATCGTGCTGCTATCTTAGCATAACCTATACCCATAAAATTAAAGTACAATGAATAGCCATGTTTCAAAGCGTGTACACATCACCTATCGATTTTGCACACATCGACTCTCGTACTAAACCTCTTCCGCTAGATTGTGCTGCTATCTTAGCATAACCTATACGCGTGACCTTAAGGTACAAAGAATAGCCATGTTTCAAAGCGTGTACACATTACCTATCGACTTTGCATGCAACAAATATCGTACTAAACTTCTTCCGCTAGGTTGTGCTCTCTTAGCATAACTTATACACATGAACTTAAAGTACAAAGAATAGCCATGTTTCAAAGCGTGTACACATTACTTATTGATTTTGCATGCATCAAATCTCGTACTAAATTTCTTCCGCTAGATTGTGCTGCTATCTTAGCATAACCTATACCCATGAACTTAAAGTATAATGAATAGTCATGTTTCAAAGCGTGTACACATCAACTATCGAATTTGCATGTATCGACTCTCGTACTAAACTTCTGCAGGTAGATTGTGCTGCTATCTCAGCATAAGTAAGACGCATGAACTTAAAGAACAAAGAAGAGCTATGTCTCAAAACGTGTACACATTACCTATCGATTTTGCAAGCATCGACTCTCGTACTAAACTTCTTCCGCTAGATTGTGCTGCTATCTTAGCGTAACCTATACGCATGGCCTTAAGGTACAAAGAATAGCCATGTTTCAAAGCGTGTACACATTACCTATCGACTTTGCATGCAACAAATATCGTACTAAATTTCTTCCGCTAGGTTGTGCTGCTATCTTAGCATAACTTATACACATGAACTTAAAGTACGAAGAATAGCCATGTTTCAAAGCGTGTACACATTACTTATTGATTTTGCATTCATCGAATCTCGTACTAAATTTCTTCCGCTAGATTGTGCTGCTATCTTAGCATAACCTATACCCATGAACTTAAAGTACAATGAATAGTCATGTTTTAAAGCGTGTACGCATCAACTATCGATTTTGCATGTATCGACTCTCGTGCAAAACTTCTTCAGGTAGATTGTGCTGCTATCTTAGCATAACTAAGACGCATGAACTTAAAGTACAAAGAATAGCCTTGTTTCAAAGCGTGTACACATTACCTAATGATTTTGCAAGCATCGACTCTCGTACTAAACTTCTTCCACTAGATTGTGCTAAAATCGTGTAAGTGTGCTGCTATCTTAGCATAACCTATCGATTTTACATGCATCGACTATCGCAAGCATAACTAAGACGCATGAACTTAAAGTACAAAGAATAGCCTTGTTTCAAAGCGTGTACAGATCACCCTGAACATCTTCCGCCAGATTGTGCTGCTATAATAGCATAACCTATACGTATGACGTTAAGGTACAAAGAATAGCCATGTTTCAAAGCGTGTACACATTACCTATCGACTTTGCATGTATCGACTCTCGTACAAAACTTCTTCCGCTAGGTTGTGCTGCTATCTTAGCATAACTCATACACATGAACTTAAAGTACAAAGAATAGCCTTGTTTCAAAGAGTTTACACATTACCTAATGATTTTGCACGAAACGACTATCATACTAAACTTTTTCCACTAGATTGTGCTAAAATCATGTAAGTGTGCTGCTATCTTAGCATAACCTATCGATTTTACATGCATCGACTATCGTACTATACTTCTTCCGCTAGAGCATGTAGCAATCGCTTTTGTGTATCCCAAACCCCTGTGCACGAACTTAAAGCATAAAGATGAGCTATGTTCTAAAGCGTGTACACATCACCTATCGATAATGTATGTATCGAATATCGTACTAAACTTCTCCTGCTAGAGCGTACGAGTATCGCTTGTGCGTGCACGAACTTAAAGCATAAAGAATAGCAATGTATAAAAATCTTGTAAACAAAGCAGCAGCATTACGTATAGTCAAGATTAAATGCGTGCACACATCATGTATCCATGATGCACACAGTACTAAACTTATTCCATTAGAATGTACAAAGTTCGCATGTGTTTGTACTGCTATCTTAGCATAGCCTATGTGCATGAACTTAAAGCATAAAGAATAGTAATGTGTAAAAAATCTTGTGAACATAGCAGAGTGTTAACTACGTAGGTGTAGACATTGAACTTTACATGCTGAGGCAACATACTACGTGACCGTGACGTCACGACCACGTGCTCTTGTTTGGTAAACATAGCCACGTGCTTTTTTGACAGCTGTCTTCTTGACGAACCCTAACCTCACGTTGAAGGACAATAGAGCGTCGCTAACCTCACTGCTGCCATCTTTACGGCGGTAAACCTCAAGGCTGCCACCTTATGCATGTTATAGCGCGGAATTTAAAATCCAACAGCAGAACATTGTTAACCTCACTCTTGCCATCTTTACGGCGGTAAACCTCAAGGCTACCACCTTATGCATGTTGTAGCGCGGAATTTAAAATCCAACAACAGAACATTGTTAACCTCACTCTTGCCATCTTTACGGCGGTAAACCTCAAGGCTACCACCTTATGCATGTTGTAGCGCGGAATTTAAAATCCAACAACAGAACATTGCTAAACTCTCTGCTATCATCTTGAAAAGTTCAGTGTTCAAAACACTAGTTCGAAAAACGTAACTCATCGCACCTCGGGGATTTTCCATTCCTTGTTCTGAACATGAAATCATTTACAAATAAAGATTAATTTTCTACACTTAACAAAGTACAAGCGTTCTTGCTGATAGCGATCGACGAGGTTGTTGCTCCTTTAGCCCTTTAGCCCATTAGCCCTTTAGCCGAAAAGTTCAGTGTTCCAAACACTAGTTCGAAAAACGTAACTCATCGCACCTCGGGGATTTTCCATTCCTTGTTCTGAACATGAAACCATTTACAAATAAAGATTAATTTTCTACACTTAACAAAGTACAAGCGTTCTTGCTGATAGCGATCGACGAGGTTGTTGCTCCTTTAGCCCTTTAGCCCATTAGCCCTTTAGCCCATTAGCCCTTTAGCCCTTTAGCCCATTAGCCCTTCAGCCAATTAGCCCTTCAAGGAATGTGCGGTAAGGAGGAGGAAGAGTCCTTTCATCCTTTTTGCCCTTCTGATAAGATGTAACCCCTGGGTTCCATACCCTATCACGATTTTTTTCAGCCATGTTTATGCGATAACTTGTTCGACTGATTTTTACACACAAGACGAATGATGGAAGGTAAATAATTTGAAGTTATACTTTGGCTATATCGTTTACCGAGCGAGTTAGCTGCGCAGTATGGGTACAGTGTGTTTTTGATTTTTACACTATGCAAATCATTGAAGTTGTAGTTTTGCAATATTGCTTACTGAGCGAGTTAGCTACGCGATATGTGCACAGTGTGTTTCCATAGTTTTTGATTTTACACTAAGCAAATCATCAAAATTGTACTTTTGCTCTGAACACATCAAACAATGTTCTGATCATATGTTGAGGTTAACAACATCGATTACAGTGTTCGATTCTAGTCTTGTTATGTTTCATTCTGATCTTCTTAGAACAAGGGTACCCCCTAACATGTTCTAAACACATGTTGTATTGAGTACAGTGTTCGATTCTAGTCTTGATCACTTATTTCGTGTTCTGAACACATCGATCAATGTTCTGATCACATGTTGTATCGAGTACAGTGTTCGATTCTAGTCATGATCACTTATTTTGTGTTCTGAACACATCAATCAATGTTCTGATCACATGTTGAAGTTAATAACATCGATTACAGTGTTCTATTCTAGTCTTGTTATGTTTCAATCTGATCTTCTTAGAACAAGCGTATCCCCTGACATATTCTAAACACATGATGTATTGAGTACATTGTTCGATTCTAGTCTTGATCACTTATTTTGTTTTTCTGAATGCATCAATCAATGTTCTGATCACATGTCGTATCGAGTACAGCGTTTGATTCTACTCTTCTTATGTTTCGAAAGTCTAAACATGCACAATAATGTTATCGCTGCACACGCTTGCCTTCGCGATGCAGGTTTAAACTTGTTCGATATAAAGCTATGCCTTGACATAAGAGGCGGAGGAGGAGGTAGAGAAGGAGGAGGGGGAGGAGGAGGAGGAGGAGGAGGAGGAGGAGGAGGAGGAGGAGGAGGAGGAGGAGAATGATAAGACCTTAACAGCCTATGTATAGTCGCCATTGTTTTTAAAGATGATAGCTGTCAAAAGAATTTTTCAAATTATCCACCACCACATTTCAGCTAAAGAGGGCAGCAGGGTGCTCTGTTGATTAAGCACATAGAATTTCAAATTGCCCTCCACCACATGCATAACAGCAGCTGTTATCTTGCGCAGTAGCCTCTAAGCTAGCTTTCTTCATAAGAGTAGCCGCCATCTTGTGCGAGCACCCCTAGGCCGTCTCATAAGGAGCTATGTATAGTCACCATTGTGTGTCTGCCATCTTGCGTAAGCATCCCTAGGACGTCTCAAGGCATCTTGTTTCTCATAAGAGCAGCCACCATCTTGTAGAAATAGATAGCTGCGAATGCCAAAGGGCTTAAGTAGGAATCGAACCGTTGATCTCATCATTAGACTATGTTTTTTCTTGTTCCTGATACTACGAACCTACGTATTAGGCGGAAAAATTTTGTCCGTTTTGCTCTACGATGCATCGTTTTCGAGATATTTAACATTTTGCATTTAAGCCTCCAAATTTAATGAATCGAACCTGCACGGTACGTTATACTCTCTACCATAGCTAGACCTGATCATGTTACGAAGACTCGCTTCAATACAAGCTAAAACAGAGCAAATGCCAAAGGGCCTAAGTAGGAACCGAACCGTTGATCCCATCATTAGACTATGATTTTCTTGTTCCTCATACTGCGAACCTAGGTATTAGGCGGAAAAATTTTGTCCGTTTTGCTCTACGATGCACCGTTTTCGAGATATTTAACATTTTGCATTTAAGCCCCAAATTTAATGAATCGAACTATCACGACACGTTAGCCTCTAAGCTAAGAGTAGCAACTATCTTGCGCAAGCACCCTTAAAGCGTCTCATAAGGAGTTATGTATAGCTGCCATCTTGTGTCCGCCATCTTGCGCAAGCATCCTTAGGGCGTCTCAAGCCATCTTGTCCAAGGACCCTTAAGCCGTCCCATAAGATCAGCCGCTATCTTGCGCAAGCATCCCTAGGGTATCTCATAAGGAGCCATGTATAACTGTCATCTTGCGCAAGCATCCCAAGGGCGTCTCATAAGAACCTGTGTATAGCAGCCATCTTGCGTAAGCACCCTTAAGGAGTCATGTATAGCCACCATCTTATGCAATTAGCGTCGAGAGAGGGCTGCTGTAGAATTTTTCTTTTTAAATTATCCGCCACCACATTTCAAAGGTATCTAGTTAAAGATGGCAGCACTGCGGATGACAGGTGACGAATTTACATCTACTACGATAAAGAGGGCAGCACGGTGCTCTCTGTATTAAAGATGGCGGATGGCAGCTGTCAAAAAAGCACATGGCTATGTTTACCAAACAAGAGCACGTGGAATTTGCCGCCATCACATTTCAAACTAAAGAGGGCAGCACTATGCTCTGTTGATTAAAGATGGCGGATGGTAGCTGTCGAAAAAGCACGCGAGTTTGTTTCCAAAAAAGAGCACGTGGAATTTTTCAATTTGCCGCCACCACATTTCAAAGGTATCTAGCTAAAGATGGCAGCACGGTGCTCTCTTGATTAAAGATGGCGGATGATAGCTAACAGAACTTTTCAAATTGTCCGCTACTACGTGCTTAAGGTAGTAGCCATAAAGAGGGCAGCACGGTGTTCTGTGGATTCAAGATGGCGGATGACAGGTGATGAAATTGCCCGCATGATAGTAGCACAGTGCTCTGTTGATTAAAGATGGCGGATGACAGCTGCACGTGGCTTTGTTTCCAAACAAGAGCACGTGGAATTTACCACCACCACATTTCAAACTAAAGAGGGCAGCACTGTGCTCTATAGATTAAAGATGGCAGATGACAGCTGTCAAAAAAGCACGTGAGTTTGTTTTCAAACAAGAGCATGTGGAATTTACCGCCACCACATAGAGGGCAGCACTGTTCTCTCTGGATTAAAGATGGCTGCTTGTCGAAAAGCATTTTACAAATTATCCGCCACCACATTTCAAAGGTAAGTAGCTAAAGAGGGCAGCACTGTGCTCTATAGATTAAAGATGGCGGATGACAGCTGTCAAAAAAGCACGTAGCTGTCAAAAAGCACGTGGATTTGTTTATCTCGAGCTAGTGAGGTTAAGTTGGTAGCACTAAGGTTTTGGCCCGTCAAGATGGCAGCACTGCCGATGACAGGTGACGAAAGAGGGCAGCACGGTGCTCTGTAGTTTAAAGATGGCGGATGACAGCTGTCAAAAAAGCACGTGGCTGTCAAAAAGCACGTGGCTTTGTTTACCTCGCGCTAGTGAGGTTAAGTTGGTACTACTGAGGTTTAGGCCCGTCAAGATGGCAGTACTGAGGTTAGCGATGCGTTGTTGTCTGTCAAAAAGCACGTGGCTTTGTTTACAAATCTGTCAAAAAGCACGTGGCTGTCAAAAAGCACGTGGCTTTGTTTACCTCGCGCTAGTGAGGTTAAATTGGTACCACTAAGGTTTAGGCCCGTCAAGATGGTAGTACTGAGGTTTGCGATGCGTTGTTGTCTGTCAAAAAGCACGTGGCTTTGTTAACAAATCTGTCAAAAAGCACGTGGCTGTCAAAAAACACGTGGCTTTGTTTACCTCATGCTAGTTAGGTTAAGTTGGTACCACTAAGGTTTAGGCCCGTCAAGATGGTAGTACTGAGGTTTGCGATGCGTTGTTGTTGATGAGAGCTGTCAAAAAGCACGTGGCTTTGTTTACAAATCTGTCAAAAAGCACGTGGCTGTCAAAAAGCACGTGGCTTTGTTTACCTCGCGCTAGTTAGGTTAAGTTGGCACTACTGAGGTTTAGGCCCGTCAAGATGGCAGTACTGAGGTTAGCGATGCGTTGTTGTCGATGACAGCTGTCAAAAAGCACGTGGCTTTGTTTACAAATTCAAATTTCCCGCGGGAGGTGGAGGAGGCATCTGGGAGGCCTCTGGCTGAGGTGGAGGTGGAGGTGGCATCTGGGAGGCCTCTGGCTGAGGTGGAGGTGGAGGTGGCCACTGGGAGCCTGAGGTGGAGGTGGCCGCCGAACCCGCTTATTATACTACTCCCATAGTTAGTCAACATAAATATCTAGGATTATTTATAGATCATAAGCTTACATGGAAGCAGCATTTTCGCTATTTACGCTCGAAAAGTGATCAGTACATACAGATAATAAAAGCTAACACCCGTAGACACTGGGGAGCTGACCGTGTGCAGCAATATCCTTGTACAAGTCCACTATAAGATCGATCCTGGTCTATGGTGCACATATCTTTGACTTGGCAGCGAGCACGAATTTGAATACTCTATTATGTCAATATCAAGCACTGCGCACGTGTATAGGAGCTCTGAAATCGACACCTACAAATGCACTTTTGGTACAATCCTGCGAACCTCCGTTACATACTCGTAGAAAAATACTTGCTATGCAATATTTACTCAAAAAAATTCTCTTACGAGGCACCCTTTAATCTCTAAATTGCAGCTCCTCCATGAGTATTATTCCATACGGCGTCAAGGTTTGCGAAGACTGCCTGCCTTATATTATGCTTTCGATCATTCCAAGGTACAGTACTGCAAAGTGAAAATTTAATTCCCTATACTTTACCGTATTCTGTTCCCCATTATCGGCCACAGATAATCTGGCCTACCCGCAGTAGCTACACTGCTGTCATTCGTGCACAGGAGCCAGATCATTTGCCCGCTAAAAGACTGAAACTTTCCTGTATCTCTCCAAGCATAGACATATACACAGATGGGCCAAGAATACCACTGGAGTTGGAGCCGCTTTCAGCATACCTTCAATAAATGTCAAGAAACAATATGGTTTACCTAGTGATTGTTCGATCTTTACTGCGGAATTATTCGCTATCCAGCAAGCTTTACCCTTTGTTCAGCGGCTTGACTATAAGAGAGTTACGATATATACGGATGCGCTGAGCGCGTTGCAGTCCCTGATCTCCTATGCGCTATCTTGTGACTGGTATGTAATAACGTTAAATGTCTTCTCTATATGCTTGATATTTCCGGTATTTATATAACATTAGCCTGGTTACCCGGACATGTGTGTATTTTGGGTAATGAACAAGCGGATTTCCTTGCAAAACAAGCTTCTCCCCTTCCTGTTCCGAATTCTAATAATATCGTTCCTTCGTCCGATAATGCAGCTGTAATTAAACGATCTGCGCGTAATGAATGGCAAGATGAATGGAGACAGATAGCACAAATCAAATCAAAATCTCTATATTTGCAAATGAGGTGTCTACTTCGGTGGCAAATGGTACACTAAAATACATTATACCGGGCGAGTTGGCCGTGCGCGTAGAGGCGCGCGGCTGTGAGCTTGCATCCGGGAGATAGTAGGTTCGAATCCCACTATCGGCAGCCCTGAAGATGGTTTTCCGTGGTTTCCCATTTTCACACCAGGCAAATGCTGGGGCTGTACCTTAATTAAGGCCACGGCCGCTTCCTTCCAACTCCTAGGTCTTTCCTATCCCATCGTCGCCATAAGACCTATCTGTGTCGGTGCGACGTAAAGCCGCTAGCAAAAAAAAATACATTATTGTCAAGCACTAAATATTAAATTAACAAGAGAAGACAATTTTCCTGTAATACAATATTATACAATTTATACTAACAATGTTTTCCATTAAACACACAGCTCAACCTTAAGAAATTTATATTGTTTACAAAATTCTACTTATAATATCTTCTGTACTACTTACAAATGTAGTCAACTAATATACAGTATGTGGAATTACTTCAAATGATACTATACAACTGGTATAAGATTAATATTTACATTGCATTTATTTACTTATTTACTTTTTTTACCCGTTCTGGAACCTAAGTAGCATAACGACCTGCTGCGTCTTAACCAGAGTCCCTTTTGCTACCACTTTTCAGAGTTCCTGAAGGGCCTTCACAGCTACCGTAGCGGTCCCAGGCCCTCGAAGTCCCCACTGTACTTTACCCCTACAGGCAGTCCCCTACTTTGGCTGTCCAAAGTCCTTAGACCAGGGGATGGAATTAATTTATTCACACACATTTTTTTATTTACAATAACCTGCACTGGTCGAATGCCCTCTAACACTTCATTTATTTTCTCTGTTGCTGTTTATTCTCTTCTTGAATATCTGTACGGATTTTGGAAAAGGATCAAACACTACCCCTGGTAAACTGTTCCACTCCTTCACATCCTTCCCAATGAATGAAAATTTACCCCAATCGCTTCTGCTAAAATTCCTTCTAATTTTATATTTATGGTCAGTCCTGCCGATATAATTATTTTGCAACTGAAGCCTCTCACGGATATCTCCCCATGCTTCTTCTCTTGTATAGGCTCTATATAATCCTATAAGTCTAGTTTTCTCCCTTCTCTTACTTAAAGTTTCCCACCCAAGTTCCTTTAACATTTCTGATACACTACTCTTTCTCCTGAAATCCCCTGTTACAAATCTTGCTGCTTTCCTCTGCACACTATCTATTTATTTTATTAGGTATTGCATATTCCAATAATGGACGAACCATACTTAAGTAACTTTTTCTTTTAATTCTTTGTTGCATCCTTTAAGTAGCCTCATTATGACATGTAACGATCTGTATGCTTTCCCAACAACGTCATCAACATGACCCTTCCAGTGCAAATTACTTTCAAATCTCACACCTAAGTATTTGCACTTGCCATCTTTTGGGATAACTACCTCATCCAAAGTATATTCAAATTCAGTTTTAAAGCTCCTGTTTGTAAAAGTTGTAACAGTTGATTTGCCTCCATTAACCTTCATATTATTTTCTTCAACCCATTGTTGGATACTGTCAACGTCCCTTTGTAATTCTGAACAATCCTCAATGTTGTTTATTTCCCTATAATCAATTATGCCATCTGCATACAATCTTATTTTTGATGTTATATTGTTCCCTAAATCATTTGCGTATATTAAGAAAAGTAACGGACCGATTATACTACCCTGTGCAATTCCCTTACAAACTTGCTCTTCCTGAGATACATTATTTCCTACTTTGACTTTCTGAACCCTTGAATTTAAAAATGTTTTTATCCAACGTGTAACTATTATGTCCAATCCTATTTCCCTCAATTTCTTTAATAATATTCCATGTTCCACTCTATCAAAGGCTTTGGAAAGATCTATGGCTATGCAACCTAACTGACCTCCTGAATCCAATTGATCTGATATATCCTGCTGAAATCCCACCAGTTGTGCCTCACAAGAAAATTTCCTTCTAAATCCATGCTGCCACCTCATGAACCAATTTTTATCATCACATATCCCTCTGATGTACTTTGCTATTAAACTCTTCAGTATTTTACAAATTATACTGGTCAGGCTGATTGGTCTGTAGTTCTCTGGTTTCCTTTTATCACCCTTTTCTTTATAAGTTGCTATTGTTATAGATTCCTTCCATTCCTTTGGTATTACACTATTATTTATGACATAGTCAAAGAGAAATTTTAAATAAGGCACTATGTACCACCCCATTGTCTTTAATACCTCCCCAGTTATTTGATCACTTCCTGCTGCTTTTCCTTGCTGAAGCAGTTGGATTTCTCTGAAAATATTTTCATTTGTGAAGAGAAGCTTATTGTTTCCCTCTGTGTCTCTCCCTCTCTATCTTCTGTTTCGGTTTCCAACTCCTGACAATCATCTACTGAATCTCTGAATTCCCTACTCAATAGGTTTGCTTTCTCAGTATCTGTTAAATAGTGTTCACCCCCTTCTCCCACCATTGTAGGAATTTGGATTTCTTTTCCTTTTTGATTTCTGATATATGAATACAGCTTTTTCCATTTCCCTTTGTGGTCATTACCCTCTTGAAGAATGCCATTCATATAATTCTCTTTTGCTTCCTTTTTCGCTCTATTCAGTTCCCTCATTAGCTGTTTTCTAGTTTCTCTACTCTCCCTACCTTCTTTGATTTTCCTGTTTACTATTCTACATTTTCTTTTTAATTTTCTTATTTCCCTTGTATAAGAAACAGGGTCTGAGGTCATTTTACCCTTCTTAACAGGTACAAATCTCTTCTCTCCTTCCTAAATTATTCCTTTAAATTTAGCCCAAAGTGTATCCACGTTACTCCCTTCGCTTATCCAACAACTGAATTGTGATTTATGGTAAGTCCCAAATTCATCAACTTTGGTTTTTCTGTACAATTTCTTGTCTTGTGTAACCCTCATATTAAGCCTTTTTGGTACGAGTCCTACATCCATTATTACAGCCTTATGGTCTCCTATTCCTTCAATTACCTCCGTTTTATCAACAAGTTCCCATGGTTTAATCAAGAATACCTCTAGTAAGTTATTGAGACGAGTCGGTTTTTGTACCACTTGTGTAAATCCTCCCTCCAGTGGCGGCTCGTGGATATCAGCAGTGGGGGGCGCGCCTTAGTTTCATAATTCCATAATATATCTCAAGTTCTTCAAACCATGTTATCAAGATACACACTTCGAACACTATACGGTGCAATGCATATGCAATTTTATTATTATTATTATTATTATTATTATTATTATTATTATTATTATTATTATTATTATTATTATTATTATTATTAAGCGTGAATGGTCCCTTTCCGAACACACGAAGCTTTATTTATGATTTCGTTTGTGGAGGATCCAGGATGCTTTCATCTGTTGACTAAAGATCCTCTTCCTTTCTTCCGTCCACTTGGTACCTGCTCTTTTTGGTACTTCTTTCTCTGGAGTAACTTCCCACTTTTCAATTTTCTTTCTATATATATTTCGATTCAAAATGTCTTCGGGTTGAATTTGTGCGTTCTTCACGTCCGCTTTTGTCTGTTGTATTATTATTATTATTATTATTATTATTATTATTATTATTATTATTATTATTATTAACATTTGCCTGTTCCTATCCACGATCGAATTATGTTTACGAATAGTTTCACTGTAGTGATCACTCAAACAAGACACGGCATTGACTTTACCAAGCATTTCAGGGTCCATGGTACTATTCATATCACCCCTGTGGTGATCCATTTATCTCCTTTCTTAGAACGGGAGAACAGCAGGCAAGGAATGCAGTAAAAGGTTTCTGAGATATCACTTCCACATATTCGCGCGTTCTTGTTATATATGGCAGGAGAATTAATTTCTCTTTGAAAAGCCGTATTTTCATTTTCCTTGGCCTCCGGTTTTTTCAACGAGATGTCTGGTGTCGGCCTACCACATTTCTTCAGTTCGACTTTCTTTTCGATAGAAAGAGAAGAAAACGTTAGTTCTTTAATATGTTCGACGGTAATCATACTGTACGAAGTGCAAACATAACACTACGCCTAAGCCTACATATAAATCACAACCTTTCTCCTAATTTCACCTCGTCACAGTCACCTCACGAGATCATTCTTCAACACAAAGCTACACATCGCGCTCTCCAGTGAGTATCGCCAACATGAGTCTAGTGCGAGGAGACAGTAGTTATAGCTGTTACTCGTTTCGTCAGTTAATAATCCAAAAAATTGCAAGACTATTTTAAATATATACCGGCACATTTAACTCAGGTAAGTGCCTCAGTAAAATAGTTCCTAGTTTTAGGAGAGAAATGGCATAAACTGACCCCTGTTAAATAGAAATCAAATCAGCAATGTTTCGGGTAGGTTGGCTACAACGATAGGCCGCGGCAGAAACGCGCCGGAATCTCCGCTAGAACAGCACATCTCTACTGTGCCTCTGATCGGCTCCCTCAAGGCCAGTCAAGCGAGATTCGGAGTATTTGGTCCGCTATGAGAGAGCGCCCTCCTGCGCAGGGCGAGCAGCGCATCGGGCCGCAGTACGGTACAACTCGCGCCCTTGATAATAATAGTAAAATATTTCCCTTGTTAACATTTAAGATTAAAATTCCCTAATTCAATGGAACCCCGTGGGGGGGGGGCGCCTTAGCGCCTCCCAAACGAGCCGCCACTGCCTCCCTCCCAAATTAACTTATTTGCCAGTTTCTGTTCATGGGCTTCACTTGCAGCTCCATTCAATTCAACTTCAGGCAAATTTAGAATTCCCCCAATTATTACCATATCATTATTATTGTTTTTATGAGTATAATTTATTATTTTCTCAAATATTTCCATGTCTCTTTCCTCTCTTCCAGGCCTGTATGTTCCTATAATTCCCACCTCCTTCATATTATCACAAACTAATTTTATCCATAATATTTCATCCCTTTCATCGGTAAACCATTCATGTGAACAGTAAGTTTCCTTCACCAGAATAAACACCCCCCTCCTTTTTTATCTCCTCGGTCTCTACGATAGACTGTGTACCCTTCTGGAAACACTTCTCTATTACCCACCCCTTCTCTCAACCACGATTCCACTCCTATCACCACATCAGTCTCATAAGATTCCTTCAATGTACCGAATTTTAATTGTTTATTTACTACACTTTGACAGTTTACCAAGAGCAATCTCAGACCTCCGTCCTCCCTAAAACTTGACTGCTGCAATTGGGTAACTTGAAATTGCTTACTATGCTGAGTTTCATTTTCTAGTTGACTGAGCCAGCTTGAAGAACAGCTGGCTCTTTCTACTAGTTTTCCTGGTCAGTATTATAACTCAAGGGAGTTGCCTGTTTTGCAGTACATATCTTAAGATTAATAAAATCTAGAACAATATTTGCTATCTTTCGTTTACCTGAATTGTTTAGATGGAGGCCATGTTTTGTATAATAGTATCTCTCAAAACTGCTGCATTCAATAACCTGAGTATTCCGAAAATATTTACAAATTTTAACAATATCTATATTGACTTTGTCCACTTCAATGTTCACACACGAGCCTCTACTCAAATCATGCCTGTGGGGCACGTTCACTACAAAGACGTTAGTGTGGGTCAGCTTCCCTAGTGTATGTTTAAATTGTGATCTTACATTCTTGGCGTCGTCGTGAGCTATGCCACCGATGATAAGCACTGCATCGCCGCTCCCGAAGTTTCTAGTTGTTTCTTCTACGTTTTCCAGGACACTGCTAATAGAAGCTCCTGGATATATTTCTCCGGTTGCTGCTATATTCTCGTCGTTAATCACTCCCGCAATTCCCCTTCCTTGGCTATCACCAAAAACAGCTACCTTCACTGATTTAGGCCTAACTGGGTCTTGAATCTGAATTCTAGTCCAAAATTTTAAACTCGGCACGGCAACGGATCGCGATGATTTGGTTTCACGCGCGCGATCACTTTCTTCCAGAATTAAATTATTTCGGGCAGAAAACATATTTCTGATGTTTATTTCCGGAAATTCAGTTGTAGATTTCTTGTTAGCCGGCCATCCACGAACTACTTGACACGACGTGCTCGAGTTTATTACTGGTACCGGTATAGCACTCGAAGAATGGTCAGTCCCAATTTCTAGCGATCGCAGTCTTTTTTTTAAATTCTTGGTTTTCAACTTTAAGAGTCTCATTGTCCTTTTGTAGAATATTTATAATTTCTAATGCACTTTTATATTCCTCATCGATTGTTTTCGGTGCTTCATCGTCAACGCCGTCACCAACTACAACATTCCCAACTCACTGCTCACAAATCCAGTCAACATTTTCATTAGTTTTTACGTCTCTAGGGCAGTTTCCGCACTTATAATGCCACCATCAGTCACATGAATCACACATCATTCCATTTTTCACTAATCTTCGACATTTTCCGCACTTTTCGCCACATTTTATGGTTAATTTACTCGGGGATAAAACACTACGTCGTCATTACCGGGCGCCATTTTGAAAAAGTCCAAGGTACCTTTTATTATCATCTCCAAACATCTATACCCGTAAAACCATGGTTGATGAGAGGAGCATATTCCAGAAGATATATCGCTAACATCATTAGGTTGCGTTTTAATCATGCCCCTACGCCCCTATATAAACTTCGGTTCCATTTAACGCAGGATCCAAACTGTTCGTTTGGTGCAAGTGATGGAAATGCGATTCATCTACTTTTTCAGTGTTAGTAGTCTCGTGCGACTCAAGCAGGTTTTTCCAACCAGTGTTTCTTGTTTGCTATGTAATCCTTCTGCAGAGATCATCAAAGTTTTAAATACGTTTTTGGATGATGCAAATATTGCGTTATAATTTTCTTTGTGGTGTATGGTGGATCGTATTCAGATACTACTGATTCCATTGGGGTGGTTCATCACATTTTTGGAGTATTTAGTGATAGTAATTAGTTCGCGCTGGTTCCCGGTGGCGAGTGGACGTGACTATCGGTGCTAGCGTATTAATCGGTACAGTGTGCGAGTAGGTTCGGTGTTGGTAAGGTGTTCAAGTTTCTTCGCTTCCTTGGGAGTGGTGTGGGAGTCTTGTGAGTAATTATATGTATTAATTTCTCAACTCGCTCCGAACCTCATGGCGGAGTCGAGTGGGGGACAGCGTATGGAGGAGGAGTCCATTGAGGTAGATAGTCGTGAGTTCTCTTTGGATAACACCCTCGTGTTAAATGACCCACCCCCACCTGATAGTAACCGTGCTCCCTCTCCTAAAGTTGATGTGTATTCTCTGAAACCTGACACACAGCCATATGATGAGACACATACGGGACCCTACGTAGTATTTGTGGAGGCCCTTGCTGACGGTAAGAAATTGGGCAGCATCCATCCCATGGCTTTGGGAAAAAAATTTTTTGATCGTAAATTTGAGGGTGTTACTCAAATTGCTCGGCGAGGTCGCCATAGGATCCAAATTGAGTTTAATTCACGAACAAAAGCTAACGATTTTCTCACCAACCCTATTTTAAAGGAAAAAAACCTTAAAGCGTTTATTCCTTCTGCGTCAATCTATAAGATAGGCGTTATTCGAGGGGTTGATAAAGATTTATCGGTCGAGGAACTTTGTAAGGTTGCTGAATCAACTGCCCCATTAGTCGAAGCACAGAGAATGAACCGACGCTCCTTTCAGGATGGCCGCGTCAGTTACATTCCCACTGGTACCATTAGACTCACGTTTCGCAGCCAGACTCTCCCTGCTTTCATTTCCGTCTACCGAGTTCGTACCCAGGTCGAACCATTTGTTTTCCAGCCGACGATTTGCCGGCGATGCCAACGATACGGCCACACCAGAAAAAACTGTAGGGCTCAACACCCTCGATGCGCTAATTGCGCACATGAACATGAAACTACAGAATGTAAGAATTCTACCCGCCGTTGTCTCAATTGTTCCGGAGAACATTCCGTAGGTTCACTTCAATGCCCAGAACAAAAACGGCAACAGGAACTGAAAAAACAGCAGGCGTTGGCCGTCCCTCAGTTATCCTCAGAGTCCTTTTTTACTCCGACAGCCAATAGATTCAATCCCCTTTTGACCTTACATAACTTTCCTCCGCTTCCGAGCACTTCGTCGTTTCCTCAACCCCAGCCGCCGAGAAAGCGAAAATTTACGGCGGTTGTTTCATCGCCTCCACCGAGTCCGGATCGTTCGCCAGGTTACGATGTCAAGGGATATCGTGCTCTTCTCAAACAGCCTCCCTCTGTCCCCACTGCTATACATCCTATACCTTCCATATCGGGGACGAACCTCCCGGCCACTTCCAGGCATGTAGATTCTACTGTATACTCAAAGCAAGACAGTTCCCGGGCCTCGAACCCGGTATCGGCTACCATTACAGCCATTTCAAACAAACTCTCTGCCTATGCCCGGGCGGCTGAAAACTATTGCTAAATGGTCTAAAATGCTCCTCACCATGCAAGAGGAAGTTCAGTCACTACTCCATTCATTAGTATCAATTATATCGTTACATGATCATTCTTCAGTGGAATGCACGGAGCGTAGTTCACAAGAGACATGAAGTATTCTTACTTATTGATTCTTACAAACCTCATATCATTTTCCTTAGTGAAACTTGGTTGGCTCCGGCCAAACATTTTCATATACCCCATTATACTGTTATTCGTCATGACAATTATGGTTTTGACGGGGCGTGTATTTTGGTCCATAACAGCCTATCATACTCGTCGGTATCATTAACGTATAAAATACCTGGTACACAGGCGGTCGCCATTGTGATCAACAACATCCATTTTATTTCCATCTATTGCCCCCCGAGAATTCAAGGCACTTATGCTGATTGGGCGACTTTTTTCTCACACCTGCCGCACCCCTTTCTTCTGGGGGGCGATTTAAACGGGCACCATCGGAGTTGGGGATGTGACGTTTCGTGCCCTAAGGGCAATAAAATAGCTAAATTAGCGGCATCACATCATTTACGGATTTTGAATGATGGGTCACCTACTCGCGTTACGCCCCCTTCTACAAATAAAAGTGCTGTGGACTTAACTATCTGTTCGAGTAATCTGGCGCACCGTGTGGAATGGGAGGTCGTCAAGGACACCCATTCCAGTGACCATTTCCCTATCTTTATTGGGTTGGCTGACGGTCTCCCCGCCGCTCAACCCCCGGTTAAAGTAAGCAGACGAATGCGCAACTTCAATTCTTCTCAGTTTCAACATTTTTTAGCCCACAAGTTTGCAGCCTTAGGAGGTCAACCGGTGTCCTACAGTTCCTTCACAGCTATTATCACTGAATATCTCGATCTCTACCATCCACTACAACCATATTTCCCACCTAAATCTATCGTTTATGCTCGCTGGTGGGACGCGGAATGCACCGCCTTAATATCACGCCGGAAAGCAGCATTGCGCTCTTTTCGACGTTTGGGTACGTTCCAATCTTATTTACATTATAAAGTCATAGTAGCACAATCGAAAAAGTTTTTTAATGATAAACGCCGCCGAGCTTGGAAAACATTCATTGCCTCGTTAAATAGGCAGACACCGTCCAAACATATATGGAGAGCAATCGCTGGTCTATCGAACCGCCTCCTTAATCCACCGTCTACTATACATTTCAATATGGATGCTTTGATTAACTTTTTTCATCACCTCACGCCGGATTCGGTAGACCCTCAGTATGGTTTCGTTATCCCTCCTAGTTCCAATACTTTTTCGTCGCTCATGAGCCCAATTGACATAGACGAATTAAATCTGGTTATCAATCGTTCCAACAATTCGACACCTGGACGGGATGCGATTTCGTATTCCGTATTAAAGCAACTCCCCCTTCTAGCTAGGCAACTTTTACTTCACATTTTCAATCATTGCCTTGAGACGGCTCGAACCCCTTCCACATGGAATGACTTTTATCTCGTACCCCTGTTGAAACCAGGTAAAAATCCTCTCCTCACTGATAGTTACCGGGGTATCTACCTGGGCCAATGCCTTAGGAAACTTTTCCAAAAAATTCTTCTGGAACGCCTCAAATGGTCTCTCGATTTTTATAACCTGTTACCAAAATATCAATTTGCCTTCCTCCCGGGTCGTTCTGCCTCTGATGCCATTCACCTTTTGGTTACAGATATCAGTTTAGCACGCTGTCGGAAGGAACCTTTGTTGGCAATTTTCTTTGACTTACGGGGAGCATATGATCATGTTGACCTAAAAATTTTACTCCAAAAATTGCTAAATTATAAGTTTCCGCCGCTCTTTATTAATCTCCTTTTGAATATGCTAAGGCACAGATCACTTCAACTCAAACACTTCCCACAAATCTCAGCACGTCTGACCTCTACGGGGCTCCCTCAGGGGGATATCTTAAGTCCTATTCTCTTCTCAATTTATTCGATGTCCCTCGAGAACATTATTACACGCAGAGCACGTATGATCCAATTTGCTGACGATCTCGTGATATATCTCAGTCTTCCACAACTTGACGAGGTTTATAAGTCATTACATCTGACGTTACTGGATTTTGGAAAGTGGCTCCATGATCATAACTTAGAGGTATCTTTTGCCAAATGTCGTGCGATGATTTTCTCTTGGGCTCGGCGTACAGATCACCCGCCTATTCGCTTCCAAGGGTTTTCGATCCCGATAGTCCAGTCTACTAAATATCTTGGTATTTACCTTGACCGGAAATTACTATGGCACTCTCACATAAAATACCTGGTGGATAAGTCCTTTCCAAAAAAATCACTCTTTGTTGCCCTACGACATAGATCTTGGGGATCCGATCCTAGTACGATGCTTCTGTTATATCGTAACATTCTTCGATCGTCTTTGGATTATGGCTCGGGGTTTATCGACACGGCGGCCAAGACCAAACTTAATCACTTGGATTCACTGCAAGTACAGTTTGTTAAACTTTGTCTTGGGGCTCTACCATCTTCCCCCAACAATGCCACCCTGGTTGAAGCTGCGGAATTCCCCTTAAATCTGCGGCGGAAATTGCTAGCAACCAAGTTTCTTCTACGGACTTTATCTCTAAACTCTCACCCTCTCATCCCTAAATTATCTTTACTCGTTCGCTATTATCACGATATGGGTACTCCGTTACACAGATTCCCCGCGCTGGCTTGGGCTTATTGGAAATTTAGCTATCTTCGCAACTCTATTCTGCGTAACCCGTCCACAGCTAACTACATCTTTCCCTTTCAGGCAAACTACTATGTCCCTGACATGATACTCCCCACGTCAGGGGAGGTCCCATCTTTTGGCCCGGCCCGGACACAAAGTGCTCGGAAATATGTCCATCACATTTTGGCACAGGATGTTCACACATTAGCACCAGTCTTCTATACGGATGGGTCCAAAATTGGTACCCCCCCGTGTGTGGGGGCGGCCTTTTTCTCCCCAGATCTTGTCCTAGGAAAACAATTCTCCCTCCCGTCGGAGACTTCTATCTTTACGGCTGAAGCTTTCGCCATCCGTCAAGCCCTCTTATACGTTAAGTACTCCCGCCTCGAAACTGCTACTATTGCTTCTGATTCCTTGAGTGTACTTCAGGCTTTACACAATCCCACTCACCGCTCTCATTGGTACATTCAGAATCTCAGAAAAATTTGTTTCGATCTTCATCAACGAGGTAAACAGATTAAATTTCTCTGGGTTCCGGGTCATTCCCATATCACTGGTAATGAACAGGCTGATCGCTTAGCCCAGGCTGCTGCGCATGGTCAGGGTGTGGCTTTTTATTTGATGTTGCCCTACATGGAATTTTGGAGCGGTTGTTGCGAGACTCTACGACAGATTTGGCAGACTGAGTGGAGTAACCCCGCGTGTCGAAAAGGACGGAACTTATTCACAATTCTCCCGAATGTCCCACGTTCTCCGTGGTTTACAAAACATCCTTATACTCGACGTCATATTACGAATCTTGTCCGTTTGCGGCTTAACCACATGTGCACGCCGGATCAATTATTTCGGATGAAGTTGGTCGCGTCTAACCTCTGTCAGTGTCGAACGTCGATTGCTACCATTAATCATCTACTTTTTCAATGTCCGTTACTCGAAATTAGTAGGCGTAAATGGTTACAACCTTTTTTTAGTACACACTTCGCGTTACCCACTCAATTGACGTGTTGGATACTCGATCCCACGCCTACTACGGTAATTGCCCTCTCGAATTTCCTTCATGACACTAATTGTTTACTGTAGGTTCGGTGTTGTTGTTTTTCCTTTTCCCCTTATGTGTCGACCTGGTCTTGTTTGTGATTGGTAGAAGTCGCCAAGTATCGGTCACTCTGGCGTGAAGTCTAGTACCTTGTGTCCTTGTGCTTTTCCTGTGTGGTAGATATGTAGTTGAATTCCTTATTCCCTTTTTTTACATTCTACATATTCTTTTTCATCTTCTCCATCTTTTGGGTTTGTTTAGAGGATGCGTGGCTGGGTATACCGCTGCCAAGCGAAGCCCATTAAATTATACGATCAAGACAAGACAAGACAAGTGATAGTAATTTGGTGGAATATAGTGGTGTGCGTCCCTTCAAAATGACGACTTGTTATGGACTAGTGTTTTCGCTTGTATTAGTGTTATTCAGCAAGTAATGGATTTTACAATGGGTGAAATTACCTCGGTAAAAGCCCACAACTCATCACCACCAACAACAACTCCAACTCCAAGAGCAAAGACATGTCATATAACAAGATACGCAATACATGGCTTTCACCACAAAATATGCGCAAAGACAAAATTCCACACCCCAACAGATGACTGTGTTTGTACACTGTGTAAGGAAAACTGCGACCGCTACCATCTGCTAAAGTGCAAAAACAGAATAAAGACTCTGAAAGAATACAGCAAAATGTAAATTGGCACAACAAACTTAATACTCATTCGAGTGCTCTTTATAAATATATATATATAATAGGGTTATTATGCAAAGGTTGGCAGCTACTGTGATCAGCTGATCATTGTACTTGATTAAATTCTGCCAACTTTACAGTTGCTGTGTTTTGGTTATGTAGGTGTTGATGTTATTATGATAATTTTCTCAACTTTTTACCTCTCATTAAAAATATCGGATGCTGTAATTTTTTGAAATTTTATTTTAAAATATGCTAAGAAATTTGTTTGTTTGGTTACTGATTTTGGTAGGTCATGCCTTTGCGTGTTTTGAGGTTATGGTGTGATCCGCAAGATTTGTACGTACATTTGTGATATGTCGGGAATATTTGAGAAAGCCGTTGACTCCTTAGGTTCTCTCTTCTCACCCTTTGGAACTAATTCAGACTTGAAACAAACTCTAGAGCGATGTGTTTCCGCTCGAACCAAGGGAGTAAGTTAAATCTGTGTGTGTACCTTGTTATGCTTAGTAGTGAATATGCATTTACTAATCCTGTGTATTGTTTTAATCCAACAATTGCATTTTCCAGGAAGAAGAATGGTTAGTTAAAGAAAATCTCAGAGTTTTAAATAATAAGTTACTGGAACCGTCAAATAAACCCTCCACAATAAGCAGATGTTTAGCATTTGCTGTTTTTTCAGAAATGCTGGGATATAAGGCAGACTTTGCACATATTCATGCTGTGAAACTTGCTCAGTGTGAATCATTGATTGATAAACGGAAGGGTAAGTTAACAGTAATATTTTCCTTATAAGGTAGGGTATTGATATTTTATTGATTCATTAATATAGGGCTAACAAGTTAAGGTATGAGGCTTGTTTGGTTACATGAAACATAGTTCTTTGAACGCCTCCTACGCAGGACATTACAAGGAGGGAAAGCCAGCTGTTGTCCTACATTTTTTTTTAATGCACGAGTTGGACTAGGCCTACTAAAAATAAGTTATAAGTTTATCTGTCTGTTCAACCACAAACTATAATACTTAGAACACAGTATCATACCTGTAGAAATGAACAATTACTGTATAAGCAGAATGATATGTTTCATTGTACAGGAGCATATTCAGCATTCAATTCAATCACTTTTACAATGTGTAGGCTTATAACTTATATATACAAGATAGTTTTACTTTGCATAAACGTATCAATGACTGTGAATTGGTGATTTTATGAACAAGTGAGATAAATTATGAATGCAGATGTCCATTATTGACACGTATTTTGGAGAAAGTTTTCTATAAGTTACTTAAACTCACCTTGTCCATTGCTTATGGCAGCAGCTGCTGGACTGTGTCAAGATTTGCTGACATACTTATCTGTAGGGGTGCGAGGTGAAGGTAGAAGGGTAGCAACTCTGTTCAGCGAAGAGAGGGGAAAGTGCTATGTGGCTGTAGTCTATTTGTCTTGACATATTGGAATGAATAAGTGATAATGACTTTGGATGAAATAAATGCATAATAAAGAATTAAAGAGTGACATTTTTTAAAATGATATGATAACAATGTTCAGAGAGACTATTTCATAAAATAGGAAATTTTATTTTGAACTTTAATCTTGCAATGCATACAAGCAGCTATATCATGCCACAGCCTGATGAAAATTGTATCAGCTGGTGTGGATTTGCCACTTTATTTGACAAAATGTAAGGCCACCTGAAACATTGGAGAAATTTATTTTGTTGTTGTTGTTGTTGTTTCGATCATTATTATCATCATCATCATCATCATCAATTCCGTGCTTCAGCAAGCCGGGTGCATGTTTTTACAAGTCTTCTACAGTTCATCATGTCCATCTACAGCTGATGTTTTATTTTTTGCTGCCAATTTACATTACGTTTTGCAAGGTCTTTGACATTACTGGGTCTCCCTCTAGGCCTCTTACCAACAACATTCATATTATAATATGGATATCAGAACTGTTGGCACCGAGCAAGTTGACCGAGCAGTTAGGGGCGCGCAGCTGTGAGCTTGCATTCGGTTGATAGTGGGTTCGAACCCCATTGTTGGTGAAGATGGTTTTCCGTGGTTTCACATTTTCACACCAAGCAAAAGCTGGGGCTGTACCTTAATTAAGGCCATGCTCGCTTCCTCCCCACACCTAGCCCTTTCCTATCCCATCATTGCCGTAAGACCTATCTGTATCGGAGATATAAAAAGAAAAAATCAAAACTGTTATCCTGCATTTCTTATTTGTTGTCTGCTGGTTCTAATATGTCCATACCATCGTAATTTGCTTAATTCTAAGGTTTTCAACAGACTTTTGTCCTGTCCAAGTTGTTGCTGGATATTCCCATTCCCATTCCTTATTTTCTCTCTCCTTGTCTTTTGGAGACAAGAACGAAGGAATTTCATTTTAGTAGCTTGTAGGCAACCATGCAGGTCTAGTCAACATTGCTGTTTCCAGTCCATATGTCAGAATTCATACAAGAAATTTTGTACAGTGTGAGTTTGGGGAAATGAGTGATCCCAAAGTAGTTTATGAACAGAGTGATAGAATTTTGATGCATCTTTTCGTTAATTAAGGCCATAGTGACTTCCTTCCCAGTCCTAGCCCTTTCCTGTCCCATCGTAGCCATAAGACATATCTGTGTCGGTGCGACGTAAAGCAAATAGCAGTCTTTTATTCTAAATTGCTTATTTATTGGTTTATGGTTTATGGTATTTGAAGTTATTAACAGTATCCACTTCTTCATTTTGCACTCACAGGTGGGGACTGCTTCAGGATTTTGACTCATCCCTAAATCAGCAGTGTTAGTTCGGCTGATGATCATTCCCATCATTTCAAATTCTTCTTGCCAAAGCTGTAGTTTAGCTTGAACTTGTGCTTCTGTCTCAACCCGAAGGTTTGTACCAGTACATGAGGTCATCGACAACTGGGGTTTGAGAGTTCAGAATACTTCGGTTATGTTCAGGTTTTGATATCACAGCGAGACCTGCCTCGCTGTGGGATCACACCTGCCACCAGTCTCTCTAAGAGTCTGTGAAGTAATGTGTGGGAAGCATGCAAGTTTTTTTAATAGGTGCAAGTGAGTTACAGTTTTTCAGGTCCAGTCAGGATCATCCTGTTACCGTATGTGACAGTAGGTGGTACGACTTGCAACTGTCTGATCAAGGGTCAAGGAGTCATTATCAAACTTGACTCCTGAAGGTGGGGGGACCGATGGTTACAGGCAGAGAAGAGCTCCCTTTGGAGTCCAGGTGAAGCCTTTGTGTAGGAAATGACACATATATTCACCAGAAAAGAAAACATGGGCAACAGTTGGATATGATACTTAAACTTAATAGCGTAGTGTAGTTCATCAATAAGCACTGAATCACTGGATATTACCCAGTTTATTACTTAGCTCAAATACAAACATTTTACATGATTACTATACAGACAGCTTCAAGACACCATGATGCCTTTAGTCTCTGGATACTGCCAATCTTAACATAACAAAAATACCAAAAAGACAAAAGTTTACTACTGCTGACCATCATCAAGTTAAACTTCCCATATCTTGTCCATCCTGTCCCCCTTGATCTGTCAAGATCAACTACTCGTCTGTGGGAAGTGGTACTAATTGACTCAAGGAATATTTAAATATCCCATTGGAAGTTTTAACATCCACTGCACGCACGAGTCCATCACTACCAGGGTAGGTCCTGACCACAACACCCATCGTCCACTGGAGCAGTGGGGTGTTCTCGTTCTTCGTGAGAATGACAGTACCAACAAGAACATTGGGTTGGACAGTTTTCCATTTTTGGTGTTGAAGGCTGCTGAGGTAGCTGGTGGACCATCTCTTCCATATATGCTGTAAGAAATACTGTAGCTACTCCCATGTCCTGAGCTAGGACAGAGAGGCATTGGTAAGTCTTGCTCCAGAAAGGCAACAAGTGGGGAACCAAGTAGGAAACGTCCAGATGTTAAGTGACAACACACTTAAAGGCCTCGAATTCAAACAAGTTTCTATCTGACATAGCAAGGTACTTAACTCTTTATAGGTAAGTACATGTGTACTTAGTGTGCATGTGAGGTGATACTTCAAACTCTTGATGTTTGGTTCCCAGAGGCTGCCAAAATGTGGAGAACCTGGACGTATAAAATGCCACTTGAACTGTTCACTAGTTGCAAAGTTTTTCAAATCTTCCTTGAATGATACAGAAGATACCAGTTTATGAAGCTCCTGCAGTTCCTTACTAGTCTTAACAGAATTAGTCCCATTTTATTATTATTACAAATTGCTTTATGTCTCACTGGCACAGATACGTCTTATGGCGATGATGAGACAGGAAAAGGCTAGGAGTGGGAAAGAAGCGGCCGTTGCCTTAATAAGGTACAGCCCCAGCATTTGCCTGGTGTGAAAATGGGAAACCACGGAAAACCATCTTCAGGGCTGCCAACAGTGGGGTTCGAACCCACTATCTCCCGAATACTGGATACTGGACGGAATTAAGCGACTGCAGCTATCAAGCTTGGTAGTCCCATTTTCAGAATACACTTTGGAACATTTACCTCTATGAGCTGTAAATCATTTCATGGTGGCTATAAATGCACTTGATGTCAGACTACTAACCTTAGTTCCATATATACAAAGAACTCGAAATAACACTTTTGGGTTGCTTACTTTTAACAGAGCCAAGTTTCAACATTAAACGTCCAGTGTTGTCTGCATCAACATTCGTAAAGGGATAAGAAGGCTGGACACAAACATTCGGGTATTAATATATAAGTAATAATAATAACAACGTAAACGTTTCCACCTTTTCAATACTAAAATATATTCACAAAATTATAAATTACACGGTACTAGTTTCGACCCATCTAGGGGTCATCATCAGCCGTATTGGAGCAAAGATCACTTTTGGCGAAATCCTAAGAAAATGTTATTTTAAAGAATAACAAGTGAAATGAGATGTTATTATGGTAATAGTTAATAATACAAGGAATATACATACTAAGAGGTTTTTAACAAAGAATAAAGTATAAATGGGGTGTTGTAAAAATTATAATCATGGAAATCAGTAAGTTCTTGTATTGAAATGACATATATGAAATTATATATGGCTTAGGAAGAGGGCTTAAGGTGGGGCTGAAGGGTGCGGGAGAAAGTGTAAGTATTGGTCTAGGTGTATGTAGTAATTTTCCATTATGCCAGTCACAATCTCAATGAAATCTCAGAGAAACCCAACATACTCTTCGATCTATTTATCACTTTCCTCAGAAACAGTAATGCAGCCAACCTAAACTCAATCCTAAATTTAATCAAAGGTACTTTTCCAAGACAATTACACTTTCTCCCGCACCCTTCAGCCCCACCTTAAGCCCTCTTCCTAAGCCATATATAATTTCATATATGTCATTTCAATACAAGAACTTACTGATTTCCATGATTATAATTTTTACAACACCCCATTTATACTTTATTCTTTGTTAAAAACCTCTTAGTATGTATATTCCTTGTATTATTAACTATTACCATAATAACATCTCATTTCACTTGTTATCTTTAAAATAACATTTTCTTAGGATTTCGCCAAAAGTGATCTTTGCTCCAATACGGCTGATGATGACCCCTAGATGGGTCGAAACTAGTACCGTGTAATTTATAATTTTGTGAATATATTTTAGTATTGAAAAGGTGGAAACGTTTACGTTGTTATTATTATTACTTATATATTATTCTCAGTTCAATACGGACCAAAAACATGAAATTCATAACCATTAATACATTAGGGTATTGTCGCATTAACTCTATCCTTGCTGCTCCTTTCAGTTTAACACTCCGCAAGCACCTGTGGAAAAGGTATTTGACTACCTGACGAATCCTCGGAACCCAGTACTGCTGTCGCAAACTGGAGACGACAAGTTCAGATCCTGCATGTAGCAGACGAAGGTGTTCTGCTTTATAACAAGCGTAGTCAGTTGATGTCCAGGAGGCAATATCATTTGATGTTTTGTTTTGTAAGGTAATGCTGACTGATTCAACCTTCCCCCTACTTTTAAATCTTCTTCATCCAGAAATGGATGGAGGCTAAGAAGACTGCTGCTCAGTGAGATTGGTTCCCTTTTTCAGTGTTTCAATCTCCTTCTTATAAACAGAACTTCGTGCAATCTTGACACAAGTCCTCAATGATATCCTTAATTCCTTGGTGTCCATAGTACCATTCATTTTGTCAGAATGTCTGGAGTTATAGATGAATCTCTGACAGTAAGCCATAACTCTAACAAGCTTACCAAGACTTGAAAAATGCTTAGTATTTGTATCACAGTCTGTTAATGATATCAAGGTTTTAACTTTGGTAATACGTTTTTGTAGCATAGATTTCTTAGGGCTAATTCAAATTTTGATGATGATGATGATTGAGGATGCTTCAACCATTGAGGCACCTTGCCACCATGCCACCAGATGTTTCACCTTCAAACCTCATGACATTATAATTATATGCTGGGTTATCTTGAGACAATACAAGTCTCCAGCAACTGCCTTCACTCAGCTGGGATCTGTGACACACGATTTCCAACAAACATTTTCCAGCTTGAGGCTGGGGAAGATAATCAACCTAACACCTCCATCGAGTCTGTCCATTAAGAGATGCTGGAAATGTCAAGCTCCAAGCTTTGTGTTGTTTTCCTAACAAGTTTAGCTATAAGAACAGATGCACACAGCTTTAGTCTTGGAAGAATAATTTTCTTTACGAGTGCAACTCTGTATTTGGCACACAGTAATCTAACAGATATGTTACGAGCATTGTTTACAATTCTGAGAAAAATGCAGCAACCATATGCTTTCTCACTCACATCACAAAATGCATGCATTTGTATTTTCTTAATGTGTGGAAGACTTAAAACACATCGGTCTATCTCAAAGTTCTTGACATTGCATAACTGAGAACTTGATTTATACCAGCTATTACTTATTGAGTTTGGCAATGGATCGTCCCATTGTAAATTATGAGAACACAGTTCTTGCATAAGCATTTTAAGTCAAATAACATAAGGGCCAATGAAACCAAGTACATCGAATACCGAAGTAATTGTAGAGATCACCTGTCATTTTGTCCTTGCTAATCAACTTACTGTTCTTCATTGCAATAAGGAACTTGTCAGCTTCCTCGTTAACATTTTTATTAATAATCTTGACCATACTGGTATTGGGTCCATATTGGCTTAATCACAGTAAATAGAGAAATGGATAATCATGTTTACAATTGAATCGGAGGACAATGAAAGTCTGAACTATCTAGACATAACAGTAACTAGAAATAATAATAACCTGGTTTATTCAGAAAGCCTACACATACAGATGTTATAATTAGGAAAGACTCGAACCACCTGAGACAACACAAGAAAGTGACATTTTACAGCATGATCAATAGAGCAGTAAATATGCCACTAGATAAAATGAATTTAATAAAGAGAGAAAACCATAATGTTTGCAGGGCATGGAGGAAATGCCTACTCCCAGTCCTGAAAAAAACAATTAGGATGAACTTGTAGCGTTTCATTTATCACCAATTCATACTTCATTAATCACCTTTCCAGATCACATCTGGAATTGTAAAGCCTGACCTTGGTCAGAAATGTTTCTATCGAAAGATCAGACAATCGATGATGAGTCTCCTAATGAATAAATCCACCGGTGTGGACAAACAACAACAAGGATCTGCACAAAGACGCCACTCGGAATCGGTGGGGTGTCAAGTAGAAGACCTAGGCGAGTCGGAGCGCCTGGAAGCCCAACAGACAATCGACAGACAGCTGACAGACAGTGGTCAAACCCAACAATGTAAGAAGAGACTTTAAGTTCAACAAATCAGGAAAATTTTCATATTTTGCAACATTAAACATTAATTCACTAAGTAAGGTGGGCAAGTTGAAACATTTAACTGATGTGATGGACCAACATAGGATTTTAATAATGTCTTTACAAGAACTTAGGAACACAGATCAGGACCGAATTGAATCAGGAAGTTATCGTCTCTACAAAGGACCTCCAGGACTAAGAGTAAAGAAGAATGTCCCCCAATTTGGTGTAGGTTTTCTTGTTCATAGTAGCATAATAGACTCAATTAAAGATTTTTCTTCAAACTCTTCGAGGATGGCACTTCTAACTTTTAACGTAGGGAATAAAATGTATACTTTAATAAATGTCCATGCACCAACAAATGACAAAACAATAAAGATAGAGAAGGAGTTGAAAACTTTTGGGAAGAACTTGATTACATATTATCGAAGATCCCTGATGAGCATATAAAAAACTTACTTGGAGATTTCAATGCTAAAATAGGCAGAGAAAAGAAGTATCGCACAGTACAGGACCGTCCCCGCTGAAATCCTCCTTGATATTCACCAATCGTTCGATCAGATTGGCTTTCTACATTGTCCAGTAAAATCCTTTGCAGCACTTTGTATGCTACTGACAGCAGAGATATCCCTCGGTAGTTGTTGACATCACTGTGGTCACCTTTTTTATGTAAAGGGTGTATGATAGCTGATTTCCAGTCATCAGGGATCCTGCCAGTCTCCCAGCAGTTGATCAAGATCTGGTGTATTGCCTCTGTGATCGTATTTTCACCTGCTTTTAGAGCTTCCGCAATGATGCCATCTTCCCCGGGTGCCTTGCAGTTCTTAAGATGTTCGATGGCATTAGCTACTTGCTGCATTGTTGCTGGGTTAGATGGGAGGTGTATCTCTGGAGGATCTTCAACAGGTAATCTTTCCGTGGGCTCTTCGCAATTGAGCAGCTGTTCAAAGTAGTTTGCCAAAAGTTCCATGTTCCAGCAGTTACAGGTGACCAACTCCCCGTCTGTATTCTTAAAGTGAAGACATTGTGATTTATAACCCGAGAGTTCCTCTTTGAAGGCCCGATAAAAGTTTCTGGTGTTGTACATTTTGAATTCTTCATCCAACTTCTCCAGTCTTGACCGATCGTAAGATCTTTTCACACATCTGATGGTCTTACTCGACAGTTTCCGCATCATTCTGCAATTTTCCCAGTCTTCCTTTCGTTTAGTTGAGTACCACTTCGTCCACGCTGCGGCACGCTCATCAACTGCAAGATCGGATTCAGTATTCCACCATCTATGTCGTCTCTTCCTTCGAGGTTGTCCGAGGTCATGGGTCATTTCGCATATGGTGGACTTCAGTTGGTTCCAGTCTTTCATATCTTTTTGCAAGATGTCAGTTGCAAAATGTTCTTTATTCTCCGACAGGAATTGGGGATCAATCCTTAGTGGAACTGTGGTAGAAGGTATATTTCGTTTGGGCAGTAATCTGGTCTTTATTTGTGTGAAGAAATGGTCAGAATCAATATTCCAACCTTTACGAACTCTGACATTCATGATCTCTTTCCTGCATTTTACACTGATTGCAACATGATCGATTTGAAATGATCCTATAGCTGCGTTCGATGATTGCCAGGTGGTCTGGTATTTTGGCTTTCTGGGGAAAACTGTGGACATGATCTTCAACTGATATAATCTACACAGTTCAATTAAGCGCTTGCCATTGGTGTTTGTTCGTCTATGTGCTGTGTAAGTCCCCAGTATATCTTGGTACTGTCGTTCTTTTCCCAGTTGAGCGTTGAAGTCACCTACGAGTATTTTGACATGGTGACCGGGGATCTTACCGATCTCGTCTTCTAGCATCTGCCAGAAACTTTGGACCTTTTCAGGGTTCTTCTTATTGTCATTATTAACTGGAGCATGTGCATTTACAATAGAGTATCCCTTGTTGTCACATCTTAGAGATAACACAGAGATGCGTTCGCTAGCTGATGTAAATCTGATGACAGAATCCATTATATCACGTCGTACTAAAAAAGCTGTACCAAAAATGCTGGAGCCATGTGTGTTCTTAGACGCTGGTTTCCCCTTGATTACTCTATAACCTTCTGACTTAAAAGCCACATCATCAGTAAATTGGGTTTCTTGGACTGCTGCTGTTGCAATTTTGCGCTTATGCAGGATGTTGGTCAATTGCTTGAGTTTTCCGGTCTTGCAGAGTGTTCGAATATTGATGGTTCCAAAGTGTGTGACAGTTTTGGGTCTCAACAGGTTGGTGATATTGGGGAACTCCGACTTTCCCCGCACGATGAGGTCAGGCTCCCCAGAATCCGAAGGTCTGAATGCGCCACCATTGGTGACGGGAGATTGGTACTCCCTGGGGTAGTGACATCTGCGTCGTTGTTTATCATCGTATGCGAACTAGTAAAGAAATTTACTAGGGGTGATGACTAAACGCCTTCAGGGTTGGCCACTCCGAATGTTATTCAGGAGTGTTGATTACAATGGGGTCGCCACTCCCAAAGGCATTTTAGAGCTACTGCCAGCAATTATTTAGGCCACCCCTTACATGGGGGAACAGACGCCCTTGCAGCCGCCCCTGACATGGGAAACAGACGCTGCTGATGCCAAGCGTACTTATAGTATTCCCTAAGCACTGGGCTGCCTCTTCCACAATCTCCACCATTCAGAAGTCCATCTTCTCTGCTGTAGATTCCATTGAGGGCTTCACTCGTAACCCTGAGCTGGGACCCTTACCAGATGCTACACACTGGGTCAGTGTGCTCTGGGACTCACATAGGCAGGGGCGCCAATCCCTGGGCAGGGCTACCTCCGAAGAGGGTCCCTACCTGCTACCTAGACCCTACCTGAGGTTTGATGGTCACTGACTTGCTGCTACGTGTAGCCCCTCAATTAACACACGGGATACACCCGATTTATATTATTTCACTTACGAGATCAGTAGTTCTCCATTTGAAGCCCAATATTAACACACTACTACACAAAATATAATAATTTTTGAAACACAACGCGAGGAAGTCCCATAAGGTTATTTACGCCGATCCAGACAACGTTTTATCATCAGTGCAGTTCGTTTTTCAACCAATATATGTGATTTTAGCATTCCTCCTCATGTTTATTTTAAAAAACAACATCATAGTTCATTACAAGAGCGCACCCTTATGTGAATAACTGTTTTTAATCATAAACAGTCTAATGCAATTGAGCAAAGATTATTATGGTCATTGATTTATACGAACATTTAATCGCTACATACTATAGTAACATTTCATGTTATTCATTCCACTTACATTTTAAGCAATTTTAATGATCAATATTTGTTTTAGTAGGCATAATATAAACTTATGGATTATTTTTAAATTGTTAAAATTCGTATTTTATCAATGTATATTAGATGTTTTTTCGTTATATATACCAGGATCAGGTCCCTGATCCACCATGGATTATGTTATCTATAGCTGATGATGCTCACTAAGATTGAGCGAAACATGTCCTACTTGTAATTAAATGGTTTTATCCTAAATATAAAGTACTATTGTGTATTGGAAAGGTGGTTTTATTAATATAGTAACTTCTTAACAATAAACTATATTGGACACACAAAGGGCTTCCAGGTCGGAGAGGATGAGAAAGTTCTGGAAGAAGAAAAAGAAGAAATTAACTCAAATGTATTGATTTAAGTTCTCCATTGTGGGTGTAAAATATGTAAATAATAAATAAATAAAGAGATAAACATCATCCATGATACTACCGGAAGAAATGGTTACCCTAAGAATTATGTCAATAGGATAAAGAGCAAGGTCATGAATAAACCAAAGGCTTCACTTGTAGATAGGAAAGAAAAGAAGAAGAACTTTGTTATGTTCACTTATATTAATAAATAATCATACAGATTGGCTAAAATGTTTGATAATGATGATGCTTGTTGTTTAAAGGGGTCTAACATCTAGGTCATCGGCCCTCTAAAATGTTTAGGAAACACAATATATACGTATCCTTTAGAACAGACAACATTTTATTCAGTTCGAATAGCGTGAATACCAATAGTATTTTCAGTAAGTTGGGAGTATACAAACAGTCTTGTTAAGACTGCAAAAAAAAGTATGTAGTACAGTCGGGAAGAAGTGTGATGGTACGCTATGAAGAGCATGTGAACGCAAGAAGATATTCCTGATACTCTGGCATTTGTGAACATATGTATGAAAACAATCATCATTTCACATTTCATAAATATTGAACAGGATATGGTTTTATTAGACCTGGTACATAGAGGTAAACAAATTAATGCCCTTGAGAAATTAGAAATTTACAAGTTACAAAAATTTGATAATGTAAATAACCTTAATAAACACATGGCAGAGGATAATCAGTTATTTAAATCGGTGACCCGATATTCTAGAAAGAGGGGGGGAAAGAGAATGAGGGAAAATACGTAAGAGGGTAGGGATATGACAGTAACAACACGTAGATGGTATTCTCCACTCCTCCTTCCCTCCGCTGCATCTCCCACTCCAACTCCACAGTCTGTCGTCAAACAACTTCAGTTGCTTTTATATCCCTCTGAGATCTGCTTCTTTTATAACATCGGTAAGTCATTCTTTATGCATTGTCCTCTCATTTTGTTTACGTTATACTCTCACACTTGCATTCTCTATTTTACCTCTTCTTCTTACAGGCCAAATAAAGTTCATGTCAACCTGGCAGCCTAAACATCTATTACCTGAGGGGATCATCTTGACATCTTGGTTTCACACCATTTTATGGTATTTTTACATACATACATTATCATTATGGACTTATGCCTTTCAGAATTCAGTCTGCAAGCCTCTGTAAATTTACTAAATGTTGCCACAATCCTCTATTTGCAACTAATGCTGTGGCCTCATTTAGTTCTATACCTCTTACCTTTAAATTGTTAGAAACTGAGTCTAATCATCGTCGTCTTGGTCTACCTCTACTTCTCTTACCCTCCATAACAGAGTCCATTATTCCCCTAGGTAACCTATCCTCCTCCATTTGCCTCATGTGACCCCACCACCGAAGCCGGTTTATGCGTACAGCTTCATCCATCGAGTTCATTCCTAAATTAGCCTTTATCTCCTCATTCTGAGTACCCTCCTGCCATTGTTCCTACCAGTTTGTACCAGCAATCATTATCACTACTTTCATGTTTGTTACTTCTAACTTATGAATAAGATATCCTGAGTCCATCCAGCTTTGGCTCCCGTAAAGTAAAGTTGGTCTGAAAACAGACCGATGTAAAGATAGTTTCGTCTGGGAGCTGACTTCCTTCTTACAGAATACTGTTGATTGCAACTGTGAGCTCACTGCAGTAGCTTTACTATACCTTGATTCAATCTCTCTCACTATATACCATCCTGGGAGATCACACACCCGAAATACTTGAAATTATCGACCTCTTCTAGCTTTGTATCACCAATCTGACATTCAGTTCTGTTGAATTTCTTACCTACTGACATCAATTTAGTCTTCAAAAGGCTAATTTTCATACCACTCATTGCATCTATTTTCAAGTTCCAAGATATTAGACTGCAGTCTTTTGGCACAATCTGCCATTAAAACCAAGTTGTCAGCATAGGCCAGACTGCTTACTACATTTCCACCTAACTGAATCCCTCCTTGCCACTTTATGCCTTTCAGCAGATTATCCATGTAAACTACGAACACCGGGCGAGTTGGCCGTGCGTGTAGAGGCGTGCGGCTGTGAGCTTGCATCCGGGAGATAGTAGGTTCGAATCCCACTATCAGCAGTCCTGAAAATGGTTTTCCGTTGTTTCCCATTTTCACACCAGGCAAATGCTGGGGCTGTACCTTAATTAAGGCCACGGCCGCTTCCTTCCAACTCCTAGGCCTTTCCTATCCCATCGTTGCCATAAGACCTATCCGTGTCGGCGCGACGTAAAGCCCCTAGCAAAAAAAAAAAAAAAAAAAAAACTACGAACAGCAAAGGTGAAAGATTACAGCCTTGTCTAACCCCTGTAAGTACCCTGAACCAAGAACTCATTGTACCATCAATTCTCACTGAAGCCCAATTGTCAATATAATTACTTTTGATTGATTTTAATAGTCTACCTTTAATTTCATAGTGTCCCAGTATGGCGAACGTCTTTTCCCTCGGTACCCTGTCATATGCTTTCTCTAGATCTATGAAACATAAACACAACTTGCCTATTCCTCTTATAGCATTTTTCAGTTACCTGGCACATACTGAAAATCTGATCCTGACAGCCTCTCTGTGGTCTGAAACCACACTGGTTTTCATCCAACTTCCTCTCAACGACTGATCACACCCTCCCTTCCAAGATGCCAGTGAATACTTTGCCTGGTACACTAATCACTGAGATACCTCGATAGTTTTTGCAATCCTTCCTGTTTCCTTGCTTATAGATAGGTGCTATTACTGCTTTTGTCTAATCTGAAGGTACCTTACCAACATTCCATTCTAATCTTACTACTCTATGAAGCCATTTCATCCCTGCCTTCCCACTATACTTCACCATTTCAGGTCTAATTTAATCTATTCCTGCTGTTTTATGACAATGGAGTTTATTTACCATCCTTTCCACTTCCTCTAGTGTAAATTCATCAGCATCATTTTCCTACTCCCCATGAGCTTGCCTGTTCGCAACACCACCAGGAGGATTTTCTTTTACATTGAGATGTTCAAAATATTCCCTCCACCTCTCCAGTGATTCCCTGGGGTCTATCATGAGTTCACCTGAAATACTCAAAAGACTGTTCATTTCCTTTTTCCCTCCCTTCCTGAGATTCTTTATTACTGTCCAGAAAGGTTTCCCTGCTGCTTGACCTAGCCTTTCCAGGTTATTACCAAAATCTTCCCACGACTTCTTTTTGGATTCAACAACTATTTGTTTCGCTCTGTTTCTTTCATCTACGTGCACATCCCTGTCTGCCTCAGCCCTTGTTTGTAGCCATTTCTGATAAGCCACCTTTTTACGTTTACAAGCTGCTCTCACTTCATCATTCTACCAAGATGTTTGCCTTTTCCCATCTTTACACACAGTTGTTCCTAGGCATTCCCTTGTTGTTTCTCCTACAGCATTCCTGTATGACCGGGCGAGTTGGCCGTGCGGTTTGGAGCGCACAGCTGTGAGCTCGCATCCGGCAGATAGTGGGTTCGAACCCCACTGTCGGCAGCCCTGAAGATGGTTTTCCATGGTTTCCCATTTTCACAAGGCCATGGCCGCTTCCTTCCCATTCCTAGGACTTTCCTGTCCCATCGTCGCCATAAGACCTATCTGTGTCGGTGCGACGTAAAGCAACTAGCATCCCTGTATGAAACCCATTCTCTTTCTATATCCCGAACCTGCTTACTGTCTACTGTTCAAAACTTCTCACTAATCATATCTGTGTACTTCTGTCTAATTTCCTCGTCCTAGAGATTTTTTACCCTTATTCGTTTGTAGATGGATTTCACTTTCTTTATCCTAGGTCTAGAGATACGTTCACTACAGTTCAGATAGTGGTCTGTATCATCGAAAAATCCGCCGAAAACTCGTACATTCCTAACAGACTTCCTGAATTTGAAGTCGATTAAGATATAGTCTATTATGGATCTATTACCCCTAGCCTCTCATGTGTAGTGGTGAATAACCTTATGCTTGAAGAATGTATTCGAAACTGCTAAACCCATACTAGCACAGAAATCCTGCAAATGCTTCCTATTCCCATTAGCTTCTATATCTTCCCCACATTTACCAATCACCCTTTTGTATCCTTTAGTTCTTTTTCTAACTCTCACATTGAAATCGCCGATTAGCACTATTCTATCCTCTGTTGACCCTGATCACGATGTCACTCAATGCTTCATAAAACTTGTCAACTTCATCGTCATTTTCACCCTCACATGTTGAATACACTGAGACAGTTCTTGTCCTAATTCCTCCAACTGCCAAATCTACCCACATAATTTGCTCATTTACGTGCCTAACAGAAACTATATTGCGTGCAATGGTATTCTTGATAAACAGCCCTACCCCATACTCTGCCCTTCCCTTTCTAACACCTGTCAAGTATACTTTATAATCTCCTATCTGTTCTTCGTTATATCCCCTTACCCGAATATCACTTACTCCCAGCATTTCCAGATGCATCCTCTTAGCTGACTCAGCCAGTTCTACTTTGTAATGACTATCAGGTCAAATAAGAACAAGACCCAATATCAACATGAACATTTTCCCTAAGCTCCATTAATATTGAAAGCTCCTCATCAAATTCCATTTCGTTCGCCAAGTTGTTTCCAAGGAGTCCATATCATCCAATTTGAATTTGATAAGGGAGTATTGGATCAACGAGGACACATTGATGTCTCATCGCAGCAGTGCTCAGAGCTCAACACTTTATCCACCTACTGTGTTTATACTCCTGCTGTGTTAATCTTGAGATGACAAGATGGAATTTAATTCCATGTCACTATTCATCAATTTTTAATATGTCATATTGTACAGTTTTAGCTTTCTTAGCAGGGGCCCCCTGTTTCATTAGGTCTTATTGTAATATATGAATTTTACCCTATTTAACTGGAGAAGGAATGAACATCATCTTGAAATATGTACTAGATGTAATGTAAATGTGAATTGTAAATTAATTTTTAATACACAAGATTTACTGGGCACATTATCCATCTCTCTATTTACTGTAGGTTTTGTGAGTATTTCTTGAGGATTTCTTGCTTCTTCTTAATATAATAGCTGTAGCAGACATCTTGTTGCCAGGAAGGAACTTGGTACCATTCCATATGTCAGGTGTTCTTTTTTTTTTAATTTATTTTTTTGCTATTTGCTATTTGCTTTATGTCGTACTGACACGGATAGGTCTTATGGCAACAATGGGACAGGAAAGACCTAGGAGTGGAAAGGAAGTGTCCGTGACCTTAATTAAGGTTTGCATGGTGTGAAAATGGGGAAACCACGGAAAACCATTTTCAGGGGTGCTGACAGTGGGGTTCGAACCCGCTATCTCCTGGATGCAAGCTCACAGCTGCACGACCCTAACCACACGGCCAACTCGCCCGGTACGTCAGTGTTCTCATCTGGTTTATGTGAATAGGCTCCTTGGGATTTGGTTGCCACAAGATGTGTTGGAAGTATCTACGATCTGAACGTACTAATTCATTCCTGTATATCTTCTCTATATCAGCTGTCTACCGCGGTGTTTTTAACAGTCGTCATGAACAATGGAGATACATTTCTAGTGATGAGAATGGGGAATCTTTGGTTTCATGGGCTGAGGATCACAACCTCCATCTTATTTATGATGCTAAAGATCTCTGCACTTTTAGATCAGCAGCATGGGGACGAGAGTCTAATCCTGATTTGTGTTTTATGTCTACTAATAACTGCACCCCCCTACCAGTTACGCGAAAAGTTCTCTCCAGCTTTCCTCATAGCCAGCACTGGCCAGTTGTAATAGAGATCGGAATAAAAGCCCCTATTGTTACAACTATTCCTCATTCACGCTGGAACTTCCGAAAGGCAATTTGGCTGCCTTTACTGAACAGCTTGATAAGGTATTGGGATGGATTCCCCCAACAAGTGACAACTATGAGAGATTCACAGGTGCCGTAATAAGCACAGCAAAGAAGTTTACATCTAGGGGTTATCGAAAGGAATATATTTCTGGATGGAGCGAAGCTAGCGAAGAACTGTATCAAGAATTCCAAACAACTGGAGACAAGAACACAGCTGATCAACTATTACACAGCCTGGACACTGCTCGCCGACAGAAATGGACAGAAACAGTTGAAAACCTCAACTTCAAACATTCAAGCAGGAAGGCATGGTCCTTGTTTAGGAAATTAGGAGATGGGAGCCAAATAGCTCGAGACATTATTCCTATAAACCCCAACAAAGTTGCATCTCATATCGTGTCAAGTTCAAATGCTCCGAAAAATCGCGACCATACCACTGCAATCAAAAGGGAAATCAGAGCCTTGAAAACAGACAGTCTTGAGGGCAGCAGATTTTCTTGTCCGTTCTCTCGAGAGGAAGTTGCTATGGCTTTAAAAGATGTGAAATCAGGAAAATCCCCTGGTTTCGATAGCATTCACTCAGGATGTTTAGTGCATGCTGGGAAATATGCAATGATCTGGTTAGCAAAATTCTACTCCAATGTCTTAGAAACAGGGTCCATGCCTCGACTTCTGAAACAGACAAAGATCATCACCATTCTCAAACCAGGTAAATCCTCAAAGCTACCGCCCAATTGCACTTCTGAGTGTGGTTTACAAATTACTGGAGACACTTCTTTACAACAGAATTGGCTCAGTAGTTCTTGACCATCTACCCATTGAACAAGCGGGCTTTCGCCCAAATCGAAGTTGCACATACCAGGTTCTCTCTCTGACTACACATATTGAAGCTGGTTTTCAAAATCAACTAAAAACCTCAGTTGTGTTCGTGGACCTTACTGCAGCATACGATACAGTGTGGAGAGAAGGACTCGTCTACAAACTGCTTCGAGTAATACCTTGCAAGAAAATCGCCAAGCTGATTGAAAACACACTTATAGACAGGAGGTTTCCTGTAATTTTTGGAAACAAGACACGTAAGGAAAGGATTCTTAATAACGGTCTTCCTCAAGGATCGGTACTAGCACCTCTGCTGTTTATCAGACTTACTGAAAACAGCCTCTAAAGCATTTGGTTATGCGGATGACTGGGCATTTGCAACACAGGGCAAATCTATGGAGAACACCGAAGATACACTGACAGCTGACCTCACCACCTTAGATCAGTACTTTCGTAAGTGGAGACTTAGGCCGAGTTTGAGTAAAACTGAAGTCTCATGTTTCCATCTCAACAACAAACTGGCCCACTGTAAACTTAATGTCAGATTCCAGAACACTAGACTTCCTCACAACAAACACCCAAAATACCTCGGAGTAACCTTTGACAGAACACTATCCTTCAAAGAACATCTGAAGATGACAAAAGCCAAACTCCAGTCACGGAACAATATCATCCACAAACTGTATGGCACCACCTGGGGTTCTTCTGCTTCGACCTTACAAACTTCAGCCCTTGCCCTTGTCTTCTCAACTACAGAATATTGCTCTCCAGTGTGGCTGAACAGTTGTTATACAAAACTGGTTGACACACAGCTAAATCATACTTTGCGCATTATATCGGGAACCATAAAATCTACCCCCACTTCTTGGCTACCAGTTCTGACCCATATTCCTCCACCTCACTTACGGAGAAAGAACGTCTTGTTGCGTGAGTACCAGATATACCCAACGCCTTGAACAACAAACTTCGGTCCAGAAATCCACCAATAAGGACTGCCAAAATCCTGGTTGACAAATTCAGCCTGCAGCAGGATTGGATTCAAGAATGGACTTCTAAAGCTCCAGCTGAGTAGCAGAACTTCCCCTATATTACAAGAATACCAAAAGGATTTGACCTACCTCGCAAAACATGGGCAACACTCAATCATATCACGACAGGCCATGGAAAGTGCACTGACTTCCTCTATAAATGGGGCAAACTTCCCTCCCCGGAATGTAGCTGCAGTGCTCCTAAGCAAACAGTTCGTCATATAGTGGAACAGTGCCCCCTGAGTACTTATCAGGGTAGCCCAAAAGACTTTCTTGACCCAAATCCTTCTTGTATACACTATTTGCAGAGCTTGATGGTGAAATTGTAACCTACATAGTATATTGTATATTTAATTTGTGATTGTGTGTTTTTTATTTTTAATGTCATACGCTAAAGAAATAAATATCAGCCGTGAAGACAACAGCATGTGTCCTAAATCTCAGGGCTATAGAATATAAATCTTGTTGAAGTGTAGGTCATTTTAGCAACAAATCATTCAGAGAACAACCACTAGTAGTTTTACTTGAACAATCAAAGACTGCTCTTAACTTAGTTGTCGTGCTTGAATCCTTAAATACGGAATGTTTGGGAATATAATAAATGGATTTCAAATCTCCAGTTTGAGCCATCCTTTTTTCCTCCATGTGATAAGCCTTTCATACTCTATTATGAATTCCATACAGTACCGCCCATAAGTATTTTGACATTCGTATTTTCGACCCTAGGGAGGGAGAGAGTGAAACCTGGTGCTGGCACATAGCCTACTCCTGTTGAATAGCACCAAGGAGTCTGCTCAAGGCAAATTATCATCAACAGCGTCATATGCTCGTACTCTATCAGAACACTGCAGACGGATTTGAAATTTAATCCAGGCTTTTGGCATGCAGTCTAGTGATCAGAAATTTTATACCACTACCTCTCGTACCTTGCCGGCCAACATTCTGATGGTGAATTTTTTCACCCACGGGACTCGAATTGGCTAACCACGGTGTGAGACTTGATGTCTTAACAATCATGGCCACGAGGCTAGCTAAACAAGTATACAATACAGTATTCGCAACATAAGTCACTGAACTATTATGGGCAAAATGTTATATCGAGAACAGTTCCAAGGAAGAATAGAGGTATGGTATTGGGTATTGAGGGACATTTAACTTTTCATTTCATGCATCTGGATATTGCTCTCAAACAATAAATGGTTTTAATCCAACAAATTACTGGGCGAGTAGGCTGTGCGGTCAGGGGCACGCGGCTTTGAGCTTGCATGCGGGTTCGAATCCCACTGTCAGGAGCCCTGAAGATGGTTTTCCGTGGTTTCCCATTTTCACACCAGGCAAATGCTGGGGCTGTACCTTCATTCATGCCAAGGCCGCTTCCTTCCAATTCCTAGGCCTTTCCTATCCCATCGTCGCCATAAGACCTATCTGTGTTGGTGCGATGTGAAGCCACTAAAAATATATATGTATTCCAACAAATTAGAGTCCAAACGATTGAACACACACACGCCTTCATTGTTGTAGACCGTTTTGCTCATCTGCGTTCAGTCTGCAAGACTCTGTAAATAAAAAAGCACTTTCAGAATCCACTATTCAAAACCAGTTCTGTGAGCAAATTTAGTTCCACAGCTCTTTTCATTAAATCATTAAAAACGTAGTCTGACCGTCGTCACTTTGGTCTCCCTCTTCTTCTCTTGCCCTCCGTGACCAAGTCCATTAGTCTCCTTGGGTACCTATCCTTCATTTATCTCACATGATTTCACCAGTAAAGCCAGCTTATATGCACAGTTTCACTAAGAGATGGTGCCAGCGAACAGTACGCAGCGTATGAATTTGACGCATACGTCAGTTTGTTTGATATTAACCTACCAACACACACAAGTTGAGTCCTCCAAACACTAGTGTTGTATCGTTCAGTGATCATGTTGACGTTTGTGCCTGAAGAGGAACATTTGTGGCATGTATTGCTTTTCTTATTTAATCAAAAGAAAAAGGCTGTGGAAAGTCATTGTTTGCTGGTAGAAACATACAATGAACACGCTCCATCGATTAGAACATGTACCACCACCTTTATGCGTCAACTGCACTTGCATGTATGCCCAATTTCTAAGGACTCTTCCACATTCAGAGAGGAGAAGAAGATCCAGGAGATCAAAACTCTGGATAAACTCTCCTATCCAGATGGCCAGAGGAAGTTCAAATCTCTCTGGAGTTCTTCCTCTCCTTCGCTGAAAAGGTCGCACAAGTACAGATTTTTTATTTTTTTTAAATATCAGAAGCATGGCAAAGTGGTCCCAAAGTATCTATTACTATGAAGAGTAGTGACGGTCCCAAGAAGGTACTTGTACCTTTGAGGGAACCATCTAGTGCGTTATTGCTGATGTCGTCGTGGAAGAGCACTTGCTAAGCATATTCGGCTGGGAAGTCATCCGAGAAGAAGCCTTTTTCAACCTGATTGGTGGTCACTATATCCCCGAAGAAACCTGGCAAGCCGTTTGCTGGCTCTCCTTCAAAAGATATGCAAACAGGGAGCAAGAGTGGGAGATGTCGATGCCCTCTTGCTTGATTCTTTTCTTGGGAACCCAGTTCTTTCATGAAGAAGGCCCACCATTCCAAATCAGACAGCTCACTGTCTACAGAGTGCTCAACCACCAAGTTACCCTCTACTAATGAGAGAGTGGAGACTGAACCACTCATTATTATAGGTGGTGATGGCAACGATGATGGCAGAAATTGGCAGATAGCTGGATGAAATTAGGACATGCAACTGCCCTAATTTTGTCACGCTATTCAATGCTATTCAACAGAATATGAAATGAGGGAGAGTTTCTGTCTCAGTGGCATGAAGGAATTGTAATACCAATTCCAAAGCCAGGTAGAGATCGAAATCTCCAGGATAGCTATAGGCCATTTATCATCATCGTCATCACCTTGAACCAGCTGCAGTTCCCTGGATGTGGTGAATGAGTGCTCTCCATTTATTTCTGTCCATGTAGGTGCCTTCTTCCATAACGTGGCGCAAATCCAGACCTACTGTCGGATTTTTTTATTATGGGCGCTCGAGTTTAGGCTTTAATTACAAACGAATCAATAGGCCTATTGCAATGCGAGTTATACCAATATTTTCCTTGTTTAATTCTACATTAGTGTATATAAGACACATTGTTTTCAATGTGCATTAAATATTTTTTATTTGTGGTTGTAATAAATATTGCCCTGGTTTTTGGCTTCTTCTCTAGGAAGCGCTCACTTAGGAATATATATATATATAATTAAATTTTTATATCTTATAACCACATGTATTTGTAGTGTAATATTCAAGTTACAATTTTTTTCAACCACCCCGAAAAAAGTTCTTTTATTTTTCTAAAGTAACTCTTTCTCAGCCCAGGATAAACGTACAGCAGCAAACTTGGGCTT